>NW_027529424.1:12220422-12290450 GCF_008692635.1 Crocuta crocuta | reverse complement strand
TCCTCCTCCGAGGGGGGAGCCCGAGCCCCTCACTTGGGGCCCGAGCCCCTCACTTGGGGCCCGACTCGCCAGCGCAGGTGGAGGAAATCCGGCAGATTTCCTGACGGACGCTCCTCCAGCAGGTGTTTCTGGTAAGAGCCAGGGATGAAAACACGGCCCCACTTGCTCTCCAGACCCTGCGGACCTGGGGCCCTCCTCTGCGCTTAGTAGCTGCCAGTCTCTGGCCCTGGTGTGTGACTTCTAGAAAGTTCCATCAGAATCAAACTCTTTATTCCATTGACTCGTCCCTTTCCACCAGAACGTAAACACTAGGCTAGGCAGGAAGAGTCAATTTTGTTCAAAACTCCACGCCCGGAGTTTACAGAGGCCTGGGGACTATAGGGGCTCAGAGTCATTTAACAGAGGGGTTAACTTGATCTCCAAGAGGAGTCCTGGTGACCCAGAGCCAGCTTGCGAAGTAGCCGAAGCATCGAGGGGGCTCAGAGCTGCACGGCCTCGGGGCTGGCTTCCCTCTGGTTAGCTATGCCAGCGCGTGTAGCTCAAACTGAAGGTAGGAGGGGAAAAACTACCTGGGGCTCCTCTAACTCGAGTTTTCTCCCCTCCCCCTGGGTCACGCTCTGCTCTCATGTGTGGCTCTCTAATCTGTTAAAACCAAACACCAGGGTGCAAGGGAATGAAACCTGCCTCTCCCGGGCTCATCAGCGCAGTGACCAGCGTAGCACCGGACAGTCCGTGTCTCCCTCTCACCGGGTGTGCCAGGAGTGCAGCCTGGAGAACGGGCTTCCGGGCTCAGGGCCCAAGTCTGGACCAGGGCTCAGCCGCTGGTATCCACGCTGCCTGCTCGGAGCAGGGCCCGTGTGCTGCTTCACACGCCGTCCGTGGGCTCTGGAGCGGCTCGCAAGGGCCTTCCAGCTCCTAGAAAGGCCTGTGTCCCGGCGGGGCGGGGGATCTCTCCTCAGGAGGCCCTGGCGGCGGCAGTGTCCCAGCATTGGTGACGCGAGCTTGGATGGGGTTGAACAGGTGGCTGCCGGCGCTCTCCTGTCTGAACTCGCCACGTCTGTCCTGTAGTCTGTGTGTTGCTCATGGGGAGGGGCCTCTATCCTATGTGAGTGGCGGTCAGGTGGCCGGGTGTGCGTGCGGGGTGCCCTGGAGCACCTCCAGAAGACTTGTCTGTGCCGGTTCGATCTCAAGGTCCCTAAGCAGTGGCTCACAGCTTAGGGGGGTGATAGTTGGAGAGGACTGTATGCCCTCAAGCACCCGTGAACTTGCTCCTGTCCCAGATCCGGCCTGTGGCTTAGCCTCCCAGCTCAGAAATCCTTCTCGTCTAAGCTGCTCTGAGGCGTTTTTGCCAAGGGGCGCCTAGGATGTCAGGTCTAACTGGGCAAAAGCCAAGAGTAATCAGGGACGTCCATCCCCGAGAGTCACAATTAAACAGGGAGCCAGAAAAGGATTTTGTGGTGGTTCCTGGAGGTTTCAAATGCCTGGGGGGGATTTGTCACACTTGAGATCAGGTGGGGCCCATGTCTTCATCACTGGCCCCGGGAAACGCCTGTGGGGGCTCAGGCAGCCCGTCCCGTGCCCTTGTCAGGGACTGACTGCCCTCACCTGTGCCGGGGAGTTGTGGCACTTGAATTGAGGTCTGGCTCTTAATGGTCCAAAGGAACGTAGGGATGGAGAACCGGTAAGTGGGGGAGACCCTGTCCCCCAGCGCTGACCACGGGACCTTGGAAGATGGGCCAGATGTGCGGTAGCCAGATGAGAGAAACTTCTCGGGCTTTCACACTTTGAAGCCTAATAAACGGTCTCCTGTAGGGTTTTACTGATGTTCTTGGTTCAGAAAATCTATAGTCAAGACGTGCAGATGGATTCTGGGAAGACCTGAGAAGGAACAAAACTACCTAGAGCAGCAGATTCCAGGGAGATTGAAGGATCTGAATGGTAAGTATTACTTTCTTCTCCCTTATATCTCATAACGGTGCATAAGCCATTCCTGAGAGCTGCCAGGAAGACCATTAACTAGGCTTTGGGTCTTCCTGAGTCCCTGGCAGAAGCCAGGTCCTGTCCCCCCAGGGATGAACTTGCTTCATAGGCTTCACAGAAACACCACAGGTAAACATGAATGTACGCTCACAACGCAGAGAGCATCTTGTCCCGAAAGTTGGGGTCCCAAGTGACCGGTTCGATTGGTTTGACTGGAGTTGGGGAAGTCCATACTGCATGAGCCCCCGCACGGCGTCTGTGATTGAACTAGAACAGGGTGGGGCTGGAGGTGGGGAATGGGGGGGAGGTTGGTCAGACTTGGTTAAAAGTTCCGGGACCCTGATGTGTTGGCCTTGCTGCGGTCATGCTGGGCGGTGTGCTTGCGAGCTGTGGCGAGCAGGCCGTCACGGGAGAGTACTTCTGGGAGGTGAAGGATGTGCTTGCCTTCCTGTGCAATCTCCTAGCAAACCTCATCTTGCACCCCTTATACTCACGGGACTACAGGTCGTTACCGCTGAGTCCAGGAGGGGACTACCCACTGCGTGGGTGTAGTACAATGGCCTTTCACCAAAGGCCGGCTGCCTGCCCGTGCTCATGCCTGAGCTGCTGGCGACAGGCTGGGGGCCAGGTTCCACCCACCCTGATGCTCCCAGGAGCCCATGTGCCTGCCCTGCTCAGTGTCCGTGGCTGTTAGATACTGGGGCACCTTTGCAGTGTAAAGAAGGTCTGGCCTGGACGTGGTCCTACGGTGACTTCACTTTGGCCTGGGGTTTGGGGTCTGGGCTGCACGTCCCATCCTATGGTTTTGTTTCTGATTCTAGAATATCTAACATAGCCTGTAGACTTGCTATATTGCAAGATCTGAAGTTACCCAAAATTCCAGTGACCATGCATGCCATATCCCCTTGAGCAAAGACCTGTGTCTGATGTTCTGAACTGCACAGTGTACACGTAAATGAGTCCCTGACCCTCCCCTGTTCTCCTGCCGGCTTTGTTTCTTTGCAGCCCCTTGGTGACGAGAGAGGCGTTCAAGGCCCCAACCAGGATAAGTGCTGTGTCCATCTCTTTTGTGTGTCCTGGTTTTTGCCTTGTGCATTTGGGAGCTCTGTTGGGTGCTGACCTGTTTGGGGATGTTAGAGTTGATCTCAAGACTATGAGGTCACATCTTGTCCCTCATTTTCCATCTTTCCTGAAGTTAGAATGGATACTTCCGTGTATGGGTGAGGTTTAATCCTATTACATCACTGTCCTTACGTGGCCTTCTGACCTAAAAGCATAACTTAAAAACCTTTTGCTCATTTAAAAAACACTTAAAGCATTGGTAAAAATAGAAAAAAAAAACAGTGGAAAGTTTTATCAGAGTAACTTCTGTTGATATTTTGTACTTGCAAAATAACCTTGAGGTATGACCTAGGAAACTGGCTTCGGGTGTTCAACATGTGATATTTATATGCTTAAAAAATGATCCCCACAGAAGTTGAACACCCATCATCTTCCGCAGTAACAAATCGTAAAAACTTGACCTCTTACCAGTTCATAATGTGGTATTAAGTATGGTTGCCACGCTGCACACCACGTGCCTGTGACCTCTGCAAAGCTGCATTCAGAAATGTCCCTTTTGACCCCTTTCCCCATCTCTCCCACCCCCGCCACCTATGGCAACACTAGCCTGTTCTGAATTTGGTCTGTTAGGTTCCACGTAAAAGATCCTGTATTCTTGACCCTTTGCTTACATAATGTCTCGGAGGTCACCTGTGTTATGTTGTCACAGTAGTGTATTCCATTGGGTGTTAATGGCACCTGCCTGCCCACCACTAGACCCCTATGGCTCTGAACACAGGCTGCTGCAAGTAAAACGTGGGGGTGGGTGTATCTTCTCGAGTGTTTTTCTTTGGATACTGGGTACTGGAACTGCTGGATCCTGTAGTTTCTGAGAACACTGCATACAGTTGTCCATAGTGGTACTAGCAGACGCGCCCACAGCCGTGCACAAGGCTCTCTTCTGCGCGTCCTCACCAGCACATCCTGCTCTTGGATTCTAGCTTTTCTGACCGGTGTGACACGGCGCTGTGGGTTTGATGTGCATCTTCCCCAATTACGGGTTTGTGCATCTTCTCGTGTACCTGCTGGCCACCTGGAGGTATTGGGAAGAAGAAAACACTTATTTGGGATCTCTCTTATTAAATGGTCTTTGCTCTTGAGTTGCAGATTTCCATGTAGTTCAGATGTTCGTGCCTTATCAGGTAGTTTGCAAGTATCTTCTCCTTCCATAGGTGGCTTTACCATTTTATTTACGTTGCAGTACAGAATCCTTATAGGTTGATGGAATCCCACTTGTTACCAGTTTGACGTAATCTTTGCGTGTGCTAGAATAGTGGCCCCATCCTGTTCTTCATTTGTGGCTATTCAGAATTCACAGCAGCTTGTGTTGTCTTTGCTCCTTTGTCCTACGGTAATTGATCCTATAAGCATGGGTGGGTGTATTTCTAGGGTGTCTCTTCCACTGACTTGTTACCTGCCAGTGCCAACTGTTGTAGTTGCATAATGTACCTTGATACCAGGGAGCATGATGCCTCCAGCTTCAGATTTCCTTAACCTTTTTAGACTCCTTTTTTCCCCGTTTTAACTTTGATTTCTGCAAAATTCCATTGGAACTTTGTGTAGGGATTGTATTGAATCTATAAATTACCTTGGGTAATAGGGAACTTGAATGTTCTAACGTAGGAGGAGGAAATCGCTTTCCAGGTGTTCCGTTGTTAAACGTAGTTCTCTTTGCAGGTANGGATTGTATTGAATCTATAAATTACCTTGGGTAATAGGGAACTTGAATGTTCTAACGTAGGAGGAGGAAATCGCTTTCCAGGTGTTATCTTCTGTTGTTAAACGTAGTTCTCTTTGCAGGTCTTTCACCTCCTTGGTTTTTCCTCCTGTTGTATCTTACTGATGGAACATAATGGAGACTTGTCCACCCTGTGATTGTCTTCTCCCTGGTGTGAGTAGATCACATGAAAGGAGACCCACGAAAGAAAGGTTGGTGCCCTAACTCCTTGTGTGGTGGACACGTGTAGATCTCTGCTGCTCGGACAAACCCCACCTTTGTGTTCAGTGGTGACTCTGGTCTAGAACATCTGGAGCCACTTAGTCTGTTCAAGGTGATGGTGTAGGAGACCGAAGTGTTACCGTATGACCCTTTCAGACCTTCCTCCAGCCTGGTGAGTCTCTCCTGAAAGGATCAAATGAGTTCTAGAATCCTTATCTTCCCCAAAAATCTCAGGCTAAAATGGAGGTATTTTGATGAATCAAACTTTATGCTAGTGAGGGTTGGAGACTTAAGCTTCTCCTCCCAAAGGGTCTTCTCCCAGCGAGTTCAGTTTCTGACCGTATACCGTAGAACGTTCTTGAGGTTGTTGGCTGTGCTTGAGTCCTGGGTGTTAAGGTCCTGGTGGCTGTGTGGCACAGGAAAGGATTCCACTGTAGGTGACACAGGTTTATAGGATGCGGACTGGGACAGAGGTTTCTACAAAAGTGTGCTACACTGTTGAATCCATCTCCCTGAAAGTCTTGGGGGGAGGGGGGAGGTACTGATCTGAGTACAGGAATCGTGGAATCTGCAGGCAGAGGCGGGGCCCGTCTGTAAGCACGTGTCTTGTGGGCCCAGCGTCACTAGGGAACAGGCCAGATGTGTCTGTAAACACCTCCAGGGCACCCCTGAATGATCCGTGTAACCGATAAGAGTTGGAGCCCAAAGTATGACCTTTTGCTGCCTAGATGTACATATAAAATGTTTAAATATCTGTGTATACAAGGATTAGAATACATCTACCGTTGTCACTTAAGACCTGAGAGCAACAGAAGTAGCAATGAGCATGTCCAATGCCTGATCGTAATTCTCAATTTTTTGAGACCTGTATTTTTGAGAGGGCATGCGTGGAGAAACTGGGAGACCCAGAATGTGAAGGAGACTCCAGGCTCTGAGCTGTCAGCACAGAGCCCAGTGTAGGGGGTTGAACTCCCGAACTGAGCTGAAATCCCTTAACTGAGCTACCTAGGTGCCCGGTCTCCTAATCCTGGGTTCTTAATCCCTTGCACTAAACCAAGCATCCTGAGATTTGTAGATAATTGGCTGAACCTAAAAGAGAAGGGAGTGTGCCAAAGCCTGGTGCCTCTTGTGATCCCAGGGGAAAAGTGCTAAACAGCATTGAGTTGATCACATAAACAGCATTGAGTAGATGAAAGGGACACCGTACCTGAGATCTCTAAATGGTCAAACTTGGAACAATTTGAGCAACCAAATTATAAACCAAAGCAGAACATAAGTATCCAGCAGTCTGTAGGGATATAAAGAAGCTACCGAATAAATGCAAAGATCTGTGCAGAATTCTGAACTCCCATAGATCCCCACCCTCCATGAGGTAGAGTATTACTCGAGTGTAGAAAGAACAGGAGCACATGGACCAAACCCTACCCCAGCCGGTGACCAAGGTCCACATCAGCAGTGACCCGGGGAGGCGACTATATGTAACCTTGGAACGTCTTCAAAGGTCTTTAACCCAGTCAGAGAAAGCCCTCAGAAACTCCGGCTGAAGGAGCTTCCCTAGTGCCAGTACCTCTCCTAACTGCCCAGGTCCTCAAAAGCCAGGAAGTGAGAAATGACCACACCCCCAAGAGCAGCTTAAGGAGACCGGCTGCTTCCGTGTAATGTGTCCTTCATGGGATCCCAGAACACGGACACGCGGGAGGAACAAATAGGAAGGAACCATGGATTTTAGTGAAGGATACGTCCACATCCGTTTCCTAGTTGTCACAAATGTACCATAATGTCTTCCATCACTGGCTGTAGAGTCCTTGGGATCTCTTTGTAGTAGGTTTTTTCTATAATCCTAAGACTTCTAAAATGTAAAGAAAATTGGGTTCTGTCACTTGTACTGCTAAACCTTAGACCCTCCCTATGAGTTAATCTGTAGTAACGACAAAAAACTCTTCTGGACGTACTGAGGTCACTTAGTTACACATCAGCAGAGGCAGTATTTGTCTTCCAGAGCTTCAGATAAAATCCTAAGTGTCCAGACAAACCGCATACTTGGTTTCTCTGCCCGAGCAGAGGCGTGAACAGTAAGCTGTAGGCAGCAGTAACCAATCCTCCAAGATAGTTCTTCTGTTGCACTTGGAGTCCTAGAAATGCTAAATGCCTCCAAGGGATGGAAGCCTAACACATGGGCACGCAGCGGAAGGTGAAGGATATGGGCACTAACCCAGAGCAGGATGGGTCTCGACAATGACCCCCTCCCGGGGCCGGTAAAGTATAGTCAATTACTTCTATAATTGCTCCCCCGCTAATGCTGATGTCCTAATGGGATCCGAACCATTATCCCCTTCTCTCATCTGTTCTCCCGGCCTGTGAGGTAGGGGGCAGGAGGTCTTTGTTAGCCGTAAGAAACTCTGCAAATTAAAAAAGTCCTGATAATGAGATAAACAAGATTCCCATAAACTCCGGCTGTTCTGATTTGCTTTTGTAAGCCTGCAGATGATCTGAAGGAAGGGAAACCTGGTGGTTCGAATCCTGTCGGGAAGGCATGGGGGCCTCTTCTGCCATGTTGGATCACCCCTGTTTTGGCAGGAGGAAAAATAAGGGTCAGCCCTTTCAAGGTCAAAGCTGTATGGTATTTTCTTGGCTAGAACAGGGTAACGTGGGCCATACTTGCTAGACCTGTGGCTCTGATTTAATGCCATGTGTGCTTAGCAGGCTTGGTCTTTAGAGTCCATGTTCCGTGGAGTTAACTACTAAAGTGATAGACCATTTGGGGAAGTACTTAAAAATTGGCAAATGAAGAGTAGATCTGGTTCCATATCAAGATGTTTAATTCCTATTGTGTTCTGGGAAACTGTGCTTTAGGTCAGAATCTTAAAATCTTGTGTACAAACACTTTCAAAATCCAAGAACCTCTAAGGCCACATTTGAGGGGATTTTGATTGGCCCCACAGCTAGTTTCAAATGCTGCTTGTGGAGTGCAGAAAGGGGTGGGTGGGGAAGATCAGCTGTCATCTCCGATCTTTCTGTGAAAAACGCTAATTAAGGCAGTGGGTCAGATCTTGCAATGTCCGAGATGGGCCGTTTCTTGGGAACGGTGACCTGCAAGCTGCTACAGAAGTACAGATGGGCCAGCTGCTGGCAAAGGGCAGAAGAGCCCCTTGCTGACCGGACTTGCACTTGCTGAGGAGGAGGAAGCAAAGAGCCTCTTCCTGATGGCAGCAGAGTCCTACTCAGACGACATCATCTAGTCCAGTGCAGGACCAAGGCCTTCGGTGTCCCATGGGGTCTTCCTGACTCCCTGGGGGTGCTGAGAGGGGCTGTTCTCTGAAAGAAGGAAAATCTGCATCTACTTTTCAGGGGAAGCATGAATTTCCTACAAACGTGCTATTGGATTATCTCGTGTGATGCTCAGATTGTCTTGTGTCACAACACGTATTGACACTGTTCTTTTGGATGGTGGTTCTCTGTGGGACCTTTTTCCTTGGAATTGTTCTCGATCTCAAAGACCGGAGTTTTCAGATAGGTGAGATACTCTCCTGTGTCCAGAATTAGAAGCAATGGAACCATCGCCCAAACTTTCGTACAGAAGATTAGCCTTATTCTCTCGGAGATTGCTCGTTGCAAATATTTATACACCTGGGGTAATTCACACTTTGAAGACCTGATCTATCTGAATTGGTGCTGACGGCTGTACCGGCAATGGTCCATGTTAGAGTCCTGTTGCTGGCGGATTTTGCTGGGCTTTAGAGAACAGGTTTGAGATAGAACAACCCAAGCCTGGAAAAGCACAGCAGATAGACCGGGTCCCCAGCAGAGCTATGGGCTCCCCATTCTCCCTGGGAGGTAATACTGGGTTGTGTTCCCCTGGGGTCACTAATGGCCAGTTTCAAATCGCCTTGCTAATTTGCTCATTGGGCTGTAGCTCTTTACAGGTCTTACCTGTCTTACCCCTTAAATTTTTCTTGGTTTCTTTTGCTCAAAGTGGGAGTATTGATCCTCTTTGCAGGGCATGCATGATGATGCTGAACTTGGTGACCATGTTCTTGAAATAGAATGTATATAACCTGACAGTATAGGGGGAGATGAGGGGATGAACATCCTCAAATCGGTAGTTTTGGGGTTTTTTTTTTTGCTGTGTCTTGGCCTGCGTGTATGGCCTGCTGTACCTCTCAGGAGACCCAAACTCCCCACTAAGGCCTGATTCCGTTTCCAACAATTAATTCTCCCTGTCACACTCCCTTTTTGAGGTATAACTGACCTGTGGCAGGTTTCGTACCTGTACAACATGATTCAGTATCTCTCTACATGGAGAAGATGTCTCCTTAACATCCTGTCCCATCTATGGTTTACATATTTATAAATATATAAACTTATATTATTTATAATATATAGAATCTATATTCATACATATATAAATTTATAACCCATCTATGGTTATAAATTTACTTTTCCTGGTGATTGGGGCTTTTAAGGTCTATTCTCCACAACCTTCAAATAATCCATGCAGAATTAACTAGTTGCGCTGTATGTTGTGTCCCCGTGACTCCTGACTGGAAGTTTGGACCTCCTTCACCTTTCTCCCCACCATCTGCTTCTGGTAACCACCAATTTGGTCTGTATCTTGGAGTTCATTTTTATTTAGCATTAGTTGGATCACATAGTGTTTTGCTCTGATCTAATGCCCTCGAGGTCCCTCCGTGTCCTGGCAAATAGCAAGATGGCCTTTATGGTTGAAAAGTATTTGTGTGTGTGTGTACACATAGATGCTTTCCATTCATCCATCAATGGACACAGACTATTTGTTCTTCCAGTCAGTGTTTTCATTTCCAGATCCCCACAAGTGGAATTGCTGGATATGGTAGCTCTATTTTTAATCGAGGAACCTCCATGTTTTTCACGGTGCTGCCCCAATTTACATTTCCACCAACAGTGCACAAAGTCCCTTCTCCACAAATCCCTAACACTTGTTTCTTGTCTCTTTGATAGTCCTAAAAGGTGTGCTGTCGTTGTGGTTTTGACTTACATTTTCCTGATCAGGGACATTGAACACCTTTCCTGGGTCCCTGTTGGCCATCTGTGTGTAGTCTTGGGGGAAAATGTCCATTCAGATGCTCTGGCCATTCTAACCTGATCTTTGTATTCTGCTAGGAGTCCTATATATCTTTGATATTTAACCCCCTATCAGAGAGGATTGGTAAACACGTTCTTCCATTTAGTGGTTTGCCTTTTCATGGTGGTTTCCTTTGTGCAGAAGCTTCTTAGTTTGATGTAGTCTCACTTGTTGAATCTTGTCACTGCCTTTGACATCAGATGAGAAGAAAAACCTTGCCATGCCAATGTCAAGGAGCTTACCATCTGTCTTGGCTTGTTCTGGGGTTTCAGGGTTCTAATTCATGGAGTTAATTTCATGGATTGTCTAACATAGTGGTCTAGTCTCATTCTTTTGCTTGTGGCTGTCCACATACAAAACCAATTCCTAGCACCATTTATCGAGACTGTCCCTTCCCTGTTGTATTTGGTTTCCTTTATTGGAAGCTAATTGACCATAAACGCATGGGTTTATTTCTGGCCCCTAGACTCGACTGAGCCGTGTGTTTTATGCTAATAACCATAGTGTCTTGATTACTGTAGTTTTGCAATATAGTTTGAAATTGGGGAGTGAAATGCCTCTGGCTTTAAGGTTGCTTTAGCTATTGTGTGTTTTGTGCTTCTGTACAAATTTCAGGATCTGTTTTGTGGAAAACTCCAATGCATTGAATCTTAGACTGCTTTGGGTACAGTGGACGTCTTTAACAGTATTCTTGCAACCTGTGAACATTTTTTCCTTCCAATTTCCTCAGTTTCTTAAAATTTTCATTGTATAAGTCTTCTATCTCCTTGATTGTACTTTCTACTAGGTGTTCTTGTTTCTTGGATGCAATTGTAAGTGAGACAAAGTCCCGCTAGTTTTAGTGTATAAAAACCCAACAGGTAATTGTATAATGCTATTGGATCCTGCGACTTCACAACTTGTTTACTTGAATGGCTTTTTTGGCAGAGTCCTTAGGGCTTTCTGCAGAAAACCCCATGTCCTATGTAAATAGCGACGGTTTTACTTTCCAATTTGGATCCCTTTTCTTGCCTAATTAGCCTGGCTAGGACTTAAAACACTGTTGTATAAAAGTAGATCACCAAGACAAGAATTCCACACTCTGAGAAAACATTTCCAGCTTTTCACCACGGAGGATGTCTGCTGTGTGCTTCATTTTGCTTTTATACCCAATTGTGTTTTAAAACATAAATGTATGTTAAATTCCAAAGCTTTCTGCATATGTTTATCATTTTGTTGATACAGTGTATCTCCCAGACTGATCTGTGGATGTGGAGGCCAGGATCCTTACATCTCTGCGATAAATCCAGCTTGACCCTAGTGAATGACTCTCTTCATGAATTGTTGCACCTGCTGTGCTAATGTGGGGATTTCTGCACATCTCATCAGGGGTACTGGCCTGTATTTGTGTCCACGTTTGGTTTTTGCCATCATAATGCTAGCCTCATAGGAGTGTGGAAATGTTCCCTGCCTTTTTTTGGAGGGGTTTTAAAAGAATCAGAGTTCTGAGTGTTTGGGGAAAACTACCTGGGAAGCCCTCTGGTCCTAGACCTTATTGGAAGGTTCTTGATTACCAGTTCCAATCTCTTTACTACTAATTGGTCTATTCAGATTCTCTGATCCCATGTTGGGATGTGGTTAAGTGTTTAGGAATGTATCCATTTCTTCTAGATTGACCCATTTGCTGGTGTATAACTTTCTATAGTGGTCTTTTACGATCCTTTGTATTTTTGTGTGACTTGTAATTTTTCTGATTTTGAGCCCTCTTTTTTGGCTTTGGAGTCTAGCCAAAGGTGTGTGAATTTTGTTCCTTTGGAAAGAAACCACTCTTCATTGGTCTTTACCATTCTTGATTTCACTTCTCTGCTATGTAAAACTACTGGCTTCACTTTTTTTCTTCCTTGAAGAGTAAAGTTAGATTTTTCCTTTCCTTTCTTGAAGTGGTGCTTATGGCTATGAATTTCCCTCTTGGAGCTATCTTTGCTGTATCCCGTAAGTTTTGTATGTTTTCATTTAACTTCACATATTTTTTGATGACTTTCACCCATTGTTGGCATATTTGATCTCTATGTAGTTGGACTTTTTTAGTTTCATACTTTTTTTCCTTGGTGTGTGGTCAGAAGAGAGAAGATTTCAGTCTTCCAGTCCAGTGGCCTAACCTCCATCCTGGAGAATGTTCTGTATGTAATGGATATGGGTTTTGGAATCTAATGCTCTGTATATAAAGTCCATCTGGTCTAATGTGTCACTCAAGGCCAGTGTTCCCTTGTCAATGGGATTATGTCTCCATTGGCATATGTGGGTGTTAGTCTCCTTTTAGTGTAGTACAGTTTCTCCTTTTGCTTCAGTTAATGATTAACTTAGGTTCCCCTGTTGGGAGCATAAATCTCATTATGTAATGTCTGACTGTGGGCTCGTTTTGAGGTCTATTTTCTGATGTAAATGTAGTTGCCCAGGCTTCCTTTTGCTTTGCATTGGTGAGGAATCTTTCCCTACCCCTTCACTTTCAGTCTGTGTTCTCTCCTTAAAGGCAGGAGGTACTTCTTGAGCCCAGAACCTTGCAAAATAGTTGGTGGGTGCACTGAATAGTGATGGTTTAGGTTGTCTGAGAGATGAACCTGCCAAGGGACTGTGCATATGTAACTTGTTTTACGTGGTAAATCATGTAGTCTGCTTCATGCAGGTTTCTTTGCAGATCCATTTCTTACGGATTTAGCATCTCCACATTGTGGATTATCAACGGAGTCTAACATTTTCAAAAGACCTTTCATAGTTAAAAATACTTCTGTAACTTTTCAGTCCCTGGGCCCAGACTAGTAATGTCTTAAGAAGTACCATCAAGGGCAACGGAGAATTTGGGGGCACACAAGGACACATTTGTGCACACAGTCACTGCCGACGATTCTGCAGAGGTTTTGGCAACGTCTAAATTTCTGACCTGCCAATACAAGAAATATGCACATGACCATTCATGCAGTTTAGCTCTAAGCAAAATACTAGGATTAAGAAACCAAAGATAAAATAGATCAATTAGGAGTAAAGTAAAATCCTAGTTCAGCATAACCTTCTGTAAAACTGCATTTGAAAACCAAAGGATGCATGATGGTGAACAAGACCGTTTGAGATTGTCAGGGTTGCTTGTGGCCTGTGTATATGGATGGACCACCAATGACGCCATCCCGAGCCCTCCACACCATCCACGGCCAGGGTGGTTGGTCTGGTTTCCTCTGCCCTAATCGCCCTGGGAGAGGCACCGTTAAGAGGCTTCGTGGTTCTCCATCTCTAGGTGTTGACTGAAGTACTTTTCTGACGTTCTGACTAGTTTCTCCCTGGGGATCAGAATGCTCTAGCCAAGAAGCTGATTAACAACACCAAGCCTCCTGTTAACCTCTGAAATGGTCAGGCACAGTCCAACCAAAGATCTGAGATGAATAACCATAACTGTTCTCCCCATAACTCTGTTGTCAGTGGAAGGGAACCATAATGGATACAACCCCAGGCGGCATTCCCGGCTCAAGATTATTAGCCTTAACTCCCAGTTCAGAATCGCCTCTCAGCAAAACTTGCCCATGGCAGCGTCTGGATGGTCTTCAGGGTCCTATTGGGTTTCTCTTTCTCCTTCTGTTTTCTGGGATCTTTCTATATTTTTTCATCTGACTTTATTTTGGTGAGGCTCCTCCTCAAGTAAATTTTTGGCAAAAATCTATGGGAAATGAAGTTACGAAACTCCTGAATGGTCAGGCCATTAGGTCATGTGACTAAGTTTGGGAATGGAATTCTAAGTTACAAGTAACTGCATTGACCAAATCATTTTGACTGTTTCCTAACTTTCTAGTGTTGAGAAATCTAAAGATGTTCTTTTCAGTAAGACTAGATTTTTTTTCCTGGAGGTTTTGATCTTGGTGTTTCCGAATTTTACCGCTGAGGTGTCCAGGTGCGCATACGTAGCCTTAAATACTGCATTGTTGGAGTGAGCCCTTTTGACTAAGAAACAGTTGTTCATTGTTGAGCCTCCCCTTTTTGGATTTAGTTTGCTTCCCTCACCCACTTTCTGAAGGTCCTGATAAAGCTTTGGGGTGATGGCGTGGTTTGGAGCTGATGGCCAAGAAAGAATTCTTGAAGAGGGCTTTGGTGCAAAAAGGTGATTTTCTAAAAGCACAGGGACAGGACCTGTGGGCAGAATGAGCTGCACTAGGGTTGTGGGAAGTGACATACCCTCAGGTTGGAGATTAGGGATAGGGTAAGTCTCTATGGTATCTTGGAAGCAAGGTTTCTGGGACCTTGAGGAGCTAGGTGTTAGGAAAACAAGCCATTTATTGTTCAGGAAAACCTCAGTCATGAGCCCCTGCAGATGTATATGGAGGGGGGCATAAGCTTAGAGGATGTTTGCCAGCCTATGTCTAGGAATGAGCTGAGGTAAAGGAAGTTTTCACAGGAAACTTGTTATAAAGTGGACTTACAGTTCCTGCGTGGGGGGGTGTGGTGGGGGGTGGTTCAGAATGCTAAACCAAGATTCCTTTTGCCCCCCAGCAAAGTGTCCTCATGGAGGCAGCTGAGCTCCTGGAGGGAGGTCCCTCTGCTAGCTTCAAGGACTTGTCAACGGGCTGTAGGCAGTAAGGGAATCTAGTTTTCTATCTGCCTTTCCTACAACACCATGGGGAGCATTTAAACCCCCTTATGTCTTGGTGAAGGCGATATTAGGGCTCCAGGAATCCGACTCTGGGTTTCTGGGGACCAGACTGTGGATAAGATTGCCTTTTTCTTCAGTTTACTCAGTGATCCATAAGCTGAAGGAGACTCCTGTGGGACTGTGATCTCCATCAGTCAACAGTTTCTTTCCCTTGGGCAGCCAGGGTTGCCTCCAATGTCTGAGGAACATTGCACACATTCCACCGGGGGCGGGTGGGGTGCTAGCTTGTGCTAGGCCCTCTGCTTGCCCCACGATCCCTCATCTCACAGATGCTGAGATGGTGGACTTTGTAGGATTAGTCCTTCAGGTTCCTTCTCCCTTCCTGTTGGGTGTTGCTCTTCCAGAGAGTTCATCTGTATTCGTTTCTCTATGGAGTTTTCATTGTAACCTAAACACTGAGCTTTGTCAGTTTCCTTATGAGCCGTGCCTTGTTGTCTCAGGAATAGTTACTTGTATGAAGTTCCCTCAGAGAACTTAGTGACCCAGCATGTGAATTTTTCTCCTTTTGTATACTTTTTACCTTGTAAGTTGGTTACTAGTTGCCTGAACTTTTTAAAAAGGCTTATTTCAGGTCCTAGACTTCCTTGGATATTGGACCACTCACGAGTATTTGTAGATGAAAACAGTGGAATTAAACTATTTGAAGTTCTGAGGAGGTGGGATTTGTCAGTTTTGTACTTGACCATGATGTAATCTGGTGGATAATACCTTTGCATTCATGAAACAAAATGTCCTATCCTTATATATTCTTGGTGGTGGTCGAGTTCTTACAAGGGTGATCTAATCTTAAATCTAGGGATCCGTTCACTAGTGGTTTTGAAAAAATTTATTCAGTTTTGAGAGACCAGTGCAAATAGGGGAGGAGCAGAGTGGGAGACCGAATCCGAAGCAGGCTCCAGGCTCCCCGCTATTAGCACAGAGCCCGATGCAGGCCTTGGACTCCTAGGCCAGGAGATCATGACTTGAGTCCCCAGGTGTCCCCCGTCCAGTAGTGATTGGAGAGCCAAGTTTGGAAGAACTTGGAAGCTGCCTCCGCTGAGCACAAGGTCGACCCAGTGCTGGCAGACTGAGGGCCATTCCCTTGACGGTGACTGTTGCCTGTCCTGAGCCACTGTTCCCCCTTCACGTGCAGTAAACCTGCAGGCTTGCATGGGTGGAAGGAAGGGCAGGGGCTCAGAAGCCTGGAAATGATGAAAACCGTCTGAGGAGCAAACTGCCGCTCTGGACAGACTCCAAGCAACCCTGGCTTGTATTAGGCCCTGCAGAGAGAACCGGTAAGATATATGTGCATAGACACACAGATGGGATTTAGAAGAATTGGTTCCCAACCTCATGGAGGGTGAGAGGTCCCAAGGTCCACCATCCTAAACCAGGGACCCGGAAGAGCCAGTGGCTTACTTTGGTCCAGAGGCCAGCAGGCCTAACGCCCCAAAAGCAGATGTTTTGGTTTGAGTCCCACTGAGGGGAAAACTCTGGTCCCAGTTTGAGGGCAGAGGGAATTTCCTTACTTGGGAAGGGCCTGTCCGTCTTGGTCCCATTCAGGGCTTCTGCTCGGAGGAGACTCCGCACATGATGCGATTCAGCACTGATCGAAATGCTCCCTCCATCCAGAGGTGCCCTCGCACCCCTAGAATTGCTTGAGCACCGTGGCTGCTCACACCCAAAATTAACCATCAAAAGCCACCTTTGTTCCCGGCCCTCATCATCCTCTGTCCAGGGTTGCTGGAGACCCTGGTTTCTGAACGGAGGGATCCACCCTGAGATCGGCGGCGGGGGGGGTTTTTTGGTGGGTTGGCGTTTTTTGGTGGGTTGGCGTTTTTTGGGGGGTTGGCGTTTTTGGGGGGTTTGGCGTTTTTGGGTGGTTTGGCGGTGCGGTTTTGGGTGGTTTGGCGGTGCGGTTTTGGGTGGTTTGGCGGTGCGGTTTTGGGTGGTTTGGCGGTGCGGTTTTGGGTGGTTTGGCGGTGCGGTTTTGGGTGGTTTGGCGGTGCGGTTTTGGGTGGTTTGGCGGTGCGGTTTTGGGTGGTTTGGCGGTGCGGTTTTGGGTGGTTTGGCGGTGCGGTTTTGGGTGGTTTGGCGGTGCGGTTTTGGGTGGTTTGGCGGTGCGGTTTTGGGTGGTTTGGCGGTGCGGTTTTGGGTGGTTTGGCGGTGCGGTTTTGGGTGGTTTGGCGGTGCGGTTTTGGGTGGTTTGGCGGTGCGGTTTTGGGTGGTTTGGCGGTGCGGTTTTGGGTGGTTTGGCGGTGCGGTTTTGGGTGGTTTGGCGGTGCGGTTTTGGGTGGTTTGGCGGTGCGGTTTTGGGTGGTTTGGCGGTGCGGTTTTGGGTGGTTTGGCGGTGCGGTTTTGGGTGGTTTGGCGGTGCGGTTTTGGGTGGTTTGGCGTGGCGTTTTTGGGGGGTGGTGGTCTGGTCTGGGTTTCGGTCGGCTTTGGGTTGGTTTTGGTCCCATCAGTTTATGGATGCCTTAGATCTGCTAAACGGGTTCCTAGTCCTCTTCCTTCCAGACTTCATAATGATTCATGTTTTTCTTTTAATTCTTACTTTTCAGAGCACCAAGCAGGCTCACAGTCTCCTAAGCTGAAATCAAGAGTTGGCTACTTGACCAACTCAGCCATCCAGGTGCCTCATGGGTTTATATTTTTAAAATATCTTCAGTAATGGGGCACCTGGGTGGCTCAGTTGGTTACGTGTTGGACTTTAGCTCAGTTCATGAGTTCTAGCCACAAGCCGGGCTCCTGTGCTGACAGCTCGGAGCCTGGAGCTGCTTCGGGTTCTAGGTCCCCCCTATGCCTCCCCTGCTCTCGCTTGCACTCACACTCTCCAACCTTAAAAAAAATGTCCTTAGTACTGAGGACTTGGAGAGAGGATATCTAGTAGATTTCTTTCCACGGTCTAACCCTTTAATAACCTACTTAAAGTACTAAGTATTGAAGTTGTCAGAGTATGCTGTGTGTGGCATATACTTGATTAATGGAAATTTAGGAGCACAAATCAAATTCATCAACACCACTAACACAACTCAAGAATTGCAGGTATGCATGTGTACAAATCCCATGCATTTGAGTGTTTAAAATGAGATGATCTTCCTTTATTGGTGGGTGTTCTTGTTTTTCCTGTGCAAGGCTTGAAAGCTAAAATGCCATGAAAGGCAAGGGTTGGAATAGTGGAAAAATCTTAAAAATACTGAGAAATGTTAAATTGTATTTTCTCAACTGAAATTGGAAAATTCCAGGTGGACTTAGTCCTTCGATTATGCACATTCTTATAGTCTTCTCGAATACCTAGTGTCTAATTAAGAGTAAACACTGTAGGCAGGTAAGGAGTTTGCTGCACTTCAAGGGGTTAACTTGAGGCTGACCTCCTTTCCCAGGATCAGACTTTAATGGCTTGCAATGCGCTGCTGCCCTCTGGGCCCCCTTGCTGGGGTTCTGCAAGACGATTTCTGGTTGTGACTTTTTTTTTTTTGAAATTACGTGATTAAATTATGGGCTCTTATTCTGAATCCCTTGACTACTGTCAAAACATATTTGTGTCAAGGTTTCAATCCCTGTCATAATTTGAGAAGCCTTGATTAGTTCACTTTGAAGACTTATAATGAGAGCATTTCTTAGCATCTTGATCTTTCCAGATCATTTATAACAAGACTAATCTATCAGAACTTTGTCTTAATGAGTATACAGTTGGGGTTACTGTCCATCACCTATTTATACTCTAAAACATACTCTTAGTAACTTATTTCTCTAATTAGTTTTTAAACTCCAATAGCAAAAGGTGACACTGTCATTGCATTATTACCAATCTATATTTACAGAATCTTTGATAGGTAATGACTAATGCATTTGAGAATGTTCTAGAAGTTAGGAAGCATAATACTTAGGTGAATCATTAAATTCTACACCTGAAATTAATATTAATGGTATGTTAATTAACTGGAACGTAAATAAAATTGGAGAAGGAAAATAAAAGCAGCAACAAAAAAACTTCTAATTTCCACATCTAAATTCAGAAGTAACTAGCAAGACCGTGGAGGTACCTGCGGGCTGCTTTCCAAACCCATGGTCCTTCTGACCTGGAGGGACCGCCCTCTCTGGATCCGGTTTCCTTTGTTCTTGGTTTTTATCACAGTACGCATCTTAATGTCTTCCATCTTCTACCTTTGATCTTGGATGGATGGTATTAGTCTGTGTAATCTGAATTTTTTCTAGTCCACACACCCTAAGATCTCTCCCCTCTCACACATGGCTGTGTAATGTGTGAACATGGCTCATTTTCTCCATCTTTTTAATGGAAGTCTTCCCTGTGTGCAGTGTTGTCGTCAGTGCTCGTGTGTGAGCGTCTCTGGGGGGGGGATGTTACTAGAGCACGCGGTATGTACGTATTTGAGTTTGTGAAATGAGTGGAAGTTCTTGAGACTTCGGCCCAAAATTTCCCTCACACCAATAACCCGAATGGGCTTTTCTTGCTGAGTAGTGGTTCTCCTTGACTTCTGGCCAAATTAACAGTTAAAAAAAACCTCTATTACCATTATTTAATTTTGAAGTTGTAAGAGGTCAAACTTGCTATTTATTGGTCCTTCGTGTGTTTTAAGTGTCGGGGTATTTTGCCTCTGTTACCTTTCTCCTGTACTGATATGTGTGCTTTCTGTCTTCGAGTTAGTATGATTCGTTTAAAAGTGTGAAAATGGCACCTGGGTTGTTAAGTGTCTGACTGTTTTTCAGCTCAGGTCATGATCTCACGGTTGGGGAGTTCAAGCCCCTGTTGGGGCTCTGCCGACCGCGTGGAGTCTGCTTGGGATTCTCGTTGCCTCTCCTGCTGCATGTATGTTCATGCTACTTGTCAAACATAAAGTGAAAATCCATTTCCCCATTTAGTACTTCCTGTTTTGTTATCTTGGGGAGGGGTGTGGAAGATCTTTACAGTATCAAGGTGTGTTAAAATCTTCATATCAGAATTCGTGTATTTGAGATGGTCTCAAATTTATTCTCCAGGGTCAGAACAAAATTGTTCTACAGTGCTTAAAACTTCCCTTTCGTGGAGGCCTTTAACTTCCTTGACAGTGATTTTAGAAGTGGCTTGCCAAGGATACCCAATTTAACGCTCGCATGGAATCCCCTACCCTACTCTGCCACAGCGCCCCCTGCAGTCCACTCCAGGGCACACCCGGCATACAGCAAGGCCTCTTGAGCTGTTCAGGTTCCGGCTTGTTTCTCTCGCTATTCTCAGGGCTGGTTTTGGTCCTTGTTTTCCAGCTCACGTGTTCCCTTTTATTTCAACTGTAACCCACATAATACTGCTTAGTTTCCATGTATAATCTAACCATTCAACATCCTTCTGCATTTCTCGGTGCTCCTCAAGTTAAGTATACTTTTAGTCCCTTTATCTCCACCACCCTCCCCCACCGCTCCCCGCAGGCACCAGTCCTGTGTGCTGGAATGTGGTCTTTGTGTCTTTTTCTTCCACAAAAGAATGAAATTGTGTGGTATTTGACTCTTACTTGGCATTATGCCTTCTAGGTCTGTCCGTGTGGTAAGATCGTGTCCTTCTGGATGAGTAATAGTCCCCTGAATATGTTTACCACATATATGCCAGCAGTATGGATATCTTTATCCATTAACTTAGGGATGGACACTTAGGTTTCCATATCTTTGCTATTGTAAACACTGCAGTGTGTAAACACCAGGGTGTGTAGCTCTTCCAGATTAGTGTTTTCCTTTCTTTGGGTAAACCCTCAGTACTAGGATGACTGTATCATATGGTAATTCTAGGTTTTCTCGAAGGAACCTCCCTCCTGTTTTCCAGTGGCTGCACCAATCTACACTCTCAGCACTGCAAGCAGGCTTCCCTTTGCTGTATCCTGGGCAACACTTGCTGTTTCTTTATTATAGACATTCTGACAGCTGTTAGGTGAGAACTCCTTGTGGCTTTAATTCTCATTTCCCTGATTAGCAATACTGAGTTCGTGTATTTGGCCATCTGTATGTCTCGATACGGTTTAGAAGATGTTTTCTCATTGCACTTTGGGAAGGGCCTTGCTGATAATGAGAGTTACACCTACCTAGGATAGTTAGTTGAGAGATCCCTTGATTTTCATGGAAATAAACTGGGTCTATATATAGTAAACAAAGGACTGTCTGTATAGCTATTAAATGCTACCTTCCTTTCCTGTAATTGTAGTTGACCTCTGTTGTAGGTATACAGTGATGCGAGAATATACGTTACAAAGTGCTCACCACTGTAAGTATATTCCAGCATTCCTGACTGTATTCCCGAGGTTTTACTTCTCACCCCTATGACGATAACAGGAGGTTTGTACCTCTTAATGCCCTCATTTCACCCACTCTCCGCCCCCCCCCCACCATGTCCCTCTGGCAACCATCAGTTCTCTGCATAAATGTTTATTTTTGTGCATGGTTTTTTAGATTGCACATAAGTGAAATTATGGTATTTGTCTTTCTTGGACTGACTGCTTAGCATTATACCCTCTACCTAGGTCCGTTCATTTTGTTGTAAATGGCAAGAGCTCATTCTTTTTAAGCTGAGTAATCCTGCATTATATACACATGGCTTCATTCATTCACCTCTAGGTGGACACTCAGGCTGCTCCATAGCTCGGCTGTTATAAACGTCACAATAAACCTGGGGGTGTGTGGGTTGTCTTGAACTCATCGATAGGAGTGAGAGTAGTGGAATGATGGGATCACATGGTAATTGTGGTCTTGAACCTTCCTACCACTTTCCATAGCAGCTGGCGACCTTCTGCACCAGCCAAACACGCACGGGGGTCCCTTGCTCCCCAGGCTCAGAGACTTGTAGTTGTCTTGATCCTGGCCATTCTGTCCGGTCTGAAGGGATCTCCTTGTGGTTTTAACTTGGATTTTCCTGACCGTGAGGTACATTGAGCCTCTCTTCATGCATGTGTAGTCCATCTGGAAATCATCTCTGGAAAAAGATCTATTCATATTCTCCACCTACTTTTAATTGGATTGTGTTTGGTGCTGTGGTAGGTGAATTCTTTGTCTTCTGTACATTAGCTCCTCATCAGATGTCATTTGCAAGTAGTGTCTCCCGTTGAGTAGGTCACCCTTTGAATTGTTGGTTCCCTTCAAGGTGCAAAATGTTCTTTCATTGATGTAGTCCTGTTAGATTTTTGCTTAAGTTTAACTTGGCTGAGGCAACACCTCTGTAAAAACGTTAAGGCCAGTGTCTGGAAGATCACTGCTTAGGTTTTCTGTTAGGATTTTTGCTGTTTCCATGCTTAGGTCTTCCATCCGTTTTTGAGGTGGTGATTGGGTGTAAGAATGTGCCTCCGGTTTCCTTATCTTGCACATGGTTGTCCCAGCACTTAGTGGAAAGTGTTTTCCCCTTTATATGCTCTTAACTCTTGTGTTGTAGACTGACTGTAAAAGTGTGGGCTTATTACTGGGCTCTCGGTTACATGCCCTGCGCCTATTTCTGTGCCAGCACCATACTGTTCTCATCATTACAGCTTTGTTGCATAGCCGGAAATCGGAGACCGATCCCTCCAGTATTGTTTAGGAAGATAACGTTGGCTTTTAAAGACCTTCTGTGCTTCCACAGAAATATTCTACTTCTGTGGGAAAATACTATTGCTATTTTTATAGGGATTGTGCAGAGTCTGTGGATCGCTTGGGGACTTACGACATTTTAGCGATGTTCCGACACCTAAGCATGTTACAGCTTTTTGTTGGTCTCCAATTTCTCCTCAGTGCCTTGGGTTTGGGAGTACCAGTCTTTCACCGCCTTGGTTAAATTTATTCTTAGGTACTTAATTCCGTTTACCATTTGCCCCCAAAATGTTGTCTTTCTACTTGGTGTATAGAAACCTGGAATATCACTGATAGTATTCAGACTCTTAGCAGAACTTACTGGTTCTAAGAGTTATTCAGTGTGTAAAATTCATTACATACTATAATGTCATCTGCAAATAGGGAGTTTCACTTTTTCCTTTATAATTTGGGTGGGGGAGTGTTTTTATTGGCATTTTTTGGCTGCAACAAGGACTTGAGTACTATGTTGAATGAAAGGACAGTGGGCATCCTCATTCCTCATCTTAGAATAAAAGCTTTGTGTTGTATGTAAGCGATGAACCACGGGAATCTACCCCCAAAACCAAGAGTACGTGGTATGCACTGTATGTTAGCTAATTTCACAATATATTAAAAATAAGGCCTTTATTAAGTTTACTCTAAATCACGGAGTTTGTCATGAATTGGTGTTGAATGTTCACTTTTTCTGCATCTATTGAGTTTTTAAACTTTTTTAAAATTCCAGTGTAGTTAAGTGTTTAGTCTCAAGTGTACAATATGGTAAATCAAGAATCCTGTACATAAAAGTTCAATGCTTTTATCACCCTCAGGAATTTAACCACCCCCTCCCTGCTTACCAACCGCGCCCCCCCATAACTGTCAGTTATCTATAGTTAAGAATCTATTTTTATTAAACCTCATATGAGTGAAATTGTCTTTCTGTGACTCACTTAGCATTATACAGTCTAGAAGCCTCCCTGTTGAAAATGGCCAGATTCCGTTCTCTTTTGTGGGTGAGTAACATTCCATTGTGTATCTACCACCTCTTCCCTATCCTTCATCAGCGGCTAGGTGATTGGGATGCTTCCATATCCTGGCTGTTGCAAATACTAAACACGAGTGTATATATATATCTCCTAAATTAGTGTCTTTGTGTTCTTCGGGTAAACACCCAGTATTAAAACTACTAGATCATAGGGCCTTATATTTTTAATTTCTGAGGAACCTCTGGAGTGGCTGCACCAGTTTGCATTCCCACCAGCCGTGCACAAGGGTTCCCCTTTTTCCACATCCTCACCAACACTGGTTTCTGGTGTTGATTTTAGCTATTGTGAGAGCTATGAGGTGATAGCTCCTGTAGCTTTGGTTTGCATTTCCCTGATCCATGTTGAGCATGTTTGTGTCTATTGGCCATCTGTATGTCTTTAGAGAAACCTCTATTCGTGTGTTCTGCCCTATTTTAAACGGTTTATTTGTGGTTTTTGGTGTTGGATTATTGAAGTTCATATATTTAGGAACTTTTCATCGAATGCCACTTGCAAATCCCTTCTCCCATTCAGTATACTATTTCCTTTGTACAGAAGCTTTTTATTTTTGATAGTCCAAGTAGTTTATTTTTGCTTTTATTTTCCTTGCCTCAGGACACCTCTTTAGAGAAATGTTGCTAAGGCTGATGTCCGAGAAATCCCTGATTGTGCTCTTGTATTTTTCTGGTTTTAGCTTTCACATTGAGGTCTTAATTTTTTTTAACTTTGTTTTTGAGAGAGAGACAGAGTGAGAAAAGGGTTGGAGGGGAGAAACCGAGAAGGCGACATGGAATGTGAAGTGGGCTCCAGGGTCTGAGCTGTCAGAACAGGGCCTGATGCAAGGCTGTGAACTGATGAACCATGAGATCATGACCTGAGCTGAAGTCAGACACTTAACTGAGCCACCCAGGAGCCCCTTACATCTAGATCTTTAATTCCTTTGAGCTTGTGTGTATGGTGTAAGAAAAGTAGTCCAGTTTCATTTTTTACATGTTATCCAATTTTGCAAGCACCATTTGTTGAAGACTTTTTCCAACTGCATATTCTTGCCACCTTTGTTGAAGATTAATTGGTCCTGTAAATGCAGACTTCTTTCTGGGCTCTATTATTGTGTTCCATTGATCCATTTTTGTGCCAGTGCCATACTGTTCTGACTACAGCCTTGTATAGTGTATCTTGAAGTCTGGAATTGTGATACTTTCAGCTTGATCCTTTCTCAGGATTGCTTTGGCTATTTGGATGTTTACTAGTACGGAACGAGCTTAGCGTCTCAGGAATACATCCCACCTGCTTATGAATGATCTTTTTCATATATTGGCATTTTGCTAACAGTTTGAGGATCTTTGCATGTATGTTCAGGCTATTTAGGGTCTTCATGATTCCATACACATGTTGGTATTTTAGTTTTGAGAAAACTATTGCTGGTAACTTGATGGGCATTGCGTCAAAGCTGTAGATTGCTTTGGGTAATACAGACATCTTGACAGTGTTCTTCCAATATGTGAACATAAAATGTCTATTTGTGTTATCAGTCTTTCATCAGTGTTTTATCATTTTCAGGGTACAGGTTTCTCCCCTCTTTGCTTAGATTTATTCCTAGGTATTTTATTTTTGGTGCAATTACAAATGGTGATCCTTTCTGCAACTTCATTGTTGATGTATAGAAATGCTACACATTCCTGGGTATTTTGCAGCTTGCCATTTTACTGAACTTGTTTGTTCTAGTACTTTTTTGGTAGAATTTTCAGGGTTTTCTATGTATCCTGTTGTCTGCAAATAATGAGATTTTTTTTTCTTACCAATATGGATGCTTCATGTCTATTAGGTTATGCCTAGGACTTTGAGTAGTATATAGAATAATGGTATTGAGAGTGAATCCTTAATTGCCCTTGATCTTAGGGGAAGAAACCTTTATTTCACCATTGAAGATCAGTTTAGCTATGGGTTTTTCATCTGTGATGCTTTTATTATGTTGAGGTATGTTACTTCTAACACCGTGTTGAGAGCTTGTATCGTGAATGGACATGGAGTCTGGTCAAATGATTTTTCTGCAACTGTTGAGATGATAGAATTTTTATCCTTCATTTTGAGGTGGTTTATGACCTGGATTTGGTCCTATGGAACAAACTCCGCATCTCCAGAATAAATCCCTCCTGCTTGTGAACGATCTTTCTCATGTATTGGCATTCTGTGAATAGTTCGAGGATATTTGCATTTGTGTTCATCAGTTACATTGCCCTGTAGTTTTGTGTGGCGTCTTTGGTTTTGGTATCTGGGTATAGGTGGCCTCCTACGATGTATTTGGAAGCTTTTGTTTCTCTTAGTTTTTGGAAGAGAGGATAGGTATTGTTTAAATACTAGAATCCATTTGTGAATCTAGTCTTGGACTTGATTTTCTGGTAGTGTTTGGATTACCCCTTCAATTTCATTACTTGTAATCGGTTTAAGATTTTCTATTTTTTGAAGATGGTAGGTTTGGAGGAATTCTGGGTTCCAACTTCATTCGCCTGCGTTGCATAGACCTTTTCAATCCTGTTGCCATGGTATTCCCACTTTTTAGTTTATCTGGGTCCGTTATCTGGAGTCTGTCTGAAAGGTTTGTCCGTTCTGTATCATTTCCGATGATCAGCTCTTGGTTTCACTTTTTCCTAATTTTTCAGTCTCTACCCCATTCTGCTTGAAGTTTCTTCCCAGTTGCTTTGGCTGTAGGGTTGGATGGAACTTTGAGGTAGGCCTGTATTACTGTTTACTTCCCTTTTAAGATTGCTTTCATCATGCCCCAGAGATTTTGGACCGTGTTTTCATTTGTGTCCAGGTATTTGACCTCCTCTTCGACTACTTCAGTGACATGTTGGTGGTTTAGAATCCTATCTGGTCTCCATGTGTGGTTTTCTAGTTTGACTTCCATGTAGTTCCAAACACGGGTTAGAAAAATGTATGGCACGATTTCAATCTTAAATTTGAGGCACAGGCTGCTGGGATGGCTCTAGTCATGATTTCACAGTTCTTGAGTTGAACCTGGCATCTGGCTTTGCCCTGACAGCTCAGAGCTTGGAGCCTGCTTCTGATTCTTTCCCTGTCACTCTGCCCCTCCCCAGCTTGTGCACACACTCAAATATAAACATTAAAAGATCTTTTAAAAATTTGAGGCCGGTTTTATGGCCTAATATGTGATCTGGGCAACATTCCGTACGCACTTGAAGAGAATTTGTATTCCCTTCTGGATGGAATGTCCTGTGTGTGTTGTCCGTCTGGTCCAGTGTGTCAGAGACGCTATTCCTGTACTGACTTCAGCTGATCGATCCAGTGTTGAGAATGGAGCGTTAAAGTCCTCTGTCAGCCTCCCGTCAGTCTGTATGTGCGTCTGTATTGAGGTGCTCCAGCTTCAAGTGTATATTTCCAATGGTTCTATCATCTTTTTGGATTGTTCCTTTCATCATTATAAACTGCCTTTCTTGGTCTCCTGTTCAAGTCTTTGTCTTAGTCTATTTTGCCTGATGAAAGTGTTGCTACCTCGGCTTGTTTCTCCCTGCCCTTAGCATGGGCGTGTTTTCCCTCCCTTCACTTAGTGCGGATCATTAGCTGTGAGCGGAGTCCGTTGTAGGCAGCAGACAGATGGGTCTTGTGTTGACTTGGCCGCTTTCTTTGATTGGAGCATTTAGCTCCTTTACAGTTGAAGTCCTTAATGACCGGCATGTACTCCCTGCCATTTTAAAAATGGTTTCCTGGTTGTGGTTCTTTTGGTCTTTGTGATCAGTGAGTATAGCGTTTGGCTTTCTACACTGTGTATCCTGGGTTTCTGGTTTGTGGCTGCCATGAGGCTCCTAGAAGGCCTCCGAAGTAAGCAGCAGTCTATAGTCTTTATTTAAAAAATTGTAATGCATATTTTCTTTTTTACAAATAGTTTATTGTCAAATTAGTTTCCACATAACACTCAGTGCTCATCCCCATAAGTGCCTCCTCCATGCCCATCCCTCCTCCCCCCACGTCCATCAGTCCTCAGTTTTTGTCAGCATTCAAGAGTCTCTCGTGGTTTGCCTCTCTCCCTTTCCCCCACCATTTCCCCCTTCTTCTCCCCCTTGTTCCTCCGTCAAGTTCCTCCTAATCCTCCTATACGTGTAATGCATACTTTCAAGAGACTGTGGACGGGGGAGGAACAGAGAGGAAGACTCAGAAACTGAAGCAAGTTCCAGGCTCTGAGCTGTCAGCACAGAGCCTGACCTGGAGCTCAGACTCTCGCACAGTGAGATTGTGGCCTGAGCTGAAGTCAGACACCCAACCAGCTGAGCTAACCAGGTACCCCTTGACGGTTATCCGAATGCAAATACGTTAAAGTTTCCCCTTTTCTTTCCAGTTCACTCCCTTTTCCAGATCTTAGGTATATCTTATGTTTATCTGGTCACATTTTATGCTGAATTCTGGCCATTTCTTTTCCATTTGAAGAAGTCTTTTGAATGTTTACTTGCTACCTGCTTCTTCTATCATAGTTGACATAGTGTTACATTTCAGGTGTACAATGATGCATTAGTGCTGCGCATTACCGCGTGCTCTTCGTATGTTCTTAATCCTCTTCCTCCCCCAACCTCCCTCGAGTAATGATCAGTTTTTTCCCCTATAGTTATTTATTGGGATTTTGGTTAAATTCTGAGTGAAATCATGTGGTATTGGTTTTTCAGTTAGAATCCTCTAGAGGGTATAATACTCTGTTTCAAATTAGTGTTTTTATATTCTTAGCGTAAATACCCCAGTAGTGGAATTACTGGGTCATGCGGTTTTTGTTTCTAATTTCTTGAGGGACCTCCATACCATTTTCAGTGGTGGCTACACCAGCTTGTGTTCCCATCAAGGTGCACGAGGGTTCCTTCCCTCATCCCCCACATCCTCACCAACACTGGTTTGTGTTGATTTTAGCCATTAAAACAGGTTTGAGGTGATCTGATTGTGGTTTAGACTTGCATTTTCCTGATTTGAGTAGTGATCAACATGTTTTCATGTGTCTGGCCGTCTGTGTGGGGAAGTGAATGTTCCTGTCTTCCACCCAATTTTCACTGGATTATTGGGGGATTGGTGTGCTGTTGGTTTCTGCAGTTGTGCAAAAGATGCTTGTCTTGACAAAAGTCCCAATAGTTCGTTTTTGCTTTTGTCCCAAGCCTCAGCAGAGTTATCTGGAAAAAAGTTGGTACGGCCAATGTCCAGGAAGTTACTGTCCTCCTGTAGGATTTTTATGGTTGTGTGTCCCGAAGTCCTTAATCTGTCTTGAACGTTTGTGTGCGGTGTGAGAAAGTCCCGCTGCGTCCCCTGCGTGTGGCTGTCCCGTTCTCCCAACACCACGAGCTGGAGAGACCGTCCTTTTCCTATTAGACCCTCTTTGTTGAAGTTTATTGACTTTACTATGTTCTCTATCCTCTTGCGCTGATCTTTTTGTGCCAGTGCCGTATTCTGATGACTGCACTATGTACTGTGTCTTCGTCTGGGATTGTGACCCCTCCCATTTTGTTTTCCAAGTTTGGCTATTGGAGGTCTTCTGTGGTTCCATAGAAATGTTAGGAGTGTTCTAATTCTCTGGGGGAAAATGCCATTGGTGTTTTGATAAGGATTGCATTAAATCCGTAGAGTGCTGTGGGTAGCATGGACGTTTTAACAACATTGGTTTGCCCAATGCTTGAGCATCGAATAGCTTGTCATTCCTATTTCTTCAGTGCTTTATAGATTGCAGAGTATAGGCCTTTCACCTACTTGGTCAAGTCTATTTCTACGTATTCTATTTGTGGTGAAATTGTAAATGAGATTGTTAATGACTTCTACATTATTACATATGGAATTGCAATGGATTTCTGTATGTTGACTTTATAGCCAGTGACCCTAGAGTTCATCTAATCTAATGATTGTGGGTGAACTCTTTATGCTTTGCTATATATAGTATCATGTCAGGTGCAAATAGTGAGAATTGTACTTGCCAATTTGGATGCCTTTTGTTTCTTACCCGATTGCTGTGAATAAAACCTCCAGTACTTCAGTGGTACTTTTACTTAAGTGATCTTTCATGGCTGATTTTATATATCACATCTTCTCCATTCTCTCATGAGTCGACACTTAGATTCCTTCAATATCTTGGCTATTATAAAGACTGCCTGCAATTAGCATAAGGGTACATCTTTTTGAGCTAATGTTTTAAGATAAATACTCCTATTTTAAATTACTGGATGATAGAGTAGTTTCATTTTTGAGGAACCTCCATACTGTTCTCTGTGGTGGCTATACCAATTGGTATTTCCTAAACATGCTATGGTTTTCTTCTCTACATCAACACTCCTTGCTTGTTTTGATAGCAGCTATTCTGACTGGTTTGAGGTGACCCTGTTTATTTCCATTTTTCTGATTAGTGATCCTGAGTATCTTCTGTGTCTGGCTGTTGGTCTTCAGAAAAGTACTTATTTAGGTACTCCCTTTAGGGGTTTTGTGTGTGGTTCAGTGAATTCTTTACATATCTTGGATATGAACCCTTTACAGATAAATTTGCAAGCCTTTCCATGTTATGGATAGTTACCTTTGCTGTGAAAAATAATTTTAGTTTGTAATCCAATTTCTTTTTTTCTTTTTGTTGCCCTTTCCTGGGGAGACCGGTAAAAATAATATGGGTAGGGTAGATGTCAGAGTTTATACTGCTTACATTTACTTCCAGAAGTTTGAGTTTCCGGTCTTATAGGTCTTAAGTCCACTCTGAGTCTTGTACATGATTTAAGAGAATGGCCAGGTTAGTCTCTAGCATGTAACTGTCTGGTTTTGCTACGCACCATTTACTGAAGTCTGCCTTTCCCTTACTGCCTATTCCTTTATTATGGGTTGATTGACCACGTAAGTGTGGGCTTATTTCTGGTCTGTTTAGTGTTGCATTGCTGTTTTTTTGTGTCAGTACCATATCTTTCTTGTAATACAGTTTGAAACCAAAGTGTGTAATGCCTCCAGGTTTTTTCAAGATAGCTTTCTAATTGAGGTCTTAATGTTCTGGTTATTCCATGCAAATTTTAAGATCGTTCTGGTTCTGTGAAAGATGCCATAGATACTTTGGTAAGGATTACAGTGAATCTGTAGGTTTTGGGTAATACAGACTTATTAGTACTCTCAAGCCATGAGCATGGTATATCTTTTCCATTTGTCATTTTCTTTGATAAAGGTCTTAGTTTCAGAGCAGAAATATTTCACCTCTGTAAAACTTATGCCAAGGTACTTATTGACAAAATTGTGATGGATTTTTTTTTTAGCGTATAGAAACTCAACAGATCTGTGTACTAATTTATATTCTGCAAATATACTGAATTAGCTTTTAGGTGTAATCTTTAAAGTTTTCCATATGTAGTGTCCTGTCTTCTGCACATTGTGACAGTTTTACTTCCTCCTGACCAACTTAGATGCCTTTTCTTAGCTGATTGCTATGCCCAGGACTTGAAATACTATGTTGATGAAAAGTGGTGTAATGAGACTTCTTGTCTGGTTTCTGATCTTAAGGGGGAAGCTTTCAGCTTTTCATGGAGTCTGTTACCTATTTTGTCCTGTATTGTATTGAGCTATTCCTTCTAGACCACTTTGCTGAGAGTGTTTATCATAAAAGTGTTGAATTTTGTGAAATGCTTGGTTCTGAATTTCAGATGATCATCGGATTTTTATTTTGTTGCCGTGGTAGATCCCGTTAATTCATTTTGCAGATGTTAAACCATGTTTGCATCCCTGGAATAAATCCTACTTGACCATGACCATAGTGCATGATTTCTTCAACTCACTGTTGTACATGGTTTGCATAATTCTGAATGTTTATGCTCATCAGGAATATTGGACTGTAATTTTTATTCTAGTGTTTGTGTGGGTTTAGTGTCAGTACCACTGGCTTTGCAAAGTGAGGTTAGAAGCATTCTTTCCTGTGGGCATTTTTTTTTTTTTCAGAATAGTTAGTGAAGTGTATGTATTAATTGTTTTCAAAAACTTCGGAGTGGAATTCACATTTGAAACTATCTGGACCTGGGAAGTTGTTGATGACTGAGTTTTGTTACTAGATGGTTTGTTCAGAATTTCTACTTTGTGATCCAGTCTTGGGGGTATTATGTTTGTAGAATTTTATCCATTTCTTCCAGTTTGTCCAGTTGTTGACATATGATTGTAGTAGCCTCCTAGAGTCTGTCAGTTAGGATTTATTTTTATTTTGGCCCTTGTTCAATCTTTAATCCATCTTGAGGTAATGATCATGCCTGCTGTGGGACAGAAGTCCAGGTGCGCCGCTTGGAATGGGATGCTCCAGTTTTCCCAAAACCACTTACAGAATAAACGTATATTATCTTGCCTCCTTTGTAAGTTAACTGACCATGTGTGTGTTTATTTCTGGTCTTTATATTCTGTTCCTTTGATTTGTGCATTAAGTCACCACCACTCTGTTCTGATTACAGTAGCTTTGTAATAAAGCTTGGAATCTGGGAGAGCGATGCCTTAAGCTTTGTCTTAACATTGCTGTTGCTCCTTAGGGACTTGTGTCCTCCTGTGACCGTTTCCTGCGAACAATGTCATGGGTGTTTCGATAAGGATTGCAATGAACGTGTAGATTACTTTGGATACTAGCCATTTTAAGGTTTTTCCAATCCAGGAGCACAGAATCTCTTTCCATTTGTGTTCTCTTTAGAGTTTTCCTTGTAGAGATCCTTGGCCTCCTTGGTTAAGTTTATTTCTAAATACCTTTTTTCAGTCATTTTTTTCTGATAAGGCATTGGTGTCCAAAAATGCAACAGATCTTTGTACAATGATTTTTGCAGTAAGTAACTTTGAATTTTTTGGTAGTTTTACAGTTTTCTATAGGTCACCATTTTACTTTTCCAATTTGGAGGTTGTCCTACCTAATTCATCAGGCTAGGACTTCTGGTTACTATGTTGAACAAAACTAGTTTTTCGAAAACTAAGACTTTAGTTTATGTTCTAGGTAATACATTCAAAGTGAAGTATGTATAAGGAGAATGTATTTTGTAACGGCTTCATACAAAATCCTATACAGGCTTGCTAAATCAAAAATAACTTGGGGTCAAATCTTAAGTTTGAGGGAGCACGTGAGTGGGGGAAGGGCAAAGAGACAGGTGGGGGGAGATTCCCAAGCAGGCTCCACACTGTCAGCATGGAGTCCAGTCTCACAAACCATGAGCTCATGACCCGAGAGCCAAAGTCAGATGCCTCACTGACTGAAAACCCACGTGCCCCTGGGGCAAATCTCTTAATAGATGTTGAAATACTTTCATAACTAGAGATCAAATTCCAATCTGTCCTTGAAGAATGAATGGAGTGACGTCAGATCTGATGGACTCAGGTTCCTGCGTAACAAAGGTGTGTCCTTACAAGGAACATTAAACTACAAATTAAGTTCTTAAATTCTAGTTAGCATAGCGTGATAATTATAGGTGTATGATCCAGTGGTTCAGTACTTCCATCCATCACCCCATGTCCTCCTCTCTGGTACCCACCAGTTTTCTAGTGACAAGTCTGTTTCTGAGTTTGCCTCTTTTTCTGCCCTTTACTCATTTTACTTAGCTGTCATATGAGTAGAACAATATAGCATTTCTTTTCGGACTCTCTAGCTCCATCCATGTTACTGCAGACGGCAAGATTTTTGTCCCTTTCTATAGCTGAGTAATAATCCGTTGTGTGTATATATACATCTTTATCTTTTCCTGAAAAAACTAAAAAAAAAAAAAAGCCTGCAATCCAGCAATTGCAGTACTAGGTATTCACAAATTATTTTTCTCAGTTTATTTTAGAGAATGGGATGGGGGGAGAGGGAGACCCAGAATCTGAAGTAGGTTCCAGGCTCTGTGCTGACAGCTTACGGGGCTCAAACTCCCGTACCTTGAGATCATGATTTTAGCTGAAGTTGGACATCTAACCAGCTGCACGACTCCGGTGGCCTCTGAAAAGGCATTTATAAAAAAAAAAAAAATTGTCTAGTACCAATTAAGTATAGGATAATTGGAGAGGGCAGTTAAAATCTAGAGAAACCGGAAACCCATAAATGAAACCTCAGAAATTAAAATACTAGTTCTTAGGTACTATTGTCTGTATATTTTATCTATTTGAGGATGTAAAAGATAAAATTGAGAATCTCAAAAGATAAACTCTAAAAAAGAACCTTCAGACCCTAAAAGAAAGTACTTGAACTTCATTTTACTTAAATTCAAGTTAACATACAGTGTAGCAACATCAGGAATATAATTTAGTGATCACTTAGAGACTACCCCATGCTCACCCCAGCAAGTGCCCTCCTTAGTGCCCATCTCGCATCTGCTGTACCCACCTCCCTGCAAGCAACCTTCAGTTCTCTGTATTTAAGAATCTCTTGTCTGTATTCCTGTCTTTATATTTTTGTTTCCCTTCCCCTATGTTAATCTGTTTTGTAAATTCCATGAGTGAAATCATTTCTTTCTGACTGACTTTGCTGAGCAGAATATACTTAAGTTCCATCCGTGTTGTTGCAAATGGGAAGAATTCATTCTTGATTGCTGAATAATGGTATGTGATGTGTACATACACCACATCTTTATCAATTTATTAGTGGACATTTGGGGTCCTTACATAATTTGGTTATAAATAATGCTATATTAACATCAAGGCCCATGTACCTTTTTTGATTCGGCATTTTTGTCCTTTGGATAAAATCCTAGTAGTGCAATTGCTGGGTCATAGGGTAGTTCTATTCTTAACGATTTTAGGCACCTCCATGCTGTTGTCCACAGTGGCTGCCCCAGTTGGCATTCCCACCGTTGTGCAAAAACGGTTTCCCTTTCTCTGCATCCTTGCCAACCTGTTTCCTGAGTGGTTAATTTCAGCCACTCTGACAGGTATGAGGTGGTATCTGTTTTGTGGTTTTGACTTCTGTTTCCCTGTTGAGTGATGTGGAACCTTTTTTCATGACTGTTGGCAAAGTGTCTATTCCAGTCTTCTGTCCATGTCTTCACTGGGTTACTCGTTTTTTGGGTGTTGAGTTTGATACGTTCTTCATAGACCTTGGATACTAACCCTTTACCCACCATGTGATTTGCACACATCTTCTCCCATTCTGCAGGTTGCCTTTTAGTCTTGCTGATGGTTTCCTTCACTGTGAAGAAGCTCTTCATCCTGGTGAGCTCTCAATAGTCCATGTCTGCTTCAGTTTCCCTTGCCTCCAAAGACCTGTCTATCAAGAAACTGCTGTGGCCGAGGTCAAAGGAGTTACCTGTTTTCTCCTCTAAAAGTTGGATGGCTTCCTGTCTTCTATTTAGGTCTTCGATCCGTTGTGACTTTAGTTTTGTATATGGAGTAAGAAAGTGGTCCAGGTTTTTCATGTTGCTCAGTTTTCCCAACACCATTTGCTGAAGAGACTGTCTTTTTTCCATTGGATATTCTTTCCTGCTTTGTCGAAGATGAGCTGGCAATATGTTTGTGGGTACACGGAGTTCTCTATTTTGTTTCATTGATCTGTGTCTGTCTTCAATGCCAGCACCGAACTGTTCTGATGATTACAGCCTTCTAATACAGGCTAAAGTGTGGAATTGTGATGCTCCAGTTTTGGTTTTCCAACATTACTTTGGCTATTCTGGGTCTTTGGTGGTTCCATACAGATTTTAGTTTTTCCTATCTCTGAAGAATGCTTGTTACTTTGACAGGGATTGTGTTGAAAGTGTAGATTGCTTTAAATAACCTAGACATTATAACAATATCCATGAGCATGGGATAGTTCTTTAATTACTTTCATAAGCTTTGTGTAGTTTTCAGAGTATAGAGCTTTCACCTCTTTCTTTAGATGTATTCCTATGTGTTTTACGGTTTTTGGTCTAATTGTAAATGGGATCGATTCCTCGGGGTTTTTTTTTTGTGGTTTTTGTTTTGTTTTGGCTGCTTCATTATTGGTGTATAGAAATGGAACCAAGTTCTGTATATGGACTTTATATCCTGTGACTTTGCTGGATTCATGGATCTAGCAGCCTTATCCCCCCACCCCCATCCCCCTTTTTGGAGTTTTCAGTTTTTGACCATCGGTCATCTGAAGACTGAAGGTTTGGCCGCCTCCTTGCCAACTTGGATGCATTTTATTTCTTGGCTGATGGCTGAGGCTGGTACTTGCTACCCGGTGTTGAATACCGTGGGGAGAGTGGGCGTCCCAGTTGTGTTCCTGACCTCGAGGGTAAACGGTTTTCCCCATTGAGGAGGATGATAGCTGTGGGCCTTCCATGTGTGGCCTTTATCTTGGGGTATTTTCCTTATATTCCTACTTCTCTCGAGGGTTTTCATCAAGAAAAGGGTATTTTGTCCAATGCTTCTTGTGCATCTATTGAGAGGATCTGGTGGTTCTTGTCCTCTTATTAAGGTGATGTGTCACATTGACCTGTGGACATTTTATAAGCCCTACATCCCAGGAATAAATCTTGCTTGATTGTGGTGAACAATTCTTTTAACATATTGTTGGATCCAGTTTGCTAGTATTTGGTGATTTTCTTGCATTCATGCTTACCAGGTAAACTCGTCATTCATTTGAGTGGGGTCTTTGGTTTTGGAATCAAAGTAATGCTGGCCTTAAACAAGGGGTTTGGAAGTTTTCCTTCCATTTCTATTCTTTGGAACAGTTTCAAAAGAATAGGTGTTCACTCTTTAAATGTCTGGTAGAACTCCCCTGGAAAGCCACCTGGCCCTGCACTCTGGTTTGTTGGGAGAATTGTTGTTGATTCAGTTTCTTTACTGGTTATGGGTCTGTTCAAATTTTCGATTTCTTCCATATTGCCCAATTCCTTGGGATATAATTGCCCAGAATATTCTCTTAATGTGTTTCTGTGGGGGTTTTGATCTCTTCATGATTTTGTTTGTATTCTTTTACTTTTTGGTTAATCTGGCTTAGGGGTTTATCAATTTTGTTAATCCTTTCAAAGAACCAGCCTCTGGTTTCATTTATCTGTTCTGGGTTTTTTGTGGTTTTATTTCAATATCATTGATTTCTGCTATAGTCCTTATTTCCCTTTTGCTGGTTTGGTGTTTTTTCCCCAGTTTTTTGAAGTCTAAGGTTAGACTGTATATCAAAGACCTTTTTTCCTTTATGAAGGCCTCAATTGCTATACAGTTCCCTCTTCTGACTGCCTTTGCTGCATCCCAGAGGTTGGGAACTGTCATGTTCTCATTTTCATTGGCTTCCATGTACTTTTTAACTTCCTCTTTAATTTCTTGGTTAACCTGTTCATTCTTTAGTAAGATATTCCTTAATTAATCTCCAACTATTCATGACATTTCAAAATTTTTCTGTATGGTTGATCTCAAGTTTCAGTGTTGTGGTCTGAAAATACGTACGATATGAACTTGATCTTCTGTATTTGCTTTAAGATGAAATGTTGTGAATATATATTAGGTGTGTCTGGTTCAGTGTGTCATTCAAAGCCATTGTTGACTTTCTCCTTAGATGATCTGTCCATTGTTGTAAGTGGGGTGTTGAAGTCCCCTATTATCAATGAATTTCTTTGTGACTAATTGATTTATATATTTGAGTGCTCCCAAGTTGGCATAAATATTTACAACTCTTCTATCTTAGTGGATATAGCTCTTAATTACAATATAATGCCCTTCATTTCTTGGTATAGTCTTTATCACACCAACTAGATTTTAAAATAGAGTATGGCTACCCCAGCTTTTGATGACCATTGGCACGATGGTTCATCCTTTTATTATTTTTTAATGTATTGTTTTTGAGGGAGTGCGTGTAAGTGGGGGAGGGGCAGAGAGGAAGACCCACAATCCAAAGCAGGCTCCAGGCTCTGAGCTGTGAGCACAGCCTGTTGTGGGGATTGAACTCACGGACTGCGAGATCATGACCTGAGCTGACGTTGGCCACTTAACCAGCTGAGCCACCTGGGTGCCCCTCATACTCTTTTAATCTGCAGGTATCTTGAGGCCTAAAATGAGTCTCTTGTAGGCAGAAAATAGGTTTTGCTTCCTTATCCATTCTGCTAGCCTGTCTTGTGGTGAGAGCATTTAGCCCATGGACCTTTAGAGTAAGTACTGAAAGATAAGAATTTAGTGCCATTCTGTTGCCTGTATAGTTGGTGTTTCTGGTGAAGTTCTCTGGTCCTTTCTAGTCTTTGTTGCTCTTGGTCTTTTTTGCTTTCTTTTCTCCAAAAAAGTCTCCCTTAAAATTTCTTCTAGGACTGGTTTAGTGGTCATATGGACTCCTTTAGTTTTTGTTTATCTGGAAACTTTATCTCTATTTTGAAGGACAGCCTTGCTGGATAAAGAATTCTTGGCTGAATATTTTTCTGATCACCTTGAATATCTGCCCCTTTCTGGCCTGCCACGTTTCTGTGCACAGGTCTGCTATGAAGCTGATCTGTCTTCCCTTGCATCCTCAGGACTCCCCCCCCCCCCCCTTTCTGCTTTGATAATCCTTGTTCCGTGTGTTTTGTGGATTTGACTAGGACATACCTTGGTGATGGTCAGTTTTTGTTGAAGCTAATGGGCATTCTCTGTGCTTCTTGAATTTTGATGTCTGTCCTTCCCCATATTAGGAAAGTTTCCTGCTATAATTTGGTCACATGAATCTCCTTTTTCTCTCTTCACCTTTTGGGACTCGAATGATTGAGATGTTCTTTCTAAACACTGAGTAAGTACTTGAAGTTTAGGTTCTGGTACTTAGAGCTTGTCCAGAATGGCAGAGTATTTGGCCTCTGCAAGTCTTTTCTTCCATAAAAATAACATAACCAAAATTTGTCGAAAGAAACTTAAGTACAACTGTAGAAAACAAGCAAAGACTTCTACAATCTGGAAAGCTAGGCCAAAAATCTGAATCTTAGAACCGTGAACTTTGTGGTATTTTAACTTGATCTCCTCAGTAGCCTTCTAAGTTCCATCATAGTCTTTTTTCTTAAATAGTTTATTGTCAAGTTGGTTTACATATAACACCCAGTGCTCATCCCCACAAGTTCCACCCTCCATGCCCATCACCCCCTTTCACTTCCTCCCCACCCCCATCAGCCTTCAGTTTGTTCTCAGCATTCAAGGGTCCCTCAGGGTTTGCCTCCCTCCCTCTCCCCAACTTTTTCCCCCTCCCCCATGGTCCTCCATTAAATTCCTCCTCATCCTCCTATACGTGCGAACATGGTAACTGTCCTTCTCTGCCTAATTTCACTCAGCATAACACCCTCAAGGTCCATCCATGTTGCTACACGTGGCCAGATTTCATTCTTTCTCATTGCCATGGAGTATTCCATGGTATAGATAAACCACATCATCTTGATCCATTCGTCTGTTGATGGACACTTAGGCTCTTTCCATGATTTGGCTGTTGTTGAGAGTGCTGCTATGAACATTGGGGTGCATGTTCCCCTGTGCATCAGCACTTCTGTATCCCTTGGGTAAATTCCTAGCAGTGCTATTGCTGAGTTATAGGGGAGTTCTATTAATTTTAGGAACCTCCACACTGTTTTCCAGAGGGGCTGCACCCATTTACCTTCCCACCAACAGTGTAGGAGGGTGCCCATGTCTCCATATCCTCGCCAGCATCTAGAGTTCTCTGATTTGCTCATTTTAGCCACTCTGACTGGCATCAGGTGGTATCTCAGTGTGGTTTTGATGTGTGTTTCTCTGATGAGGAGGGATGCTGGGCATTTCATGTGTCTATTGGCCATCTGGATGTCCTCTTTGGAGAAGTGTCTGTTCATGTCTTCCCATTTTTTCACTGGGTTGTCTGTTTTTCAGGTGTGGAGTTTGGTGAGTTCCTTATAGATTTTGGATATTAACCCTTTATCTGATCTGTCATTTGCAACTATCTTTTCCTATTCTGTCAGTTGTCTATTAGTTTTATGGATTGTTTGCTGTGCAGAAGCTTTTGATCTTGATGAGGTCCTCATAGTTCATTTTTGCTCTGGATTCCTTTGCTTTAGGGGATGTGTCAAGTAAGAAATTGCTGTGGTGGAGGTCAAGGAGATTGTTTCCTACTTTCTCCTCTAGGGTTTTGATGGTTTCCTGTCTCACATTTTAGGTCCTTCATCCATTTTGAGTTTATTTTGGTGTATGGTGTGAGAAAATGATGTAGTTTCATTCTTCATGTTGCTGTCCAGTTCTCCCAGCTCCATCTATTAAAGAGGCTGGCTTGTTTCCATTGGATACTCTTTCCTGCTTTGTCAAAGATTCACTGGCCATACATTTGTGGGTCCATATCGGAGTTCTCTATTCTATTCCATTGGTCTGTGTCTGCTTTTGTGAAAATACCATACTGTGTTCATGACAGCTTTGTAGTAGAGGCTAAAGTCTGGGATGGTGATGCCTCCCGTTTTGGTTTTCTTCAACATTAGGCTATTTTAGGATACAAATTTTAGGATAGTTGGTACTAGTTTTGAGAAGAATGCTGGTGCAATTTTGATTGGGATTGCATTGAATGTGTAGATTGCTTTGGGTTGTAATGACATTTTAATACTATTCTTCCAACCCATGAGCATGGAATGTTTTTTTCTTTTTGTCTTCAATTTCCTTCATAAGTTTTCTNTTCTATTCCATTGGTCTGTGTCTGCTTTTGTGAAAATACCATACTGTGTTCATGACAGCTTTGTAGTAGAGGCTAAAGTCTGGGATGGTGATGCCTCCCGTTTTGGTTTTCTTCAACATTAGGCTATTTTAGGATACAAATTTTAGGATAGTTGGTACTAGTTTTGAGAAGAATGCTGGTGCAATTTTGATTGGGATTGCATTGAATGTGTAGATTGCTTTGGGTTGTAATGACATTTTAATACTATTCTTCCAACCCATGAGCATGGAATGTTTTTTTCTTTTTGTCTTCAATTTCCTTCATAAGTTTTCTATAGTTCTCATCATACAGACCTCCTATGTCTTTGGTTAGATTTATTCCTAGGTATTCGGTTTTTTTGTACAATTGTGAATGGGATCAGTTTTTCTGTTGCTTCATTAGTGGTGTATAAAAATGCAACTGATTTCTGTACATTTTGTACCCTGCGACTTTGCTGAATTCATGGATCAATTCTAGTAGACTTCTGGTGGAGTCTGTAGGGTTTTCTATGTAGAGTATCATGTTGTCTGCGAAAAGTGTTTGACTTCTTCTTTGCCAATTCTGATGCCTTTGATTTCCTTTTGTTGTCTGATGACTGATGCTAGGACTTCCAGCACTATGTTAAACACCAGTGGTGAGAGTGGACATCCCTGTTGTGTTCCTGATTTCAGAGGGAAAGCTCTCAGTTCTTCCCCGCTGAGGATGATGTTAGCTGAAGGCTTCTCATAGATGGCTGTTATGTTTAAGTTCCTTCTATCCTGACTTTCTTGAGGGTCTTGATTAAGAAGGGATGCTGTATTTTGTCAAATGAGTTTTCTGCATCTTTCTTTTGTTAATGTGATGTATCACATGGATCTTGCGAATATTGAACCAGCCCTGTAATCCAGGAATGAATCCCACTTAATCATGGTGGATAATTTTTACGTGCTGTTGGATTCGATTTGCAAGTAACTTGTTGAGGATTTTTGCATCCGTATTCATCGTGCTCCCTGTTAGTCTTGAAAGGCAGAACCACTGTGTGGCTAGCAGCCGTGCAGCGGCTGGAAGCATCGCAATGGGTCTGCATCTATCTTAAATTCCTATTCTTTGGCTCCTTGTCATTTGACCTGTCTTGGAGGTAACTTCAAAGTTCCGTGTTATATGGCTTCCCTTTCTTTGACCTGTATCAGATGTTGCCCAATGTCAATAGCCTTTTCTTAGCCAATTGGGTTATTAATAGCAACCTAATATTAAACACCCTAGCTCGGAGTTTTAGAGAAGACAGCAGGGAAAAATAGGTAAAAACAAAACAAACCCTAAAGCAAAATCTGGGGAATGCAGTATTCATAGGGATCTTCTAAAAATGCCAGCAGCTCGCGGACTGCAGCATGTGCTGTGTGGCTCGGCCATGTGCGTGCTTGGGAGCGATGGAAGACAGAGGTTTTCCTGTCCTGTGTGTCTTGTGGCTGCACCAGAGAAGGACAGGAAGGGCTGCACCAGAGTTGACAGCTCCCTGGCTGAGTGGTGACAGCTTAGCTCAGGATGCAGACAGACCCAGCTAGGCCTGGGAGGCTGACTCCAGGCACTTAGGTTATTCCAGGACCAACAAGCTGGGCACAGAGTTCAGTGACCAGGAGTAGACTTGAGGCAGTAAACAAAATTCTTTAGATGTAAAATCTCTAGAGTTGCCATGTACTATTTGAAGTGGATTTTTTCAAAAGTTGAAAGAAAAGGAAATCTAACCCAAAGAGGAAAAACCCATAAAACCATCCTCCGTGAAACCCAAATGTTGGATTTAAGGACTTATAATTCACCTATTGACACCTGTATAAAAACTAAAGATTGTCTAAACACACAAACGAAGTGTATCCCATGCACCATGTCATAGGGATAGGTTTTCGGCCACAGAATATTACTATTGAAACGATGGTGGCCAGAAGTGTGGGGACAGTATGGGAAAATGGGTGATGGTCCTTAAGAGCAACAGGCTTTCAGTTATGGAATTAGTAATTCACAGGAGTGAAAAGCGCAGTATAAGGAGTACAGTCAAAGATACTGTATGGTGACAGATAGTAGCTACGCTGGGGATAAAACCTTACTAGAAATGCTCACCAGCAGATTTGAGCAGTTAGAAGAATCCGTATTTTGAAATGTTCACTTGGGGGAGAGAGCATGAGTGGGGGAGGAGCGAAGCATGGGAGACCCAGAATCTGAATCAGGCTCCAGGCTCTGAGCTGTCAGCACAGAGCCAGATATGGGGCTTAGTCACTGACCTGCAAGGTCATGACCCGAGTTGAGGTTGAATACTTAACCAACTGAGCCACCCAGGCGTCCCTGAAAAATCCATATTTTGAAGATAGTTGACATTGAGTAAAAGGAATGCAAAAAGGAAAAATGAAGACTCAGACTTAGGTAATCTTACTCAACATGAACATGTGCATATAATGCAGTATTGGGGGAAAGGGAAACCGGACATTTGAAGGAAATGGCGGGAAACTCCTTAAGAATGCTAAACTCAAGTGGAATGAACCAAAAGCTATACACACCTGGACACGTGCAGCATTTACTTGTCAAGAACCAAAGCGGCCACTGGCCAGGAGGGAAGGGCTCCTTGCCTCCCAGGGAGCCTCCACGAGCTGATCCAGCCTGTCTGTCCTGCACTCTGGTGGCTAGGAGTCCATGCGATGCCCTGTTCAAAGTCCAGAGAAACCAAGTAACCAATAAATCTGCAAAGAGCACAAGTAACTCTAAAAAATGGAGAAAACAATGTCCCAAGATTGTTTTAAGTTGCTAAGTCTTTCTTTCCAGAAATACTTTTCCCCTCCAAGATTCAATTAGGACACTAGGGAAGAACTCCAATCTGCAAATAAAAACCTTTGTGAGGTAATGATCTAGGTAATAAGGGATTATGTTTTCTAGGTCTCTTACTGGACTTTAAGGACAAGGAGTTTCAGCAGAAAGCCTGCATTGAGGGTGTACAGTGTAAGAACAGTGTACAACAGATAGGGTTGGAAGACCTTTGAGCATTTTACATGTTCTATTTTAAGAATGTTTAGTTTCCAAATGGGCACCTGTGTGGCTCCATCGGTTAAGCTTCCAACTTCGGGTCAAGTCACCATCTCCTGGTTTCTGGGTTCATGCCCTGTGTTGGGCTCTGCTGACAGCTCGGAGCCTGGAGCTGCTTCGGATTGTGTCTCCCTCTCTCTTTGCCCCTCCCCTGCTTTTTCTTGTTGAAAAACATCAAAAATAGGACAGACCATACTTTTTTTCAAATATCTTGTGATAAAAGTGTTGTACCTAATGTATGAGAGCTATGCAGGATGATTCTGAACTCGAAATCAGAAAAACCCAGATGGGAAAATCTCATAAAGATTAAACTTCTGCATATGTAATCGGAGTAGCAGCCAGCAGTTGGAACAAGATTGGAGACGACTAAAAACTTTCTCAAGCCAATACAAACACTCAGGTTTCAAAAAGTCCTAGGAGTCAAGTACAGAAGAAATAAGACACACACAGAATGCTCCATGACTGGGACACTTAAAATGTGAAGAAATCTGTAAAATCTGGAAACCAAAGAAGAAAATCCAGGACTCCGGCGAGCATCACGTTTACAAAGGCCTTCTTTACAGAAGCGCTGAGTCGAGTGTCCACCAGGTCAGCTCTCCCTGTTGTGCACTCTGCTCCCCAGTGGCGAATAGGCAGGTGCTGGCGATCAGAACTAGGGCAGTGTTAGACTGTGCTCGGTCAGCCCTGCTACCCAAACCTAAGAGCTCTGGTTAGATGTGAGGCAGATCTAAACAAGCTGGCGGGGTGGGAAGGTGTGCGCAGTTACAACACCGCACTGTCTACAGTAAGACGTGCCAGCCCTTGCTTTGCTGATGGTCTTGTAACTTCTGGAGGAGAAAGCATTCCATTACTTGAAGCACTGAGCATGCAGGTCTCCTGGGCAAGAATGGGGGGCATCTTTTCACAGCCCTGATAGAAGTGTGATGGGGGCAGCAGGTCTGAGGAAGGGTGTGAAGGCTACCGAACATGACCATGCTGGAGATTCCTGACCACCCCCACCCCCCCCCACCTTGGGTTTGGGCCAGAGCACTGTAGTTTGCACACTCTAAGTTGGCAGACCAGGGTTGATGCTTGTGCCTCTCCTATAAATCTGAGCCACGTGCAAGAAATTGGGACGGAGTGAGACCTCTGCTCCTCTATCCTGGCTCTCCTGCACTTAGTGGGTTCCTGGGCTCTCCAGGGTCCTCTTGAAGAGGCAAGGTGATTGTAGAGCAGATACCTTCTGTGGGGTGAGCTTGGATCTCTGGGAGGGGGGAGAATTAGGACAGATTGGGAGCCTGACTTCTTGGAGGTTTACCTAGGTAGCCTGCTCCAAATCTCTTGTTCTTTGAGGTTTTTGTGAAGATGTGTTGGGACACGGGGCACTCAGCCGGCCAGTGGTGCNTTCCCTGGAAAAGAACTTTAGAAGACCTTTGTTCTTAAAGGAATGTGAGGTAAATGTTTATCTAAAAAATTCAGGTAAATTAAGTTTGGGAAGACATTCTTGATGCCCTGCCTACTCTTGATCCCTCTGCAAATGGCTTTTCTATATACTAAACATTCCTGGCTTTTTTAAGGGCATTCTCTGATGAATGGATCATGGTTGTGCAAATATCTGGACGAGCCAGAAGTCCCATGGAAATTACAGCTCAATAGCATCTCAGCTCAATAAATGAAAGATGAAGCTGGTTGTGAAATGACCCAACCTTTTCACTACTCACTTCAAATACTGTGTAGAATAGACTACTAGAAGGAAAGAGCATGACTGAGGGAAGAGCAGAGAGGGAGACTCCGAATCTGAAGCGGGCTCCGGGCTCTGAGCTGTTGGCACAGAGCCTGACACGGGGCTCATACCCATGGACCAGGAGATCATGGCCTGAGTTGAAGTCGGATGCTTAACAGACTGAGTCACCCAGGTGCCATTACCCTAGCTTTTGTAAAGTTACTGTAATTAAGATAAAGGACTCCAGGATGGCAAAACACAAAGTAGAGGACCAGAATCCTAGCCACCTGTATGGATTCCGAACAGTGGGGACCTGCTGACGATGGCTGCAGGGTGGTCATTTTCAGGCAGGAGCTAGTTACTTGTAGAACCGGATCTTATAAAAGTCACCTACTCTGGATCATCACAAATATACATGTTGTGGATGCAAACAAAATAGCACAACCTTCTCAATTTCAGAACATCTTCATAAACCTTAGAGAAAAGTTGTACTGAGTAGAATTTCCAGCGTTAGCGGTAAAGGAACTTGCTTACAAACTGGATATCATAATAACTTGTGTTTATCAAGACACTGGAATCAAAAGGCACACCACGGGGTGACACCTAGTTACAATATGTATAGAGAACCAACAGTGGTCTTCGATGCAGGAAATAATGGAATTCGAAGCATTTTCAAGCACTTTTGAGAACAATTTGGCCTAGTCCTCTGGAATTGAAGAAATTAAGACTAACTTGGAAGTCCTGTTTTCCAACCTATTTCCCTACAGAGCTATGTGCCCATATACCCATATGAGTACTTAAGGCAGTGTTATTTATAAAAGCCACAAACTGGGGAAAAATGCATCAAAAGCATAATAGGTACCTGAATTGTACATTCAGTGGAGTATGAGCAATAACAATAAAAGGTCAGTTCATACAACAAAATACACAATTCACACAGTGAACTAAGTGAACCTAAAACCACACACTTTGATGAAAGTCCAAATTGAACTGCTTTGATGGGGTAAAACTGGGAAAAATGATTTCTCTGAAAGTCAGGAACGGGGAGTGAGATGGAAGAATGGCCTCGGGAAGGCTGCCCTTTGAGTTGGTTGATGTGTGCTGGCCACCTGTGTTGGTGATGATGCAGTGAGTTAGGTCCTGTCCTTGCCGGTTTCCACATAGTCCTATGTATCAACCCCGAATGTAAGCTATGCAGCATGGAGCTTGGGCAGCATCTATTGTGAAGTGATTACCACGATGAGCTTAGTTAACCTCTGTCTTCAATAGGTTTAAAAAAAAAAAGTTTTCTGTTCTTCCTTGGGACAAGAACTCTTTGGATATACTCCCGACAACTTGGGCATACGTCACGCAGTAGTGGTGGCAAAGGTTTTTCATTACCTTCTCAATGGTGGTGTATCTTCCACTTCAAAGCCTACCTTCTGACTACTTTCCTCCATTCCCTAGTCCTTGATCCCTGTCCTTGGGAACCACAAATCTGATGGGTTTGGCTTTTGTTTTTAGATTCAAGCTGCAAGGTCATGCGGTAGGTTTTCCTGTGGCTCATTTTGCTTAGCAGTGTGCCCCCAACTGCTTTGCTGTGCTGTTGCTAGTAGCTGTGTTCCCTCATTTTTTATGACCAAACAATACTCTGGGGGCGGGTCTGCGTATACAAGGACTTCGTTATCCTTTCATCTGTTGGTGGATACTTAGATTCTTGCCGTGCCTTGGCTGCTGTAATTAATGGCTTCGTGGATGTGGGGGTGCAGATCTCTTCTTGGGTTAGCAGTTCCTGGAAGTAGCATTGCCGGATCCTACAGTGGTTTTAATTCTTCAAGGATCGTCTGTTTCCCATGGTGGCTATTAGCAATCTCCCCAAGAGCAAGACTTCCCATTTCTTGTGGGGTTCCTGGGTGGCTCTGTCTGCTAAGTGTNTCTTTCTGCTCCTCCCCCCCCAATCAGAAATAAATGAAACGAATTTGAGAAATAGGAAGCTTTTTTTAACACCTTTGCCAACATCTGTCACCTCTTCCATATAATAACCCTTTTGACAGGCGTGATGTGATGCTTCATTGTGGTTCTGACGTGTTTCCTACTGTTGAGATTTTTTTCATGTACCTGTTGGCTGTTAGTATAGTGTCTTATTTTTTTCCCGTTTTTGTGGGAGTGTTATACATTTCTGTAGGCTAACTCCTTAGTAGATCAGGTCTGCAAGTATTTTTCCCCCTTCTGTTGCTCTTTCACTTTGTTCTTTTACTGGGTAGAGGCTTTTTAGTTGTGGTTCTGCTCGTTGTTGCTTCTGTTTTAGATGTCTGACCTAAAATTCATTGCCAAGATCTAAGTTACAGAGCCTGTCTATGATTTCAGTAAAGTTTTAGGATTTTTTCAGAGGCACCTGGGTGGCACAGTAGGTTGAGCGTCTGGCTTCAGCTTAGGTCATGATCTTGGGGTTCATGGATTTGAGTCCCGCATCATGCTCTGCAGACAGCTCAGACTGGAGCCTGTCTTTGGGTTCTTTGTGTCGTCCTCTCTCTGACCCTTTACTGCTCGCACTGTTTCTCTCAAAAAAAAAAAAAACTAAAAGATTTTTTGAGAGAGCCAGGGAGGGGCAAGGAGAGAATCCCAAGCAGGCTCCATGTTTAGCATAGAGTCCAACATGGGGCTTGAGCTTGTGAATTGTGACATGACCTGAAATCCAGAGTCGGAACCTTAACTGAGCCACCCAGGTGCCCCACCAATTCTTTATCTCCAGATTACTTTGTCTATTCAGGGTCTGTGATTATGTATGAATTCTAGAATTTCCTGTGAAAAATTCCTTTGGAATTTGGATAACTAAATTGAATTTGTAGACTGCATAGGAAGGACCCTTTTAACAAGGTTCTATCCAATCCATGAACTGGGAAGATCGTGTCTTTAATGCCTTTTATTTATGAGTGTTTTTATAATTCCTAAGTTATAGATCATCTTTGGATAAATGTACTGCTGGGTGTCCATTTCATACATATTCTGCTAATGGCCTCATTGTGTACCAACTATATTCAAAGTTCCTTTCAAGTATAGAACTTCATGGACAAACACACGTTTATACCGTACACGGTGTCTGCAAGTAGTTGTCCCCTGTCCCATTACCTAGCTATGGCGATATTACTGACCCTATTCCTTATGCTCTGCTTTTTATTCCTGGAACTTGATCTGTAACTGGAGGCTTGTATCTCCCTCCCTACACATTTTGATGATCCCCACCCCACCCTCCCACTGTCTACTCTGGCAATCATCAGTTCTTTGTAGTTCTCATTCTTTGTCCATTTTTTTAGATTTTTATCAGAATCCTATAGTGTGTCTGAGTGTGACTTCACCTACAATAATACTCTCCAGGCCCATCTGTTGCAAATACCACGGTCTCCTTTTTTAAAGGCTGCGTAATATCCCCTTGTACGTAGACACACCTCATTCTTGTCCCTTCATCTGTTACACACATTGTCCTTGTCCACCCATCTGTTGATGGACCCAGGTTGTTTCCAGGTCTTGACTGTTGCAAATAATGCTGCAGTAAATGTAAGGGTACGTATAGCTATTGGTTAACTTTGTTTTTCCTGGGCAAATACCTAATAGTGGAATTACTGGATTATAGGGTGCTATATTATTTCAAGATCTTAATTAACGTAGTGTTATGATAGTTTCAGGGGCACAATATAGTGATAGTGTTCCTATTTTTAATTTTGAGGAATCTTCATCCTGTTTTCCACAGCAGGTGCACCAATTTACATTCCCACCCACAGTGCATAGGGGCTCCCTTTTCTTCACGTTCTGGACAGTACTTCTTTCCTGCCTTTCATTTTAGCCCTTCTAACAGGTGGAAGGTGATAGCATTGTGGTTTTGATTTGCATTTCCCTGAGGATCAGTGATGTTAAGCTTCTTTTCACGTACCTGTTGGCCACCTGTATATCTTTAGAAAAATGTCTATTCGGGTCCTCTGTCAACTTAACCCAAATTAGCAAATGTTTTCTCCCACTCAGTAGGTTGTCTGTTTCCTTTGTTGTGCAGACACATGTATTCTGATGTAGCTCTAGTAAGCTAGCTTTGGTTTCCCTTGCCCCAGGACACGTATTTAGAGAGAAGTTGCTGGAGCCCACATCACAGAAATGACTGCCTAGGCCCACTTCCAGGATTTTTCATGGTTTTACGCCTTTAATCTCCTTTTAATTTTGGGTATGGTGTCAATAAGTGGTCTAGCTTCCTTCTTTGGCATGTAGCTGTCCTGTTTTGCCACTATTAAAAAAAAAAAAAAATTCTTCTGTTGCGTATTCTTGCCTCTTTTGTTGAAGACAAGTGGACCGTATCAAGATGGGTTATTTTTGGGCTCTGTTTTTTTCTGATCTGTGTGTTTTTGTGCCAGTACCATACTGTTCTGATAACTACTGCTTAGTGTAGTGGATCTTGAAATGTGTTCCCTCCAGCTTTTTTTCTCCGATTGCTTTGGCTATTCAGTCTTCTATGGTTCTATAGATATTTTAGGATTCTAGTTTTGCCCCCCCCCCAAAAAAAAAGAAGCCATTGGTATTTTGATAGGGATTGCAATGAATCTGTAAATTGCCTTGGGTGATACGGACACCATGACAAGACAAATTCTTCTGAGCCATGAGCATGGAATGTCATTCTGTTTATGTCCTCTTCAGTGTCTTTAATCAGTGTTTCGTTTTCAGAGCACATGTATTTCACCTCTGGTTTAATTTATTTGTAGGTATTTTATTCTTCATAGTGGAATTGTAAATGGGATGGTCTTTATCATTTCTGTAACTTTATCACTGGATAGAAACTCTACCAATTTCTGGGGGTTTTCTGTCCTGGCCCTTGACTAAAATAGTTTATTCTAGTAGTGATACCATTCTAATGAGCTCATTAGAAGGTTTTATGTAGAGCATCCTGTCATTGTGCGTAGGAAGTTACTCTTTACCAGTGTGGAGGTCTGTCGTCTTGCTCTTGTTTGGTTGCTGCAACTAGGATTTCAAAAGTGGGGAGAGCGGGCATCCCTGTCGCGTTCTGCCCTTAGGGCAAAAGCAGGTTTTTCACCACTGAGGAGGCTGACGGCTGTGGGCTTACACACGTGGCCTTTTCATTGTGCCGAGGTACGTTCCCTGTCACGTCGTTTTCCTGCACGTGTCTATCATGAATGCATTAGAATCTTGTATAATGTTTTCATCTATTAAGATCACACGGTTTTTATCCTTTGCTGATGTTGTATTGACTTGCTGCATGAGTGTTGAGCCACTCTTGCCTCCCAGGAAAAATCCCACCTGATTGTGGTGAATGATCGTTTTGATGTATTGTTTCAGGTGTTTCGCCATTATTTTGCTCAGGAACTTTGCATCTATATTTTTCTGGGATATTGGCCTGTAGTTTCCTTCTTGTGTGGTGTCTTCATCTAGTTTTGGTATTAGAGTAATGCTGGCCTCCTAGAACGTATTTGGAAGGTTTCTCTTGTTTTTTTGGAAGACTTTGAGAAGAATAGGTGTGAACTCCTCTTTAAATGTTAGAATTTGTGAACCCATCTTTTTCTGAACTTTTGTTTTTTTGGTAGTTGATGACCGATTCAATTTTGTTACTTGTAACCAGTCTGCCCAGATTATCACTTTCCTCCTGGTGCATTTGTGGAAGACTAGGTTTGTCAGAACTTTCCAGCTCTACTAGGCTGCTAAATTTGTTAGCACGTCATTTTTCTTAGTATTATAATCCTTTGTATTTCTGTGGCATCATTTGTTCTATTATTTGAGTCCCCCCCCCTTTTTTTTTGTCTGGCTAATGGTTTATCAACTTAAGGGATTAGCTCTTGGCTTCACTGACTTTCTCTATTCAGTCTGTACGTTGTTTCTGCCTTGATGTTTATTTCCATTCTACTCACCTTGAGCTGTGTTCTTTATTCTATTTCCTGTGGGTGTAAAATTAGATCGTTGAAACTTTCTCTTGTTTTGGGAGATAGGCCTGTATTGCTATAGAATTTCCTTTTGAAACTATTCCTGCTGTGGCCCAGAGATTTTTTTGGATTGTTTGGGTGCCCATGTATTCTTTAAATTCTTCTTTGGTTACTTAACTGACCCGTTGGTTGCTTAGTATCCTGTGGTTTAGTCTCCATTTGTTTGGTTTTAGTCCAGTTAGTTTTTTGTGAACTTCTAGTTTTATACAGTTGTGACCAGAAAAAAAGAGATAGTATGATTTCAAACTATATTGAGGCTCATCTTACAGCCTAATACATGATCTATTCTGGAAAATGTTACATCTGCCCTTTATTTTTTCTTAATTTTTATTATTAAATGCATTTGGCTTCCATATAACACCCAGTGCTCATCCCAACAAGTGCCCTCCTCCATGCCCATCACCCCCCTCTCCCCCCCCCATCAGGCCTCAGTCCTCAGCATTCAAGAGTCTCTCAGGGTTTGCCTCCCTCCCTCTCCCCAACTATTTTCCCCCTTCTTCTTTCTCATGGTCCTCCATTAGCTTCCTCCTAATCCATCTGTATGTGTAAACATGGCATTTGTCCTTCTCTGCCTGACTTATTTCGCTCAGCATAACACCCTCAAGGTCCATCCATGTTGCTACACATGGCCAGATTTCATTCTTTCTCATTGCCATGTAGTATTCCATGGTATAGATAAACCACATCTTCTTGATCCATTCATCTGTTGATGGACACTTAGGCTCTTTCCATGTTTTAGCTATTGTGGAGAGTGCTGCTATGAACATTGGGGTACATGTGCTCCTATGCATCAGCATTTCTGTATCCCTTGGGTAAATTCCTAGCAGTGCTATTGCTGGGTCATAGGGGAGTTCTATTGTTAGTTTCCTGAGGAACCTCCACACTGTTTTCCAGAGGGGCTGTACCAGTTTACATTCCCACCAACAGTGTAGGAGGGTGCCCGTTTCTCCACATCCTCGCCAGCATCTAGAGTTCTCTGATTTGCTCATTTTAGCCACTCTGACCGGTGTGAGGTGGTATCTCAGTGTGGTTTTGATTTGTATTTCCCTGATGAGGAGGGATGCTGAGCATCGTTTCATGTGTCTGTTGGCCATCTGGATGTCCTCTTTGGAGAAGTGTCTGTTCATATCTTCTGCCTGTTTCTTCACTGGGTTGTCTGTTTTTCAGGTGTGGAGTTTGAGTTCTTATAGATTTTGGATACTAGCCCTTTATCTGATAGGTCATTTGCAACTATCTTTTCCCGTTCTGTCAGTTGCCTATTAGTTTTATGGATTGTTTCCTTTGCCATGCAGAAGCTTTTGATCTTGATGAGGTCTCAGTAGTTCATTTTTGTTCTGGATTCCCTTGGCTTTGGGGATGTGTCCAGTAGGAAATTGCTGTGGTGGAGGTCAAAAAGGTTGTTTCCTGCTTTCTCTTCCGGGGTTTTGATGGTTTCCTGTCTCACTTTCAGGTCCTTTAACCATTTTGAGTTTATTTTGGTGTATGGTGTGAGAATATGTAGTTTCATTCTTCTGCATGTTGCTGTCGAGTTCTCCCAGCACCATCTGTTAAAGAGGCTGTCTTGTTTCCATTGGATACTCTTTCCTGCTTTGTCAAAGATTAGTTGGCCATACATTTGTGGGTCCAATTCTGGGCTCTCTATTATATTCCATTGGTCTAGGTCTATGTGTCTGTTTTTGTGCCAATACCATACTGTCTTGATGATGACAGCTTTGTAGTAGAGGCTAAAGTCTGGGATGGTGATGCCTCCCGTTTTGGTTTTCTTCAATATTACGTACGCTATTCAGGGTCTTTATGTGGTTCCATACAAATTTTAGGATAGTTGGTACTAGTTTTGAGAAGAATGCTGGTGCAATTTTGATTGGGATTGCATTGAATGTGTAGATTGCTTTGGGTAGTAATGACATTTTAACACTATTCTTCCAACCCATGAGCATGGAATGTTTTTTTTTTTTTGTCTTCAATTTCCTTCATAAGTTTTCTATAGTTCTCATCATACAGACCTCCTATGTCTTTGGTTAGATTTATTCCTAGGTATTCGGTTTTTTTGTACAATTGTGAATGGGATCAGTTTCTTTCTGTTGCTTCATTAGTGGTGTATAAAAATGCAACTGATTTCTGTACATTTTGCACCCTGCGACTTTGCTGAATTCATGGATCAATTCTAGTAGACTTCTGGTGGAGTCTGTAGGGTTTTCTATGTAGAGTATCATGTCGTCTGCGAAAAGTGTTTGACTTCTTCTTTGCCAATTCTCTGATGCCTTTGATTTCCTTTTGTTGTCTGATGGCTGATGCTAGGACTTCCAGCACTATGTTAAACAAGAGTGGACGTCCCTGTCGTGTTCCTGATCAGGGTGAAGCTCTCAGTTCTTCCCTGTTGAGGACGATGTTAGCTGAGGGCTTCTCATAGATGGCTTTTATGATGTTTAAGTAAGTTCTTTCTATCCTGACTTCCTCAAGCATCTCAACTAAGGATTGCTGGGGGTGCCTGGGTGGCTCAGTCAGTTAAGCGTCTGACTTCGGCTCAGGTCATGATCTCACGGTTCGTGGGTTCAAGCCCCACGTCGGGCTCTTTGCTGACAGCTAGCTCAAAGCCTGGAGCCTGCTTCAGATTCTGTCTTCCTCTCTCTCTGACCCTCCCCTGCTCACACGGTCTCTCTCTCTCTCTCAGAAATAAAATATTAAAAAAAAAAGATGCTGTATTTTGTCAGATGCTTTATCTACATCTATCAACAGGATCATATGGTTTTATCTTTTTTGTTGATGTGATGCATCACATTGATCTTGTGAATATTGAACCAGCCTTGTAACCCAGGAATGAATCCCACTTGATCATGATGGATGATTCTTTTTAAGTGCTGTTGAATTCTATTTGTAAGTATCTTGTTGAGGATTTTGCATCCATATTCATCAAGGATACTGGCCTGTAGTTCGTTTTTTGCCTGGTCTCTGGCTTGGGAATCAGTGATGCTGCCTTCCTAGAATGAGTCTGGAAGTTTTCCTTCGGTTTCTATTTTTTGGAATAACTTGAGAAGAATGGGTGTTCTGTTTTATGTCTGGTAGAATTCCCCAGGGAAGCCATCTGACCCAGGGCTCTTATTTGTTGGGAGATTTTTGATCACTGATTCAATTTCTTTACTAGTCTGTTCAGATCTTCTATCTCTTCCCATGTGAATTTTGGTTTGTGTGTGTGTGTGTTTAGGAATTTGTCCATTTCTTCTAAGTTGTCCAGTTTGTTGGCATAGAATTTTTCCTAGCATTGCCTGATAATTGCTTGTATTTCTGAGGGGTTAATTGTAATCAGTCCATTTTCATTCATGATTTTGTCTATTTGAGTTCTCTTTTCGAGAGGCCTGGCTAGAAGTTTGTCGATTTTGTTTTTTTGTTTTTTTTCCCCAAAAAACCAACTCTTGGTTTCATCTGTTCAACTTGGTTTTTTTTTGTTTTTTTGTTTTTTTTTTTTTTTTGGTTTCAATATTTTTGCTCTGATTTTTACAGTTTCTCCTGGGTTTGGGCTGCTCTTTTTTCTCATTCCTTTAGGTGCGCTGTTAAATTTTGTGCTTGCACTTTTTCTAATTTCTTGAAATAGATCTGGAGTGCAATGTACTTTTCTCTTAGGACTGCCTTCACTGCATCCCATAGAGTTTGGATTGTTGTATTTTCATTTGTTTCCATATATTTTTTAATTGCCAAATTACCTGGTTGGCCCATTCATTCTTTAGTAGGGTGTTCTTTAACCTCCATGTTTTTGGAGGTCTTCCAGACTTCTTCCTGTGATTGATTTCAAGTTTCATAACCTTGTGATCTGAAAGTGTGCATGGTATGATCTCAGTTCTTTTATATCCATTGAGGGCTGCTTTATGTCCCAGTATGTGATCTATCTTGGAGAATGTGCCATGTGCACTCAAAGAAAGTGAATTCCATGGCCTCAGGATGTAGAGTTCTAAATATGACCTATCCATCTGGTCCAATGTATCATTCAAGTCCATTGTTTCTTAAATGATTTTTCTGTCTAGTTGATCTATGCATTACTGTAAGTGGAGTATTAAAGTCCCCTGCTATTAGCATATTCTTATCCAGAAGGTTGTGATTGTTTTATGTATTTAGGTGCTTCCATATTTGGTGTATAGTTACTTATAATTGTTAGCCCTTCCTGACAGACCCTGTAATGATTATATAATGCCCTTATTCATCTCGTTACTGCCTTTACATTAAAGTCCAGTTGGTCTGATAGAAGTGTAGTTACTCCAGCTTTCTTTTGACTTCCAGTAGCATAAATATTTCTCCATCCCCTTACTTTGAATCTAAAGGTGTTCTTAGGTTTAAAATGAGTTTCTTGTAGATAGAAAATAGATGGAGTTTTTTAAATCCCTTCTGCTATGCTAAGTCTTTTGACTTGGGGCATTTAGTCTGTTTACATTCAGTGGTCTTCTTGAAAAATAGGGGTTTAGGGTCATTGTGTTCTCTGTAGGATTCCTGCTTGTGGGGTCTCTGGTACCTTGTGTTCCTTGCAACATTTCCCTCAGAGCGTCCCCCTCGGGACTTCCTGTGGGGCTGGTATAGTGGTGACGAATCCTTTCAATTTTTGTGTATTTGGGAAGACTTCTCTCTCCTCCTATTCTGAATGACAGGCTTGCTGAATAGAGGATTCTTGGCTGCAAATTTTTTTCTGTTCATCATATTGAAGATTTCCTGCCATTCCTTTCTGGCCTGCTAGGCTTCGGTAGAGAGGTCTGTCACCACTCTGGTAGGTCTCCCTTTGTATGTTAGGGCCATTTTATCCCTAGCTGCTTTCAGAATTCTTTGTACTTATATCTTGCTAGTTTCATTATGATGTGTGGAGGATCGATTCAAGTTATGTCTGAGAGGTGTTCTCTGTGCCTCTTGGATTTCAATGTTTGTTTCCTTCCCCAGGCTGGGGAAGTTCTCTATTTGTTCAAGTACCCCTTTAGTGCCTTTCCCCCTGTCTCCTTCTGGAATTCCTATGATACAGATATTCTTCCCTTTGATTGTGTCACTCAGCTCTCAGACTCTCCTTTTGTGTTCCTGGATCAGTTTATCTTCTTTACTCGGCTTCCTCTTTTTCTATTATTGTGTCTTCTAATTCACCTATCCTCCTCTCTGCCTCTTCAATCTGTGCATTGGATGCCTCCATTTTATTCACCTCATTTATAGCATTTAATTGATCACCACTATTTTTAAGCTCCATAGTCCTTGTAGCAATAGTTTCTGTCTTCCCTTCTTCAAGCCCAGTGATTAGTTTTATGGTTCTAAATTCTTGCTCAGTTATGTTGCTTATATTTGTTTGCAGCAGTTTAGCTGTCATTTCTTCCTGGAATTCCTTTAGAGGAGAGTTCTTTCATTTTGTCATTTTTGGCTAGCTTTCTGTCTCTTGTTACTTTTAAAAGCTTGTTGTGTACTCAGCCCCTGTGAGTGCTGCTGTACCAAAGAAGGCCCTTTAACTGTCCAGGGCCTGTCTGTTCAGGAAGTGTTCTTTGGGGTCTCTTAGTCTCTCTTGAGACTGGTTGCTCTATTTCCCTACTCATAGTGGTATTTGGGACTCTTACACCATGTGTACTTTGGCTTGTTTCTTGAGGTAGCCCTGGAAAAGAAAACACAGGGAACAAAGGCACACAAACACACAGACAAATCCAACAAACATACAAACTGAAAGGGAAAAAGTGGAAGGAGAAAAAACCAATAATAAAAATAAAAATTAAACCCCAAAGGACAGTCTAAAAGCATAAAACCAGAATTCCCAGCTACAAATAAAAAGCAGGGTGTATGCAGTGCTAATGGAGGAGCACATACAAAGAGAAATGAGAGGGCAGGGAGGAAGCGAAATTGGATGATGACCAGGCAGAGGTTAAGAGGCTTAATTCAGAAAGAGGAGAATATGGTAAGAGGCAAGGAGAAAGAAACAAAAATAATGTTACTCAGAGAAATGATACCCTCATTACTCTGCGGGGGGGGGGGCAGCAGCGAGGAGGAGAGAGGGGTAGAAAGGTAGTGGTGAATGTTACTCAGAGAAATGATACCCTCATTACTCTGCGGGGGGGGCAGCAGCGAGAAGGAGAGAGGGGTAGAAAGGTAGTGGTGGAGGTATAGAATATACATCTAGAGAATGGATTAAATGTGACTGTTTAAGCAAAATGACCAGAGTGTCCAGTCCAGAAGGGGAGGGATATGAATGAGACCAGGGAAAATATATCTGAGTAGATCTAGAATTCTAGAATACTATCAGGGTATTGCATCTATGTTGGTCTTGCCCTGGGTGGGTGAGTGGCTGTGTGTGTGTGTGTGTATGTGTGTGTGTGTACACTCACATGGCGTGATTGGGTGTAGGCGGGTCTTAGCCTCCACTGCATCCCACCAGCTGCTCCCTGAGGTCCCATCTTGGTGCTTGTGGGGAGAGAATGGCGGTGCCCCAGTTCCTTTCTACAACCAATCATTGCGACTCACTCTTTTGGGTCCAATATCCCTGTGCCACAGACATAGCCAGGTTGGGCCATGCTGTATATCCCAAGCCAGGCCTTGGTTCCGGATCTTAGTTCTCACACCCCATTGATCTTGCCTGAAATAAAAACTTGCAGGTGAGTCCCTCTGAGCCATTTCATTTTTTTTTAATATATTTTTTTTAAATTTTATTTCTAGGAGAGACAGCGTGAGCAGGGGAGGGTCAGAGAGAGAGGGAGATACAGACTCTGAAATTGGCTCCAGGCTCTGAGGTGGCAGTCAGCATAGAGCCCGATGCAGGGGCCCGAACCCACGAACCGCGAGATCATGACCTAAGCGAAAGTCAGACGCTTAACCGACTAAGCCACCCAGGCGCCCCTCTCTGAGCCATTTCAAACCTGTCGCCTCCACTCTGGGAAGCCAGCCAAGGCAGAAGCACAGCGGTGGCAGCTTTAGGTGCCACTGCATCCCCTCCAGGTGGAGCTGGTGAGCAGAGGCACAGTTTGTCCTGGTGCGGCCTGGGAATTGGGGCGTGCAGCTCAATGTCCGCTGCATAGCTGTCAACCGGATCCCTCTGTGTCCCGAGCCGAGGTTTTTCTCTTCAGGGACAGGGACAGTTCCTTGAGCAGTTTTCAGCTGCTCCATCTTTTCCTCTGGGCTCACGTGGCTCCCTGTAAAGGGGAGTCCCTCTCCTGCCTCTGTGTGTCTGGTCCCGGCCCGTTTTTATCTTCCCCAGGTCACATCACGCACCTATAAGGTTGTTTGCTCCGTGGAGTCTCCTTTTCCTCCCGGATTCTGTAAGGATTCCTATGGCTTCAGGCCTTCTCTATTTGAGACCTGCGGATGAGTGACCTGTATGGAGCTTTCTACTTCTCTGCCATCTTGCCTCACTCCACATCTGCACTTTACGTGTATTCCATTTTTCAGTGGAATGTTCTGGGTATGTTAACTCCTTCTGGTCCAGTGGGTCATTCAGAGACCTTTCCTCATTGATGTAAATGCAGTGTTAGTCCCATACTATTACATTACCATTAGTTTTTCTTGCCTAATACTTTGTTTTTAGGTGTTTCAGTGTTGGGTGCATAGACATTCACAACATTTTGTATCAAGTTTTTATTTAAATTCTAGCCAGTTAACATCTAGTGTAATACTGGTTTCAGGAGTCGAATTTAATGATTCATCACTCACCTACAAGACCCGGTGCTGCTCAGGGGATGGGCTAAATGAGGGGTGGATATTAAGGAAAGTGCTTGTGATGTTTACAATGTTTTATCCTCCTTCTGAATCAATCCCTTTATCACTATGTAATGGTCTTCTTTCTCTTGTTAGGGTCCTTGTTTTGAAGAATATCTTGCCTGCCAGAAGTATTGTTACCCTCGCTTTCCCTTCCTACTTGAGCTTGCATGCTGAGTGTTTTTGCATGCCTTCACGTGTTTCTATAGGTCTCTAGATCTGATGTGAGTCTTTTATAGGCAACATACCGAGGGGTCTTTTTCATCCATTTTTCCACTCTGTCATTAGATTGGAGAATTTAGATAATTTACATTTAAAGTATTGATCTGTATTGCTATTTGAAAAAACCATTTTCTTAAAATTTGCAGCTTGTTTCTAATGAGTATGTTTAGATTTCTTTGTATTTTGGGGTTCTAGGTTGNGCTTTCCCTTCCTACTTGAGCTTGCATGCTGAGTGTTTTTGCATGCCTTCACGTGTTTCTATAGGTCTCTAGATCTGATGTGAGTCTTTTATAGGCAACATACCGAGGGGTCTTTTTCATCCATTTTTCCACTCTGTCATTAGATTGGAGAATTTAGATAATTTACATTTAAAGTATTGATCTGTATTGCTATTTGAAAAAACCATTTTCTTAAAATTTGCAGCTTCTTGTTTCTAATGAGTATGTTTAGATTTCTTTGTATTTTGGGTTCTAGGTTTGGATTTGTGGAGACTGTAGAACCTTGTAAGTAAATAGTCCATGTTAATCTGATGGTGATGTAATTACAGTTCTATGATTAAAAACTTTTCCCTTTTTTTTACTTCTCCACATCTTACCTATACACTGTCACATTTTACATCTTTTTTATTCATGTTTTCCTTATATCTATTTATGGCCCTTTCCTCTCAATGTAAAAAGTCCATTGAACATTCTCTTGCTACACAACTACTTTATCAGAAGAGGCTATATCAAGTACTTCAGTCTTAAAGTTTTAGTTCTGGTATAGGGAACATACAGTGCTAAAGGAGTCTTGGGTGTACAATCTGGGGATTCAACAGTTCTGTTCTGTACTGCGTGATCTTTAGGAGCGCGTGCTCCCATCTCCACTTATTCCACACCTTGCCCTACCCCTTCCCTTCTGATAATCATCAATTCTCTACAGTTAAGAGCCCGAGTTCTTGGAGTGGGGGGGTTGGGGGAGGTCAGTGAGGGGGCTATTTTTCTTGAGTTGCACAGGAGTGAAATCATGGTATTTCGGACTTATTTCACTCAGCCATGAGAATGAAATCTTGCAGTTTGCAACAACATGGGTAGATCACTTTTTAAAAAAATGTTTGTATTTATTTCTGGGAGAGATAGTGTGAACAGGGGAGGTTCAGAGAGGGAGAGACACAGAATCTGAAACAGGCTCCAGGCTCTGAGCTAGCTGTCAGCACAGAGCCCAACATGGGGCTCGAACCCATGAACTGTGAGATCATGCCCTGAGTCGAAGTCGGACGCTCAACCGCCTGAGCCACCCAGGCACCCCAGATCACTCGTTTTCTTGTGTTATTTTAGCCATTCTAACAGCTGTGAGGTCCTGTATCATTGTGGTTTTGTTTTCCATATTGCTGACAAGTTGCTAGCTATCACTGACCATGTGTCTGTAGGCCATCTGAGTGTCCTCTTTGTCGAAGACAAAGTGACTGTATAATTGTAGGTTTATTCCTCGGGTCTCCATTCTGTTCTATTGACCTATGTGTCTGTTTTTGTGCTAATGCCGTACTGTTTTGATTACAGGTTTGTGTAACATTAAATCTAGAATTGTGTTCTTTCCAGCTTTAGTCTTAGGGTTGCTTTGGCTATTTGGGGTATTTTGTTCCACAGAAGGTTGAAGATTAGTTCTGGTTTTCTGAAAAATGCTGTTGGCATTTTGATAGTGATGACACAGGATCTATAGACTGTGCAAGTGGACATTTTGACTATGACTTCAGACCTGTGCGTGCAGGGTATCTTGCCATTTGTGTCCTCTTCAGTTTCTTGGTGTTTCTGTAGTTTGGGGGGTTATAGGTCTTTTACCTCTTATGTTTATTCCTAGGTAACTTACTCTTAAATAGATGGTCTTTAGTTTCTGTAGCTTTGTTAGGGGATAGAAATGTTTCCAGTGATCCAGTGTTAAATGATCTGGGTATTAAATTTATATCCGGCCACTTTCCTGATCTTACTTCGTCATTTTTTGATGGTATCTTTAGGATTTTCTATGTATAGTATTCTGTCATCTGAAAATGGTGATAGTTTTTCTTAGCCAATATGAATTCTTCTTTATTGTTTGACTGTTGTGGCCAGTACTAAGTGTTACGCATAATAAAAATGGTGAATGTGATCCTTATATTTCTGATCTTAATGGAAAAAGCGGTTTTTCACCATATAGAAGGTTGATAGTTGAGTTTTCATAGATGGTCCTGAATAGGTTTTGTCCCCTCTAAACTTACTTTGTTGAGGGTTTTTTTTTTAATCATGAATTGATATGCTTTGTCAGATGCTTTTCTGCATCTATTTAAGACTGTTTTTATCATTTATTTTGTTGATGTGATGTTATCATGTGGATTGGCCAATATTGAACCAGTCTTGTATTCCAGGAATATCCCACTTGATTTGGTGAATGATTTAATATGTTGTTGGGTTTAGGTCGCTAATGTTGAGGATTTTTGCATCTATGTTCATCAGAAATAGTGACCTGTAGTATTGTTTAAGTGCCTTTATCTACTTTTAGTATCAAGTAAATGCTGGCTTCACAAAATGAATTGAGAAGTTCTCTTGTTCTTCTGTTATCTTTATTCTTTTGGAATAGTTTGAGAAGAATAGGTATGGATTTTTTTGACAGATGTAAAAGGATTTTTGAGAGAGAACAAGGGGGAGGGGGAAAGAGAATCCTAAGCAAGCTCTGCACTCTCCAGCATGTGNTATCTTTATTCTTTTGGAATAGTTTGAGAAGAATAGGTATGGATTTTTTTGACAGATGTAAAAGGATTTTTGAGAGAGAACAAGGGGGAGGGGGGAAGAGAATCCTAAGGAAGCTCTGCACTCTCCAGCGTGTANTATCTACTTTTAGTATCAAGTAAATGCTGGCTTCACAAAATGAATTTAGAAGTTCTCTTGTTCTTCTGTTATCTTTATTCTTGGAATAGTTTGAGAAGAATAGGTATGGATTTTTTTGACAGATGTAAAAGGATTTTTGAGAGAGAACAAGGGGGAGGGGGAAAGAGAATCCTAAGCAAGCTCTGCACTCTCCAGCATGTGGAGCCCAACGTGGGGCTAAAATTCGTGAACCATGAGCTCATGATCCGAGCCAACACCAAGAATAGGACGCTTCATTGACTGAACCCCCCAGGTGCCGCAGTAGGGATTCTTCTTTAAATGTTTGGCATAATGTTGATTACTGATTCAGTTTCATTGCCGGTAATTGGACTGTTCAAACTTTGCTATTTCTTAGAAATTCAGTTTATGGACCTTAAATTTTTCTAGGAAATTATACATTTCTGTGGGTTGGCCTATAATTTTGTATATTTGACATATGAAACTTCCTTATCTTTTGTAAACTCTTGTTTCTTTGGTGTTGGGTATTTCCTGATTGACTTTTGTGGAATTATCTTCCAGGATTTTGGCTAAAGGTTTGTCAGCTGTTGATCTTTTCAAAGAACCAGGTTCTATTTTCGTAGATCCATTTTTGTTCCGACTTCCTTCTCCCCAAATCTGTTTTCTAGCTACTTCAGGTAAGGTCACCTTGTTTTGAGAGCCTTCTTGCTTACTGAGGTCAGCCTGAATTGCCATAAACTTCCTCGTAGAATAGCTTTGGCTGTATCCCAGACATTTTGGACCGTTGTGTTTTCATTTTCATTTGTGTCCGTGTGTTCTGTGATTTCCTCTTGGGTGTCCTGGTTGACCTTCACTGTTAAATAGCCTGTTAATTAACCTCCATGTATTTGTGTCCTTTAAGCCACCGTTTCCTGGTTTCCTGTGAGCTCTCCATGGATGTATGTGGGCTGTTGAGGCACCCTCGTATTCCTGTATTACCATTGATTATTTCCTTTGTTAGTTGCTTTAAATATTTGGTTGCTTCCTTGGGCGCATAAATACTTGCAATTGTTATCTTCTTGGTGGATTATTCCCTTTAGGATTAGATCTTGTCCTCCATCTCTCTTTAGCCTGTATTTTGTCAAATCTTTCTTGTCTGTTTGCTTGGCAAATGCTTTTCCCTTCCAAGGTCAGGAGGGAGCGATAAACCATGCAGGTCTCCAGTCCCTCTGGCCTAGACAGCTTTCCTGTGGCTCCCCCACGGCTTCCCAGAGTTCTTCGTGGTGTGTCTTCCGCATGGGACCTTCTCGTCAGTGCCACAGCTTTCCTTCTGTGCCCAGGGACAGGGGTTTGTTCGCAGTCCTGTGTGTCCATCCCCAGCGGCAGTGGGGGGGGGGGTTCCCNAAGGAAAAGGGACATTCAGGTGCTGTTGGTGGGGGTGCAAGTCAGTGCAGCCACCGTGGAGAACAGTGTGGAGGTTCCTCAAAACATTGGAACTACCATGTGATCTAGCCCTGCTACTTCTGGGTGTTTACTCAGGGGAAATGAAATTAGGATCTTGGAATTCTGCATCCTCAAGTTCATTGGAAGAATTATTCCTAATAGCTTAGATAGGGAAACAAAAATGTCTCTTGAGAGATGGTACAGAAATTGTGATGTACATACAAAACGAAATAACACGCTGTGAAAAAGGAGACCCAGTAATGTACAGCAACAAGGATGAATGGGGGGGCATGCTAAGTGAAATAGGCTGGACACAGAAGAAAAACATCTCCCATGGAATCTACAAAAGCTGAATGTATAGAAGCCAACAGTAGGTAGTGGGGAGGCAGGCTCAGTTGCAGCTATGTAGAAGGACTAAGTCCTGGAGTCTCATAAACCGCTTGAGGGCTGCAGTCGGTAATCCTGTGTTGGCTACTGGTTGTGCCGAGGGTAGATGTTAGGTGTGCCCGTCACACAGTGGGGACTGTGGGAGGAGGTGAGGTGTGTGTGAGCGTGACTGTAGTGATCAGGTCAACCTACATATCAGGTCACCACGTTGTATACCTTAAATGTGTTTTTACTAAAATAAGCAACTGACCTACCTTTACTGAAATGTCTAGAAGGACATGACAGTCATGAACTTCATCTCCACTAATNCCATGATGCTTATATCTTAGGAGTTTCTCTCAGATGTGGGAATGATCCATAATAATCCAAAATCTCTGAATTACAGCCAGAGTGCCTGGGACACAGATATGGTAAAAGTTTTGCCCTGCTCNGCTTATATCTTAGGAGTTTCTCTCAGATGTGGGAATGATCCATAATAATCCAAAATACTGGTCATCTTGTACTGTTCCTCATGTATTTCCACTGCTTAATCCTTGCCTCCCTCACTGAATTACAGCCGGAGTGCCTGGGACACAGATATGGTAAAAGTTTTGCCCTGCTTAGTGTTGTATTAGTGCTAGGCTGAAATAGGTTATTAGATTTTCTAAAATCTAAATGCTATAGATGGAAAGTCCCCCTAAGTTTGTGTGTTGAAATCTGACCCCCAGGGTGATCGTATTAGAGGCGTGTGTGGGAGGGGTACTGTGGCTGCTTGTGTTCTGTGTGTGGCATGCTAGGGACTTGGTGTCTGTGTGGCCTGAGAGAGGGCATGGTCTACATCCCACAATGCACCACTTCAGATCTCAAAGAATACGGATTCTTTGGGGGCAAAAGCAAGTAAGACACCACAAACTCAGGAAGAGCTTGTTAACTCTCACACTTAACCTAAAAGTCAAGATGGGGGCGGGGCCTGTACGAGGAAGAGTGTCTACCTAAAGCCTAACGTCTTATATTAGACTTTGTGGCCGGGCCAGCACCTGAATTGCTTGGGCCGCGTATGAGTCTGCCTTCCGTTGATGACCACTGAAGATCAGCCCAGGGACGCTAGTGGGGAACACATGGCCTCCCGTGCAATTGGGCCCCATGGCTGGCCTCTGTGCTCTTCAGGCTGCCGGAGCTTTAAGGTCCTAGTGTATTCCTATAAACTGAAACTCTGTCCCTGCAGGGGTTGAAAGATGAGTATCTTAGACTTCTGGTCTGATCTTAAGAATATGAAGGTTTCCTGGTTAAAAACAAGATGGTAGACCCAAGTGAAGTACCTTATGCTGATCTCTACATCCCCAAACCAAGGCTAAAGTTGTACCTTTTCCAGAAATGGAGTTTTAAACCACTCAACCAGGAATCAACTGATCTGCATGACGTAGGTCGTCTGCCTGACAGACTCCTGCTATTCCCTATGTGGCCTTGCACTAACCAGTCTACTTTTCTGCCTCCCTTTTGTCTATAAAAGTCTTTAATTTTGTATAACGGGTTAGACTTCTATCTGCTAGATGGAATGTTGCCTGAATTCCATCTGCTTTTGCTCAAACACTCTTAATATGCTTCATTTCAAAGCCATTCTCATGTCAGAAGTAAAAGGTACCCATTGAGCCCCTTGAGCCAAGTGCTTACTCAGCACCTCTGGAGGTCATGGGTAAGTCTGGTAAATCCTGGATCCTAGCTCCATAGCTGAGACCGGATCCTACTTAGAAACCAGACCACATCCTATAGAGTGGCTCCACCACAATGCCTGAGGTGAAATCATATTTTGCTTTAAGATGAATGAGCAGATCAAACTTAGGAAAGATCATCTTGAATTACAGCAGCTGCAGTGGAGAACGTTCAACCTGGGTAAGCTTACCCCCCATTTGTGTGGTGTCCTAGGGGTAGAGGGGTCTCAGTAAAGCACTCTCCAAAATGAAAAGAGGGAAGATTATTTTTTTTTCTTCACTGATTTTGGTTGACCAGGATGAGACCCACTTGGACACACCACTCCTGATGGCATTGTGGGGAAAAATGCGAGAAGCCAGCAAAAGGTGACAGTTGTTCCTCAAGCCACTTCTCCTGCATCTCTGCAGTGGTGCCTGGTCACCAGAGGAAGGTAAGATTCCTGTTTACCATTTCCAAGTTCATGCTGGCAGTAAAATTGGTAAGAATTAGATCTTTGAATTGTCTCCTGAACTTGCTTTCAGGTACCCACGAGTTGGCTATTTGTTCCCTGCTCCCAGATAATTAATGCCACCTTGTTTGACTTCATATACTGAGAACTTGGCTTGATAACCATTAGGTTGGGGGAAGCCCCCAAATCTTGCTGCGCAGGAAAGCTGACTATATTGCACAAGCAGCTGGGGTCCTACTGAACTGTGCCCCCTCGGGAGTTACCAGAGTCCTTCCCTGGCAAACTTGGGGAGTGGCTCTGGATCGGAGGAAGCTCGTATGTTGTGCATCCTCTTAAGGTATTCCTCAGCATCCAAGGAATTGCGTATTGCCAGGAGTTTTAACTCTTTCTCGAGGTGTGTGCATGTCGTGATGTGGCCCGATGGGAAGCTTCTGTGTGCAGCCTGATGAGAACTGTAATTTCGGTTTTGTCCCCTAAGCTAGAATAAAACTTTGTACAACCAAGAGGGAAGGAAAAAATATTCTGTCTTTTGAGGAAAGACTGTCTATAATTTACAAAGAAACCTAGCTCTCCATCTAGAATGTAGGCATCCTCTGACTTGCCTCCTCAGCCCTCTGCCTGACATGAGAAGCCAACTGAAATCCTGTAATTGGCTCAGTGGGAGTTCTTGACAAAACCTCCCTTATTCACATCAAAAGGCTTTCAGATATTATAAAAGATCTGAATTTCGAGAACAAAAGTCCTTCTCGGTGGAACTTGGCATTCTTTTTCTGTACCTTTCTCTTCCAGAAACCAGGCTATTCTTTCCAGAAGCTTAAAAAATGAAAACGATACTTGAAATACCAGGCCTCTGAAATATCTTAAGTGTCTTCCGCAAATATTAGCCAAAAAGCATTAGCTGTCTATGCAGGTAAACCCCTTCTGTCAGCCAGAATCAATGGAGTGAGGCCATCTGTTATAAATTAGCGAGTGTACATTATTATAAAGATCTCTTGGCTAAAACTTTAAAATCAAGATCTGATTCCATCTGTGTAACAATAAATGGGTATGTGTTATAAATGTGAAGAGAAACCCAAATATTTTTTTAGGATACTGTGACCTAGAATAATCTTTGGTAAATAAAAGCCACTTTAAATGGTTTAATTTAGATGGGCAGATCTTCAGAATTGTCAGCATTAAATCGAATGCTTTTATTCTTTTTTCTGCTAAACGTCAAAATTCTTACTGGTAACTTGAAACCTTAGAGTTCTAGTCATTGGCCACATCGGTTATTTCTGACTACAGTGAACTACTGGCATATTTATAGGTTTATCCACTCTTGGCCTCTGACAGAGGAACGAAGTCTCTCGGGTGTGTATCTGTCTTGCCTGCATGTAAGCCCCAAGAGTTGTGTGTATTCTGTGTTTCTGATGCGTGCGAGAGCGCCTGCCTTAAGTGTGGCCTCCCAGACACCACCGGAATGGTGGTGCTCCAGTCGGCAAGTTGTGGCCACATGACTCTATAATGAGCCAATCGCTCCCNTGTGGGGGGGGGGGGGGGAGCAGGGATGTTCTGTCATATCCAGATCTTGTAAGTAGTAAACTTTGATTTCCAGCCCCCCAACGTTTCCTGATGATGATTGTTGAAGGGGGTCTTATCACAGAACCATGAGGGCTGGTCTGGCCGTAAGGTTGTTTACAGAGAGGCTAAATTCAGCACAAAATCAGGCCACACTGGAAAATTTACTGTGAGCAGTAGCATGCTTGTGTAACTCCAGGAATGTGTTTATAAGTTTGCCATGGGATGCAGTGTGATGTCCATAGCTGCTTTCTTTTCACTGGGAACTAGGATTTTAAGTTAAAAACTGTTGTCAATATATGTAAATAAAACCACCTTGAAACAATAGAGGAAATAGCTGTGTAGGAGAAAATGGTGCAGGAAGAAAATGGTGGAATGATGGCCTGTTTGAGAATGAGAAAGGGGAAAGACGCGCGCGCACACACACACACACACACACACGCGCACACACACACACACACACACAACCTAAACGCCTATAAAAAGGCTGTAGGAGCGCCTGGGTGGCTCAGTCGGTTGACCGTCCGACTTTGGCTCAGGTCATGATCTCCTAGTTGGTGGGTTGGAACCCCATGTTGGGCTCTGTGCTGACAGCTCAGACCCTGGAACCTGCTTCTGATTCTCTCCCCTTCACCTCTGCACCTCCCCCACTTGTGTTCTGTCTCTCCCAAAAATATTAAGAAATCCTGTAGAAGGTTTGTGGGAAAGGAATCTTCTGCATTGTCAAGTGAAGATCGGAATCCATTTTGTTTGCAGACTTTAATATCTGTGCACTAGTCCAAAATTAGTATTTGGGTTTTTTAGAATTAAAGTATTCCTAGATTATTGATGTTCCTTTAATAGGATCCTTTTTTTTCTTAAGCAATCTGGACAACAAAAATAATTGTCCCCTCTAGTAACTTTGCTACATGTTTTATCCTCTGATTTCTTAAGGAAAACAGTCTGAGTGAAGAGGGGTGCTAAGTTAGTTTCACACCTACATAAAGTTTAGTATTTGCCTTACAATTGTCCATATTGCCATTTCAGCTAAATCATTATCCTCTGTGATGCTATTTAATCAAGTGTTCAAAGTTCTGAAGTTTTCCTAAGTCAAATTCTAAATAGTTTTGAGGTCAAACTTAGAGATTTTCCAGAGGGTCCCTGGAACGTCTCAAAAGATTTCTTTTATATTATAAGAGAGAGATGTTACATTAAGTGATTTCTTTAGTATGCTAAATTACGGAGGAAGCATTGTCAAGTAATGATAAACCTATGGTTCTATATGGACATATTGCTATAAACCTATGGATATATTACTAATACAGGTATTCTAGAAATTGCAATTCCTATAAACTTGTCAATACTGTGTAACTAGTACCTTAAATTGTTGCTGAATTGTTGCCTCAGAAATAACTGTCCTGTGAACTCTGCCCAATACTTGAGCCAGTGACTTTTACTCCAATGCTTTGGGGAAAGTGTGTGCATAAAACTGTTGTCTTCAGGGAGACTCGTGGAGAGGACACAGGGACAGGTCTCTGGCAGCTGTCAGGTCACACGGCTAGATGGGTGAGGAAGCTTGGGACTCCAGTGGAGAAACTGAGGGCTTTGTACGACTGCTGGCAAAAGAGGGATCACAAGAACTAGTTACATGAGCCTGAAGGAACTGATGAAGATTAAAATTTGTATGATTTTTTTAAAACGTTTTTTGCAGACTAAAGCAATCTTCCTCTTAAGCTATCGACAGTGGGATGAAGTACACATATGCGAACAAAGAACATTTCTTTTGTGCCTGATCTCTCCGGGATGCAGGAGCTTAGTATTTCGTGGTGATACAGCTATTTGCAAGAGTGTAGTCAGAGTATGTCCTCTAAGAAGACACAAATGGAAACATTGGTTATTTAGTGAGACTTGGACCTGGATGTCCGGTTTGAGAAAGGACACCTACAGACCGAGGTGACTCAACAGCTCTAAAGGAACTAAGTTGAGTTAAGGAGCCAGTAGAATCCCTGGGAAAAATCCACCTGACCCGTTGCTTGCAGGGTTCCTGGCGGCCTGAAAGGTGAGGAAGGAAGGCCCTGTCCAGGCAGGCGCAGGAGCCTCTGGATATTTGGGGTACCTTGAAGAAAACCCAAATCCAGAGCTACTGCAGGCAAAGTTGGGTGGAGAGTCTCCTTGGATGAGCTTCCTCCCCTTCAGAATTACAAATATCCACTCTGACATTCCTTAAAAATCCAGCAAAGCAGATTTAAGAGACGCTTGTTTGGTCAGCCACTTTGTGCTGCTGTTATGCACATGATTAGGCCATGTTCGTTCAATCATCTTAATTTATCTTTGAATGGCATAAGGGTAATTGTGGAAAAATTGATCTTTGTGGGTAAAGAGTGTAGGGCTTTAATAGTTTGAGGTACTGTTTTCTGCCTATACACTGAACCCTGAGTTCGTTTCTCTAGTAATTTGGATCTCCTACCAATCTAATTTTCTCTTGTGCCTTGAAGTCAGAATAAAGAATGCCTTTTTTTCTGGAGGGGAGGACTTGATATGAACTTCAGCAAAGCCATGTTACTCAATGGCTCTTGTCTAGACCACCTTCATGCCTGTTGTGTGTGTCCACAGAGGTCCCCAGGGCGGTCTATCAGATGACCCCTGCCCACCCGCCCTCCATGCAGGATGCTTCTGGCCCGACATCTGGGATGCCTCAGGACTCAGAACCTGGGCTGTGGTCTTTCAGTCATTAGTCATGGTTTTTCTTTTGTTTCCATAGAATGTGGTTTATTAAATACCCAATGGTTTGCACAGTGTAGACTGAACCTGGGGGCCCACCTCCATCTGCACCTCCTGGCATGTCTTTTATCAGGACTGTGGGGTTGAATCCGCAAGAGAGCCATCTGCCTACTGGGCTCCTGGACGAGGACTCTGCTTGAAGACGTTTCAAAGGTGGGACTCGGTGGGAAGCAGAATATATCACCCAAAGGATTTCCATGTTGCCATGTGGTTTGTTTGTGAGCTTGAAGGCATTTAAGACCCAGCAGACTCAGGAAAAGGTGCTTCCTTGTCCCCTGATGGCCTGAAGGCATTTATAGCACCTACCCCAGGAAGAGCGATTACCAGAGTTGTGATCCCAGTTCTGTGGTGTGGGGGAGACGAATGTCTCGTTCTGAACATCAGCTTCTCTCCTTTTCCTGAGGGTTCTCCCCCCCCCCCCACGTCCCCCC
>NW_027529424.1:12218485-12220395 GCF_008692635.1 Crocuta crocuta | reverse complement strand
GGAGTCCACTTCCTGGGGTGCGGGGTGGGGGTTCTTGGGACCCCTGGCAGACTGTAGGAATGCTCACCGTGTGGGTCTTGGTCTCTGCAGGGTCTGGTGGAAGTGTGGGTGCTGAGTCCCGTTTCCAAGTTAGGATTAGCAGAGGGAGTACTCAGGGAAGCTGGTGTTGGGTAGGCAGACTCTGGTAAAGCCTGGGGGTACTGGTGAGTACAGGGGGTACTGTTTCCTGCCAGAGCTGGCCTCTGTGTTCCTTCGTTCTGTGTCCTTTGTCAGGAGGCGGCAAACCCTGGGCAGAAGGCAGGCACGGCCCCGTTAGCCTGTTGTGGGAGCCGGGTCCGCATACCGCTGAGCTCGCTGACCTCACAGGACAGGCGCCTGTTTAGACCAACTTCGCTACGGGTCCCTCCGTCAAAACCGGATGAGGTTTTCCGTGTGCTCTGAGAGCTTGGCCCCATGACCAGGGAGAATATTCCCTCTGGTCCCTGTCATCTGGAGGGAGCATTTACTGGGGTGATCCTGGTAGCCAGTTGAGTAGATTGAGACCCCAGACAGGAAGTCGCCGGCCCTGTGTCCAGCCAAGCTGGCTCTTGGGTTTGTCCTAAGGGTCCCAGTCCATAAGGGCCCTTGTCATCTCAGCCCAAGTTGTCTCATCGGTGCTGGAATGGTTTTCTTCCAGCACCACCTGCCCAGTGTTCCAGGGTCTGTGACCGGAGGAGTGTCTTGTCCTCGGGGAGACTGAGGACCCCATTTATAGGATGCCCGCCTTCCCACCCGTGCCCCGAAGTGAGCTGCTACATCATGTGAGGCTCCAGGTTCTGCACCCTTCTGGGATGCATCTCATGTTATGCATGAAAAGACCAACTATTGGCTGGGGTTTCGTGGAGATCAGTGAAATTCTTAATAGCCAGATGGTGGGATCCTTGACTTGAAAAATCTGTGAACATTTTCTGAGCCCTTGTATCCTAAACTAATGTCTTCCTGGTATCCGTGCAGGGACCAGGAGCACGTAGCTGCTAGCCTGGGGAGGCCCGGAGCAGGACAGAAGGACGGGCTCCACGCAGAGCAGCCGCTGAGTCCACGTCCGCTGTTCCTTCCCTTGTGCAGGTTCCGTCTGTCTCGAGCAGATTCCCATAGCCCCCGAGCTCCCCCGCCCTCCCCGAAGATCTCTTACGCACAAGCTTCCTGTTTTCCCTTCCCCCGCAGGCCTTCTGGAGAGCTCCCGCTGACCTCCAGGCCTGGGAAGAAGGTGTTTGCGTCCGTGCTGAATGCCCAGAGGTGCACTGAGCATGCCATCCAGGTGGTCATGGGCATGTCCTGGACCCCCCACTGCGAAGAACTCACGGCCCGTGGCCAGCAGCAGATCTTTGAAATTCCACTTTCTCAGAAGATCCTACTCCAGAGAAGAATTAAAACGACAGGAAGTGTCTCATCCCTACATCCAGGGAACCTGACTGGCTGTTAAAGAATGATCCTTTCAATTGTGACTAATCTGAAGTTTCAGACCCCAGCCAGGTGGTCCCCACCTCCCTGAGGAAGCACCTGACCACGACCAGAGTCTGCCAGGCCCTCCTCCTAATGTCCAGAATTGGATCATCTTGGAGGCCAGCTCAGGGCTGACAGAAGCGATAGAGGCTTTTCTTGCTGCGGTGAGTTCCAAGGTTGAATTAAATCCTCCGAGAAAAGAAAACAATGAGAGGCCTTCATTGAAGGCTCCAAGACCCAGATATCCTTTCACTTCCATCAGATTTAGGGATCCTCTCCCTTATCCAGAGAAGCAAACGCAAGGTTACAGAGGTGGAGGCAGATCTGGCCCTTGGCGTCCTTCAGGCTGCAGCCTGATGCTTTGAGGAATTAAAGGGAACCGTCCTTCTCAAAACTTCTTACAGAACGAGAAATACAGCTCTAGAAAC
>NW_027529424.1:12212434-12218383 GCF_008692635.1 Crocuta crocuta | reverse complement strand
TGTACATTGTGAAAGGGGAGGATTTGGGGACAGACCTGCACTGCGCTTAGCCTGAAAGAGAAACCTTAACTATCAGTCCCCCTAGATTTCCCATAATAGAGGACTATACCTCAAAGCTCTCGGGAGTGGAGTTGCACTCTTCCTCTGCTCCTTGAAGATCTAAATCTCCCCATGTCTTTGAAACAGAAATACCCCAGGAGGTGACTAAAGCCCCGAGCACATCTATAAGTGAATAAAAAAGGAAAAAAGGCTTTTTAAAATAAAAACTACTAAAGTCCTAAGCCACAGTCTTCATAAGATTAGTGGCAGGGATGAAGTACTGATCTTAAAACTCGTCTCCGTAAACCCCAGTAAACACCGGCCCGTGAGTGGTGTGCGTTTGTGGGTACATCTGCCGGGACCCGTTTGGAGTGATTTTGCAGTTACCTGTGTGTGGGACACGTTGTACCTGCTCTGTGGGGAGAGTTTGCACGGGAGCTGTAGGGTCTCTGCATTTTTAGCTTTGTCTGTGCCTCCTACATGGAAGGGCGTAGCCGTGTTGGGTTTTGTTTTATTGTGATTTACAGATTGTTTCTTTTTTTTTTTTAAAGTGAAGCTTTATGGCAGACGAACATTAAGCAAGTCCGTCAGTGCCATCCTCCCAATAGCATCTGGCTGTGTCGTGTCCTGGGAATTGTCCAGTATTTCAAACTTCTTCATACTTGGTCCTCCATGATCTGTGATATTTGACATTACTATAGTAATTATTTTGGGGAGACATAAACCACACCAGCATTGAGATGGTGAACTTAATTGATAAAGTGTATGTTCTGATCCACTGACCAGCCATTCCCCGGTTTCGCTCCCTCTCCCCAGGCTTCTCTGTTCCCTGAGATGCAATAATCATGAATTTAGACCAGCTAATAACCCTGCAGTGGCCTCAGAGTCTTCACCTAAGAGTGTCATTCATCTCTTTAAATCAAAAGCTAGACATGATTAAGTTCAACAAGGAAGGCGTGTCAAACCCGAGATAAGCCAATAGCTAGGGACCTTGTACAAGCAGCCAAGTTGTGAATGCCAAGGGAAAGTTGTTGAGGATAATTAAGTTTTGGCTGTAACACACAAATAAGGAGAAAGCAAAACAGCCTTCCTGCTGATGAGGAGAAAGTTTGGTCTGGATAGAAGATCACCTCGGCCACATCGTTCCCTGAGGCCAGAGAATTCTGGCCTCTTCAGTTCTGTGAGGCTGAGAGGTGGGGAAGCTGCAGAAGAAGTGCCTGAAACTCGCAGGGATTCTCATGAGCGTTCAGGAAAGAAGCCCCCTCCACCCCAGCAGAGTGCGGGTGAAGCAGCAAGTTCCCCAGATGATGAATGTAAATGAAACAGCCTGAGGGTGGAGGCTGTCGTCGTCTGGGACAGCCGCAGCCTGCCTTGAGCGTCTCCGTGGACCGCCTCACTCACATTGGGAGTAATGGAGCTGGTGATCTTCAGTTCAAGCCCGTGAACCTGAAACTTTCTGAAAATCCTCACACCCTTCGGAACCCTGCCGAGTCTGCGGTGCCTGTGCTCTGGGAATGGAGCAACGAGCCTGGACGGCAGCACAGCTGTTGACAGCACAGTTTATTGAGCCCGCTGCTGAGACCTGCTCAGAGACCGCTTCAAAGCAGGACGACTTGTTGACAGTGCACCCAAGAGCTTGGAACGGAACTGGGCGGGATGAATGTTTTCACGCCTGCTGACCTCATTCTGCAGCTCGTGGATGGAGGAGTCATTTGAGCTTTCAGGTCTTGAGAAATCCAGTCCGTGAGGCTATTGCTGTCTTTGATAGTGATTCCTCTGATGGATCAGGACAAAGTAAATTGAAACTTTCTGGAAAGCATTCTCTATTCCAGATGCCAGTAAGAATACTCCTGATTCATGGGAAGAGGTCTAAGTATCCCCATTCACAGGAGAACAGGAGTCAGGGGAAGGTGGTTCCAGCCCTCACGGGTGATGGAGGGGTCAGACCTGAGGGGAGGAAGTCCCTGCATATGAGATGGAAACTGGACTAGATTCTGCAATGGAGCCTGAAGATGGGGCTGAATGGCTGCAAATTTGAGATAAAATTTGAACATGTGAGGAGTTGCTTCTCATGGATGAGCAAAGGTTTTTTTTTTTTTGAGATGGACTCTACTAGTGAACATGCTGTGAAGATCGTTGAAATGTCAACGGATTTAAAATATTCCAGAACTCTGTTGATAACCTTTTCAGACCCTTCTGTGTTAACTCCAGTTTTGAAATTTTGCGGGCAAATGCTGTCAGCCTTGCACGCTGCAGAGAAATGATGGAAGAGTCCATTACTGTGGCAAGCTTTGCTCTTAAGGAGCCCTAGCCTTCAACTGTACCCTTGGTTGTGATCAGCCTTGCAGCCGCCAGCATCCAGAGAAGACCATCCACCAGTGAAAATGACCATTTCTTGAAATATCAGATCCTGATTAGCATGTTTGTTGTAAACAAGGTATTTAAGATCTTCTATAGTACATCATTGGCTACAGAATTCTGTGGTGCAGTATAGCATAAGCATAACTTCTATACACACCAGGAACCCCCCGCCCCACAAATTCAGTGGATACATTTTATTGCCTTTGCTTTTTGGTCTGGAATTGAACCAACAGATTTCTGAGGTGTGCCTGTGTTAATATTTTCCACCCCTGGACGGTAATGCCAAAATTGTCTTTATGGAGGTGGCTTAAAGATAGGTGCTCACCAATTTAAATACTTTTAAACTCCTAGAAATATAATTGAAACTAACCGAATTACTTCTTTAAAGAACAGTACTTGGGATAATGTAAGTCTAGTTTGTTGGTTGGCTTAATTAAAACAGACAAGTCTTGAGAGTTCTCTAGATGAAATACAACACAGACCTACGATTCGTACCTGTGTGCATTAAATACGCTGTTCCCTCTGCTGCAAAATTCGCTTTTGAAGTTCTCAGCTTTTGGTGAGTAATCGAAATAGAGCAAGTTAATAGCATAGATGAGCCTAACACTAAATATGCTTTATGGCATGTCTTAATCCCCCCCACCTTTTTTTTTTTTTCTTCTAAGTTTTGTCCTTAAAGGACTGAGAGTTCATTCACTTTTCTCGTTTCTCTCGAGAGACTGCGTGTGGGGCGGCAGGGGGAGGGTCCCAAGTAGACTTCTCGCCCTCAGCACAGAGCCCACCTCGGGGTTAGATCTCCTGACTGAGATCATGACCTGAGCCAAAGTCGAGTCCGATGCTCTGTCAACTGAACCACCAGGTGCCCCGATGGCTGCTAACTTAAACGATGGAAATCCATGGAACATTGAGATGATCTCTAAATAACATACTGATACTGAACCTAGGCTTATCCACTTTGGGGTACTTAGTACAGAAAAGCTAGGTCTATGAATTGGAGTACATGCATCTTGCTCATATTAAAAATGTACTGAGGACCTGTTTCTAGAAATTGCAAAATATATTTGGTGATTTGAAGAATGCTGAATGGTACAGTTAAAAACTGCTGACTTTTCACTAGTGATAAAGGACTTATAAGAGCTAATTATGGTAATAAAGTAAAACTACTTGACAATTTTTGTGAGGAAATTAAGATGTGTTTTACAGAAGAAAAGGTGAGTTTAAGAAGTGTTTTGTTAAAGGAAAGTGTACTACATGGGCTGTTTCAGATGAGAAAGGAAAACAATCAACTAAATATATAAAGATGGCCAGGGGAGAAAGAATTTTTCTTGTGTGGTCAAACTAACTAAAATTCAGGAGTTTTCTTTTTTTAACTTTAATATTGTGTTCTTGCATAAATACAGAAGAAAAAAATAAAAAGGAAAAAACTCAGGACAAAATTTGAATGGAGAGAAGTTGAAGGTTTGTGGAAATGGAATCATGGGGAAGGAATTTTTAAACTAAGATTGGAATGGATTTAAGTTTTCAAAGCAGGAGTTTTAATATCAAAAGAACGGTGGTGTGAAATTAGATTCTTTGGAAGGACAAGGTGTTTTAAGATTATCTGTTTTTAAACTATAACAAGTTTTTAAGTAACCTCCCAGGACAGCAAAGATGGTCTTCTCAAAATGACGTGTGTGCTTTGTGTTGTCTTTTTCAGGCCTTTGATCTAAGAAAACCCAATCCTTGGAATATGGGGGAGACTAAGTAGTTCCACACCTACATAGCCCTCTGCATTTGCCTTACCACCTGCTTCTCACTCTGAGTAAATAACTGTAATTTCGTAGTCTGTAATCCTATTTAATTACATGTTCATTTTCCCAAAATCTAAGTGGAGTTTCTATAACACTGGGATTTTACGTAACTTTGTTTCCTTGGGTGTGTTCATTATGGTTAGGGTGATCTACGGGGATACACCACTAACACCGCTAGTCTGAACATTGTTGGAGGTGGAACGAAACTTGTCCATACTCGTTAGTTCCTCAGATGGTGGTATGCCACAGAAATCCACACATTTCCTTGCAGAATGAATGCTCATCAGACCTCTAACCATGGATGTTTTAGTCTTCTCTTTACAGTTTTACTTAGATGGTTTGGTGAAAGTGAGATGTATGGAAAAGACCCCACTAAGAACTCCTGATGCCACTGCCAAATTATAAAATCTCAAACCCCGGGTACATACCTCACCCCTGAGGAAGGCTCCACCTGACTGACAGGACCTGGGCCTTCATGGTGTTTGCAGAGACCCTGAGAAGATGGGAATTCACCCAAATCTGTATGTTACAGGTAAAATCGGATGGGGCGTCCTTGGACTTTTAAGTCTCTCCAGGCTGGAATCCAATCCAATCTGACTTTTGAAAAGTTCCAGCAAAGCAGACTTTTACAAGTCTGTTTGGACATCAGTATTCGTGCTGCACTGTCCTCATGAGGCCAAATTTACTGCAACTGGACCGACTTGTAGTGTCTCAGGAATCCTTCTGGATATTAGTTTCTAGTACTGTCATGGGTGAGGTTTTGTTTTCTAACTGTAACCTAGCTGGACCCTGCATTCCCCTGGTTTCTCCAATACTGGGTTCTGCCTCCCCAAACCACCATTTCCATCCTCTGCACCCTTTCTCTCTCAGAATCCCTCAACCCCAGCTGCCCTTGCCTGGAGCTCGGCACGGCTACCGCTAGACCACCTGCTGTAGACATGGGAGCGCCACCCAGGCCGCTCCCTGCAGGTAAACGGTGTGCCCTTGTCACGGCTCCGGCCGTAGGAGACCTTCAGTCTACGAAGAGTGTTGTCCTTGCCGTGTCTGCCCCCACTCCATCTGAAGGTGGTTCGAGCCTGACGTCTACAACCGACTGTGACCGGCAGCCTTAAACTAGGCTGACAGTCTGGTATGGGATGTATGGTCCTGAGTGTGAATCATGGTTTTGTTTTGCTTGCGAAATAGAGGCCTAGTCTGGGGAGCCGGCCTATGTCACCAGCTCAGGAGAGGAGTTCTTGTCGGGACCCATTCAGTGAGATGGAGTCCGCCACCTCAGCTTCCGGACTAGGAGACGCCTCAGGGAAGTGTCGGTGGTGGGGCTGAGCGGGAACCACACACCTACCCCAGTGGGTCCACAGCAACAGGTGGGTGGTTGTGAGCTGAGGGCAAGGGACACCCGGGAAACTCAGCAAGAGCATTTTTACTTCTCCCTTAACTGTCTACATACAGGGGACCCAGTACCAGGAGGAGCATTACCAGAGGTGACATTACGTCAGGAAGACCTGTCCTGTGACAGGGCAGACGTCGGCCTTGGATCGCCAGGTCTGTTCTCTGCGTGAGTGTGGCCTTCCTCCTGTTGGAAGCTCAGCGCCGTTCTCAGGAAGGTGTAAGCACTGGAGTTTCCGGCTGCTTGTGAGCCTGTGAGGCTCCCATTTAATAGACCAGCAGAAATAACCTGGGGGAGGAGAGGAGGAAAAACTTTTCTGCCCCTCTATCTCCCCAGACTTGTTGAAATCCTTCCCCCCCCCCCCCAGACGCT
>NW_027529424.1:12183889-12212390 GCF_008692635.1 Crocuta crocuta | reverse complement strand
CCCCCCCCCCCCCCCAGGTAATGGTATTGGGAGGGAGGGGCCTTGGGTAAGTGACTGTCAGCAGGCTGGGCCCTCATAATGGGACTAGACTGAGTGGGACCCCGAGCCCCCTTGCCGCGTGTGAGGACACTGTGAGATGTCCATCTGTGAACCAGGAAGGGGGCTTTCCTTAGACACTGTATTAGTGCCTGATCTTGGACTTCCAGACTCAGAACTGCAGGTGCTATCCAGAAGCCTGTGGCATTTTGTTATAGCAACGAGAAGGGAATGAGACACTAAGACAATGAAAATTGATGGAAATGAGATCATTTATAATGTCACTGACCTTAGCTTGGAGGGGTTCATGTTCCACATTTTTAGTCAGGATTGTGTTGAAATAATTGTGCTTATAGAAGTGAGATTTTTGTAAAGTACTTTACGTTATTGCAATTATTTCAGCTCCTTTACCCAGAATCCTATTTGGTCTTGATCAAAAAGATCTTAGAGGCTTATCTGAAATTCTGTTTAGGTTGACTATTACATAGCCTTGCTTTTACTCTATATCAGGTCCTTGATTCTGTGTGGGATGGGGGAGGGGAGGGGAAGACCTGGGAACCGGGTGGTGGTCCTGATCCATGGGTTGTCTGGTCATGTGTTGATCTGCCAACTACATAAAGTAAAAATCTGTCATAATTTTATAAAGGTAAACTTCTAAATAGTCATTGTGCTAAAAATCTTACCGTAAGCCATAAAAATCCTGATGTTTCCACCAGAGCAAGAAATAATCTGGCCGTGAGTGGGAGGTGAACAGGAATTACTAAATTGCAGACAATTTCATATCCAAAGAAAAAGCTACAGAAAGAGCTTCAGGCTAACACAACTTCTTACGGATTTTCCATGATTTCCAGTACAGGAAGTGACTTTGAAGTGACTTTCTAAGGAAGGGTGTTGGAAGGCACAGCCATGTTAGACAAGAGGGAGAAACCAGGGCACTGAAGGCTTGGAAGCCTATGCAGATGACTGGATGGGTGCATACATGTCACAGTGGAATATTATGCAAACATAAAAGATGAGTTTGCCATTTGGAACAACATGGATGAACCTAGAGGGTATTAGCTAAGTGGAAAAATACCTACCATGTGATTTCCTTTATATGTGGGATCTAAAAACCATGAGCAAAACACAAATCCGACTGTAGAGTAGAATCGGGTTGCTGGAGTGAAGGGATTTTGAAGATTGGGTAAAGTGGGTGAAGGTGTGTGGGAGGCACGGGCTTCCGTTTGGAGAAGGATTCATGAAACAAGGGGCAGCTAGAGGAGAAGGTAGCGTGCAATGGGATGGATGGCACCTGCCCTGGGAGCAGGGCATCTGGACTTGGTGCATCCCTGGGTGGTAGACCTAAAACTAAATACGGCAACTGACAAAAAGCGCTATGCGGTAAGAACATAAGGAGTCCCACCAAAGAGGCTTCGTCGGACCCAACGTATGTTCCCCTCTACCCCCCAGGTGGTGGGGGCTGCCTGCTGGAGTCCGCAAACGCAAAAGTGTAGATGCAGAGCGTCAGAACACCTGCCCGGGAATGAGTCTCTCTGGGGAGCTCACTCTTAGGAGATCTAGAATCTGGGACCCAAAAGGCAGTACTTCAGGGATTAGAATTGGAGACGCTTTCAGGAAACCTGTTTAGTTCCAGCCTGGAGCTTCATAGGTATTAAATGAGTGAGTTGGAGGGGAAATAATGCGATCAAAAGTGATAAGGCTGGAATTGAAGCATGTGCTTGAACACATGGCCAGACCTCTGCCCATAAGGTTCGGGCATGAGAATTTGTTTTGAGGCTTAAAATTTAAATGGTGACCAAACCTCTAAAATGTATTGGATCTTTCCTACTTGTATTTAGACATGACTTTGCACATCCCTCCCTGCTTCGCTGTATAAATTGGGACAAATACCTTCACAAGGTTTGTTGTGTAAATGGACTGCTGCAAGAAAAACACAATTGCTGCAGACACATAGCAACCCTTCAGTAACCGTTAGTGCTCCTTGCTGCTCTGAAGCTGGGTTCCAGTGCTCTCCCTGGTACACGGGATCTGCGCGTCCCTTTGTGAAAGCCGGCTGACACTTTAGGATGCTGATGTGACTGAGAATAGCCCAACTGAAGACAAAACGGGCATCAGATTTTTGTTTCTAGTCAAGCTTTTGTCTTTTTTGCCAAAGCAGATGTGCTCCAGATCCTACCCAACAACAGAAATTGTGGTGGTTGTGGAAGCATGTGGCGGCTTTATGAGAAAATAATACAAAGTTACATCCAAGAGCCCATCAGCCTGAGGTGGCTCGAAGGCCCCGGCCACCTATCTGCATAGACCTGAACCCCAGCCCATAGACCCGAACCCCAGCCCTGTGATCCCTCCGGGTAACAGGATGGAAGACCTCCGAGGATCGCCAATTGCAGTGGGCTGGCTAGGCCTCCAGCTGTAGTCGGTCAAGAATTCTCTTGTTTTTGCCTTTTCTCTACAAAAGTCTTCTGTTGGCATGGGCTCCTGCCCACTCACAGCTCTGTGCTGTCCGATTCCAATCGATTTTTGCTCAAACTCTTAAAATTTTTAACATGTCTGTTTTTAACAGTAATGATAAAACTTAAGCAATGACTAATCAATATTTTAATTGCCTCAGGGTCCCAAGCTGCTCTTGGAGATAAGAAAAGCTGAGCATTTCAGGTCAGTCAGAAGTACAGAAAATCACAAAACTTGTAGAAATAAAAAGGCCTGGAAAACTTCAACTGCTATTAACATGGCTGAATTGTCTTCAATTTCTTTGGTTTTTCTTTTATATAATTACATACAAGCATACCTGAAGGTAAGTCCTTCAGTTTCTGTGTCTCATTTATATGATCCCTGGCAAACCCCCTATACAGTTTATCAAAAAGGCTGTAACTCCATTGATCTCCCAGCATAAAGTTTTAAAACTTTCTTTCGATCCTTGTAATTGCTGTATTAATGCGCTTAGANTCGAAGGCCCCGGCCACCTATCTGCATAGACCTGAACCCCAGCCCATAGACCCGAACCCCAGCCCTGTGATCCCTCCGGGTAACAGGATGGAAGACCTCCGAGGATCGCCAATTGCAGTGGGCTGGCTAGGCCTCCAGCTGTAGTCGGTCAAGAATTCTCTTGTTTTTGCCTTTTCTCTACAAAAGTCTTCTGTTGGCATGGGCTCCTGCCCACTCACAGCTCTGTGCTGTCCGATTCCAATCGATTTTTGCTCAAACTCTTAAAATTTTTAACATGTCTGTTTTTAACAGTAATGATAAAACTTAAGCAATGACTAATCAATATTTTAATTGCCTCAGGGTCCCAAGCTGCTCTTGGAGATAAGAAAAGCTGAGCATTTCAGGTCAGTCAGAAGTACAGAAAATCACAAAACTTGTAGAAATAAAAAGGCCTGGAAAACTTCAACTGCTATTAACATGGCTGAATTGTCTTCAATTTCTTTGGTTTTTCTTTTATATAATTACATACAAGCATACCTGAAGGTAAGTCCTTCAGTTTCTGTGTCTCATTTATATGATCCCTGGCAAACCCCCTATACAGTTTATCAAAAAGGCTGTAACTCCATTGATCTCCCAGCATAAAGTTTTAAAACTTTCTTTCGATCCTTGTAATTGCTGTATTAAATGCGCTTAGATTTTTTTTTTTTATCTTTACCGAATGCCAGTGTTTTCACAAGACCTACACAGGCCCTTGTTTGGGTTTTGTGTGGACATGTACGGTCTTACATCTGTGACCAGAAAGGAGTCAGAAGAATGATGGGTACCAGGGACCCTAATAGATGAAGTCAAGGGCATATGGCCTTCAACCTCCGTTGAAGGTCACGGGGAGGATGTGACCCCCCCCCTTACCCACAAGCGGTCCGAGGCATGTGGGGGCCCCTCACTTTCTCCATCCTTGGGAGCTTGCTCTGCCCACCGTTCCCAGAGTGGGAGCCATTTTTACGGATGCACGTCGTGAGAGTAAGGGGTCGAGATCACCTGTACGGTATGTGGGACTGAACCTGGGGAAAGGGGTCTCTAAGCTTCAGGTTCTGGTTTGTAAGGGTGCGGCTACTCTCCCCTCGGGGCCAGCCAAGACCACCTTGTACGTGCATTTCCTTGCCCCCTACACCTACCTGTCTGGAGGGGCCTCTCTCCAGTGTCGCCCTGCCTGCCGGTGTGGGGGCCAGCGTGTGAGCCCATGACCAGGGAGCCGGCTGCAGCTGGCCGGGTGTGCCCGGAGACCGAGGCTCGGGTCAGAAAGCCGGAGGAAGAGCTGAGGTTCGTAGGCCGTGTGGGGGCCGCTGGTCTGGCCTGAGGGAGGCCAGGGCCGCAAGCCGGAGACCTGATGCGCCCGCTTTGCAGGGCTAGGACCAGCCCACGGCCCCGCCTGGAGGTCTGCGTGCGTGTGACAAAGCCTGGCCCGGGCACCGGGGGGATCCCTGGGAAGGTGCAAGCAGAGGGGAGGCTGTGTGCAGGCTCAAGTGACGACGGTGCTCCGTGCTGTCCGACCCCAATAAAGGGGGAGACTTCTAACTACCCTGAACTTTTGACAGAAATCTCCCCAAACCCCTGGGAGGGAACTACTTCTTTGTCTTGAAGGTGGACCCCTCGCGTTTGAAGCGTAAGCAGCCAGGAGGAAGTGGAAACCTTGCCCAGGGTGGCCTGAGGCGTGGAGGGCAGAGAGGCTTCGGAGAAGACGGTCGGCTGCAGGCGCTCCCTCGCCCGAAATTCTCTCGGTGGTTCTCGGTGAGGGACCAGCAGAAACCTGGAGCTTTCCTCCACAAATGCTAGTAAGCGGTAGTGGGCGACGTGTTCCCGCTGCCACGGATGCGGTTAGCATCCGACTGCTTCCAAACAAATGAGCGGTTTGTATTGTTGCAGCTGATTCATGGCTAAGAGCTTAGAATGAAAGCCTGTGATGTTCGTGGCTCGTGAACACGTATGGAGATGTCACACATCTGACTTTCTGCTTCTGGGTGGCATTGCCAAAGCCAGGTGGTGGGTTTTTTTTCTTTCTTAAACTTTGGTTTGTGTTTAAAGTTAACTTGAGAAAAAGGAGTTAGGGAGTGAAGAGAGGGAAACCGAACACCAAGTGGGCTCTGCCCGGTCAGTGTAGAACCCAGCATGGGGCTTGAACCCACAAACCACGAGATCATGACCTGAGCCAGAATCACATCTGGCGCTTCGACTGAGCCACAGATGCCCCCAAAATCAGTTTTTAAAGGAGTGCTACTGAATTGACTTATGGAAAAATAAGCTTTAATACCAATACTGTACATACTTAAAATGAAGTCTTTTTATCTTGAAGGACAAAGTTCTCTGGGACTGTGTGTATGACCGTCTTTAATGTGCCTGGGAAGCAGATCACATGTCTTCCATGCTTCTCTGTGCTCCATGTTGTCTGACTGAAAGCCCTGAGCACTCGACAAAACAGCCTTTATTAAAAGGTAAACTTGTCTTCACTAGAGGTAACTTTCTGTATTGGCGAAGTCTTGGTCATTTAGGTTAAATGCGTGAACAACTATTAGTGCTTTGTGATTCTAGTTAATCAAGTTCTTAAAATCTTTTGATGTTTTTTGAACTTGTTTAAAAAAAATATAGGGTGCCTGGGTCCTAACAAGGTACAACTTGTTCCAGCCTCCGGGAATGTGGAAGAGGCGCTGCTGTAGGGGATGCGCTCTGCTTCCCCCCATGGCGCGTGTTCCTGTCATTTCCCCGCCTGGCAAAAACCAATTACAGCTCTGGGAAGCGCTTGAGCAGGGCTGCCACGTGAGCGAGGTACGTCTGTGACTCTGGAAGACACGGTCAGGCGCTGGGACTTTGGTCCCAGCTCTGGAAGGGAACCAAAACCTGATCCGCCCCACAGAACCCAAGCTCCCCTCCCGTGCGGCAGCCCGTACGGGGGTGGGGGGGCGGGGCTCAGTGGGCTGGCTGGTGGTCACGCGTGAGCCCTGGCCATGGGTCCAGTGTGCAGACAGGCTGCTCTGAAGGGACTGACCCTGTGGCTTGGAGAATGGAAACCAGAGGGGGAGATGAGCGTGAAAAAGCCCTTGTGGGACCAGGATGCACGTGGAAGGATCTTCGGGTCCATCTGCAAGTGTCTGAGGCCTTCTCCCCACCTTCCACCTTATGGCTTCTAGGGCACGGACACCCCCTCGCAGTCCAGAAGCTGCAGCCGTAGGCTGTGTACGAATCCTGGCTGCTGACCCTTTGGTAGATGCAGCTGACTGGGTGCGTAGAGGGAGCAGCCACTGTACCGCCCAGCTGGGATGGCATATTGCCAAGGATGCCAGATTGTCCTTGAATTAGAGACTTGGTTAATGCAGTGACAGCACTTTCCTCAACAGGGCTCCGGGCAACTTCCCCAGGCAGGACCGTCTCCTGGAGCTGGTAGCCAGAGAGGGCTGACAAACGGGTTATATTGTCCCCCCTTCCCCCAAGTGAGGGTTCTAACTATGCCTTGGTTGGTGGGAATGCTGTGTGTGGCCCCACCCAAGCTTTCTGAACTGTATAAACCAGGGTATTAGAAAAGTGGAGTGCCAGTACGGGTGCCTTCACAGAATTGGGGCTCGTGTTTCAAGGGACATAGTGTACAAGATAGGCAAAAACAGGACATTGAATGCAAGTTCCATCCCCCCCCCCCCAACCTGCAGAGTCAATTGAGACGAAACGTGGAACACTACGGGTTACATTACCCACATGCAGGCCACCTTTACTGGGCGGATTAACCGAGCACCTCAGGCCTGCATGCCTCTGCATGACCCATCACCAGGCCAGACCGGGACCCTTTCTGGGCGCCCAATACCATAGACTAAGGGGAGTCCGGAGCACCCATGTGCTGCTGGGAACAGTGAGCTCCTTGATCCCTGGGAAAGCAGCACCTACTGGCATTTGAAGTGCTGGGAGAGGTGAGTTACTCCGCACCCCTGCGTGAGCTCTGCTGGGTGCCTGCTGCAGGCCCCTCCCACGGAAATGTGCTAGATCTGCAGTGGAACACGCACCATCAGAAGGGGAGAAGGAGGGGGCGGGGGACCTGGTCTGACCTGTCCCCTCATCTGACGTGCCGTCTCCCTCCTCCAACAGGCGCTGGTGTGAGCAGCCTGGTCGGCTTCCTAACTGGAAGCTGCCGCCATCCTTCCCCGAAAGGATGGGCACGGAGGCTTTGCTGTCTCACTCGTAGGATCGCTTGGCAACCATATTTGTTCCCCCACTGTCCTGGGGGACGTGACAGCATTTGTGGAAGCCCTTACAAAATCCACCCAGCAAGCCTGAAATGAGAGCCCACAGAGCCTGTATTTTCCGAGCACGAGAATGTCGGAGAAAAGCTGTCCTCCAGAATAGGCCTGGCTTGGATGTTCTCCCTGGCTCCCCACGAGGCATGTGGGGTGTTCGTACCTGATGGCTCCACTGCGCCCTCCTTAGATCACATGAAGACGTCGAAGAGTTCCCTCGTGGACCTGACCTCCAGCTCCAGGGACTTCATAAACCCATGATTTGGGTCATGGGGACACTTGGTGGGAAGGGGATTCTTTCAGGAATCACGATCTGTGTTTTCTCTTGCACATTCCCTTTGTGGTTGCTGTGCCGTCTGCCCCCAGTGCAGCCACACAGGCCCCAAAAGCGTCGCGTCCAAGCTAGTAAGGCTCCGTGCTGACGGCTCAGGGCTGTCCTTGCAGAAGACGGGGGAGGATTTGTGGGACTGTAGGAGCCGGTCAGCTGGTCACGAGGAACGGCCTGTTGGAGGTCGTCAGTGACAGGGCGTGACTGTTCACTCTTCCCGTGGCCAGAGCGGTCCTGAGGATGCAGCCTCGAGCGAGCGATGCACCGTGGGTGCCATGCATGTGGTAGTACAGGGGGCCGAGGGCCTCTGCAATCGTCTGCTCTGGAGATGTGATGTATCCCTCTTGGGGCCCAGGACACCTTTGTGTATTAAACCTGCTACCTACTCCTGTGGATGGGCCTGCCTCCCTCTCCTGTCTCTCCCTGCCTCCTTGTATGGTGCCCAGTTTGCCAATGGACATCAGATTGTCTGCCCAGGCCCCATCTGTGTGTGCTCCTGTCTAGGAGCTCAGGGCCAACGTCTGTAAGGAGGAAGCCAGCCCCAAACCATATCCCTGCATAGGGCTATGTGGAAAGAGAGCAAGTTTCTTAGGACTTCTTTGAAAAAATCTTAAAACAATTTTTTAGAGTGTGAAATGGTGGGGGGCGGGGGGGGCAGACAGAGGGTCCAAAGCAGGCTCTGTGCTGATAGTGGAGAGCCCAGTGAAGGACTTGTAACTCTGAACGGTGAGATCATGACCAGAGCCAAAGTCTGATGCTTACCCGACTGAACCACCCGGGTGCCCTACAAACCTTTTCTTTCCTCTTGGGCAGAGGTACGTGTGAGCTCCATCATCTTGCAAGGCTGATGTTCATCAGAAGAAACTTGGTGAAAGCAAGTGAAACCATGTGAAAACAGGCCAGCTGAGGTTTCATTGTTAACGAAAATCTACGATGGGATTTTAAATTTTGGAAAGATCATATGTCGTGACTTTCCACACGTGCTATTTTACACGACCACTTCGGTAAACGCTTCAGGACCAGCTGATGTAATTCGAGAGTAAATGTCAACAGTTGAGTTCATGTAAACAAGTAAAATTGGGTACCATTACCGGTATTTTACAAATGAACATCTGTTGGAATCTTCAGCAATAAAACACTACTAAGTTCACTCCATGATTCTGGTGCTCTGAGAGATCTGGCCCATTGTAAGATCATCTCTTGGGTGTTTAGTCTGGATTCACCATTACTGACTAAAGGGAACTTTCTCACTCTCCGTAAGGAGAATAGAGTTCCAAGTTTGACTACATGTTAATGTAAATTAATAGTTTATTCGGTATTACCAAGCAGAAAGGTAATTAGAGCTTGATAGTTGATTCTCCCAAAATTTGAACTTCGGACTATCCAGAATTAGAAATATTTCTACCTAAAATGATAGTTGGCAGGGTATATATTAGCATTGGCATATTTGGAAGCGCCATCTTAAATGGACTCGTGGTTCTTAGTCACGAAAAGGCTAATCTATATCTCTAACTTGCAGTAAATATCTCTCTATGAAATACTTTTTCCATTTGTAATTCCAGCATAGTTAACGCACAGTGTTCTGCATCATGTGTACAACAAAGTGACTCAACAGGGCTGTACACTCCCCCATGCTCATCAAGGTAAGTACACATCTTGATCCTCCCCCCACCTCCCCTCTAGTGACCATAGTGTGTTGTCTAGACTTGAGTCTGTTTCTTGGTTAACCTGTTTTCCTTCACTTGTTTTAATTTTACAAAAGTGAAATCATAGGGCATTTGTATTTCTCCAACTTCTTTCACTCAGCATTCTACTCTACCATCCACGTCATTACAAATGGCAATATTTCATTCTTAATGGCCGGATAATCTATTAGTGTGTATATGTATACATCTTCTATACCCGTTCATCTATCAACGGACCTTTGGACTGTTGCCATAAATTGGTTTGTTGTGAATAATGCAATAAACAGTGGGGCACACGTATCCCTTTGAGTTAGTGGTTTTTTTTGAAGTTATTTCTGAGAATGTGAGTGGGGGAGGGGCAGAGAGAGGGAGACACCAAATCCAAAGCAGGCTCTGAGCACAGAGCCTGACATGAGGCTCAAACTCCAACCAGGAGATCATGACCCGAGCTGAAGTTGGACTCTTAACCGACTGAACCACCCAGGTGCCCCATTGTTTTTTGAATTTTGAGGATAAATGTGCAGTACAATTACTAGGTCATAAGGTATTTCTGATTTTTTGAGGAACTGCATCAGTGGCTGTATCGGTCTGCATCCTCCCCTGTGGTGCCAGAGGGGTCTCTTTCTCTGCGTGCTCACCAACACTTAACGTTTTGTACTTCAGCCACTCTGGTGTGAGGGGATATCTCACTGTGGTTTTGATTTTCATTTCTGAGTGATGTTGAGCATCTTTCAGTGTGTCCATTGCCCATCTGAACATTGTCTTCAGAGAAATGTGTGTTCATGTCTTCTGCATAGAAGTTCTTTGTAACTCTTGGACACTGACCCTTTAGCGGGTATGTTATTTACAAATACCTTCTCCCGTTCTGTGGGTTGCTTTCTAACTCTGTTTCCTTTGTTGTGCAGAACCTTTTTATTTTGGTGTAGTCCCCATAGTTTGTTGCTTTTGTTTCCTTTGCCTTAGGAGACACCTAGAAAGAGGTGTTATAGAAATTACTGCCTGTAGTGCTCTCTTCTAGGATTTTTATTTCAGGTCTTACACTTAGGTTCTTAATCCATCTTGAGTTGGTACATGGTGTAAGAAAGTGGTTCAGTTTCATTCTTCGTGTGGCTGTTCCATTTTCCCAGCACCATTTATTGAAGAGACTTTTTCCCCATTGTGTGTTCTTCCCTCCTTTGTCAGACTATTCTGTTGATCTACGTGTCTATTTCTGTGCCAGTACTATAGCTTTTAGTAGAACTTGAAATCTGGAATTGTGATACCTCCAGTTTCCTCTTTTTCAAGATTACTTTGGCATTTGGGGTCCTTTGTGGTTTAAATAAAAGTTGTAGGATTCTTCTGGGTCTATGAAAAATGCTGTTGGTACTTTGAATAGAGCTTGGATTAAATCTGCAGGCTGTCTGGGGCAGTAGGGTCCTCATCTAATCTGTGAGCATGTAGTGTCATCTTCACATTTTTCATTGGTTTTATAGTTTTCAGATTACAGGTAGGTTTTTTCTCCTTTCGTTAAATTTATTCTGAGGTATCTTATTCTTCTTGAGGCACTTACGAATGGGACTGTTTGCTTAATTTCTCTTTCTGCTAGTTCACTTTCAGTGTACAGAAATGCAATGGATTTTTGTGTGTTGATTTTGTATCCTGTGACATTAGTGAATTCATTTATCAGTTCTAGGTTTTCGTTTTATGGTGGAGTCTTAGAGTTTTCTCTAGTAATAAACTGTCTGAAAATAATGGAAGTTTTAGTTCTTATCCATTTGGATGCATCTTCCTCCTCTCTCCTGTGGCTACTATGGCTGGATCTTCCAGGACTACGTTGAATAAAAGTGGTGAGAATGGACATCCTTCTCTTGTTTCTGATCTTTGGGGGAAAACGTTTTTTTTTAATCAATGAATATTCATGTTCTCCGTGGATTTCTCCTAGATTTCTGTTATTACATTGAGGTATTTTCTCCTAAACCCACTTTAAATTGAGGTTTTTTGTCATGAATGTATATCTTGTCAAATGTTTTTCTCTGAGATGACAGTATGACTTTTAACCTTCATTTTCTTGATTTGGTGTGTGACGTTGATCTGTGAATAGTGAAGCATCCTGGGCATAAATTCCACGTCTGTGTTGGATGATTTTTTAAATGTACTGTTGTACATTAGTGTGTTTTGCTAATGTGTTGACCATTGGGGATATTGGCATGTAGTTTTCTTGTGTGGTGTCTTCAGTTTTGGTATCGGGGTAATGCCTCCTAGAACGTACATGGAAGCTTCCCTTCCTTTTTTAGACTAGTTTGAGGAGGATAGGTAGTAACTCTTCTTTACGTGGTCTGGTAGAATTCACTTGAGAATCTGTGTGGTCCTGGACTTTTTCTTAATACTCCTTCAGTTTTGTTACTTACGATCAACTGGTCTATTCAGATTTTCTATTAACTCCTGGTTCAATTTTAGAAGGTTGTAGGTTTCTAGTGATTTGTCCATTTCTTCTAGGTTGCCAAGTTTGTTAGCATATGATTTTTCAATAGTGTTCTTATGATCCTTTGTATTTCTGTGGTGTGGCGGTTACTTCTCATTTATGACTTTATTTGGGTCCTTTCTCTTTGTTGAGGAGTCTAAGTGTCAGTTTTCTTTTCAAAGAATCAATTCTTGGGTTTCATCAACTTATTTTCTATTTTTTGAATCACTACATTTATTTCTTCCCTTTATTATTCCCTTGGCTCTACTCATTTGGGCTTTGTTTTTTCTAGCTTCTTGAGGCATAAGGTTAGTTTTTTCTTTGTTGGTGTAGGACTTATATTGCTATATACTTTGCTCTTAGAAATGCTCTCACTGTGTCCCAAGGATTTTTGGATCTCTGTTCTCATTTCATTTGTCCCCATGTGTTTTCTATTTTTTAAATGTTTTTAACGTTTGTTTTGGAGAATGAGAGCACGCACGTATGTGAGCAGGGGAGGGGCGCAGAGAGGGAGACACAGAATCTGAACCAGGCTCCAGGTCCTGAGGTGTCATCACAGAACCTGACATGGGTCTTGAACTCCTGAGCTGTGAGATCATGACCTGAGCTGAAGTCAGACACTCAACCGAGTCACCCAGGCACTCCATGTATTTTCTGATTCTTTTTTTCTGTGATTGCTTCATTTGACCTATTGGTTATTAGTATCATGTGGTGTAATTTCCATGTGATGTTCGTTCCAGTTTTTTCTTGTGATTTTTAGTTTCATACAGTATTGGAGAAGATGCATAGTATAATTAGTTTTTTTCAGTTTATTGAGGTTTGTTTTAGGGCCTAATAATGATCTATTCAGGAGAAGGTTCCATGTGTCCTTGAATGTGTGTGCTGTTTTTGATGGAATGTATGTATGTATGTTCTGTTCATTTGGCCCAGTGTGTCACTCAAAGTCATTGTTGTCTTCCTGATTTCTCATTTGGATGAAGTCCCCTTATTTAAATTTTTTTTAACATTTATTGAGAGAGCATGAGCAGGGGAGGGACAGAAAGAAGGGGAGACACAATCTGAAGCAGGCTGCAGGCTCTGAGCTGTCAGCACAGAACCTGATGCAGGGCTTGAACCCACAAACTGCAAGATCATGATCTGAGCTGAAGTCGAACATTCAACCGACTGAGCCACCCAGGCACTCCTCCATGTATTTTCTGGTGCCCCTGAAGTCCCCTGTTGCATTACTATTGATTACTTTCTGATTAGCTGCTTTATGTATTTAGGTGCCTCTATAGTGTCCTTCCTGTTCTTTGTTGTTGTGGCTTTAAAGTGTATTTATTTGCTACCCTGGCTCTTTTTACTTCTGTTTCCATTATAAATGGCTTTCTATCCCATTACTTTCAATCTGCGGGTGTCTTTATGTCTGCAAGGAGTCTTTTGTAGGCAGCATATATACTTTTGTTTTATCCATTCAGTTACACTGTGTCTTTTGATTGGAGATTTTAGTTCATTTTGGTTACATTCAACTTAATTGATAGGTATGTATTTATGTTGTTACTTGTTTTAGGATTATTTTTGTAGTTGCTCTCTGTGCCTTCTGTCCCTGCTCTGGCACACGTGGCTTGCTGGCTTGCATTGGTGATCTGCTAGGATTCCTTACTGTGTTCTGCACATCAGTGGTTTTTGATTTGTGGGTATCACTAAGTTTGTGTAACTGTGCAAACAGCTGTCTGTGTGACATGGATGGTTGCTTATGTTTGAACCTGTTTTCACCCCACCGTGTTTTAGGGATGTGGTCATACTTGACATTTTGTGAATCCCTTGACTGATGTTGGTAGATAAACTTTTAATGCTTTTTTGCTTCCTACTTAACCTGCTTATAGTCTTTCTCTTCCACTCAGAGCATCCTTTTTAATATTTCACGTAGGGCTGGTTTAGTGATGCTGAGTTTCTGAATCATGTTTTGGGGTTGTCCTCCCCCACCCCCGCTCCGTTTGAGAGCTAGGAGTCTGTCATGCCACTCCTTGTGGCCTGCAAAGTTTCTGCTGAAAAATCAGCTGATCGCCTTATGGTGTTTCCCTTGTATGTAACCGTTTTTCTTTGGCTGCTCAAAATTTATAATTGTCTTGCCAATTACAGGTCTTTTTGTGGATCTCATTGGGTTGATTTTATTGGGGGCTCTCTGTGCCTCCTACACCTAGATATTTTTCCTTCCCCAGATTTGGGAAGTGTTGAACTATTTTCCCCTTTCTCTCTCCTCCTGGGATCTCTATACTACAAGTGTGATTTTGCTCGATGGAGTCGCTGGGTTCCTTGAACCTGTTTCCATTTTCCCTCTCCTGTTCAGCTTCATTGCCTTCTGTTAGTCTGTCCTCCAGGTTGCTGATCCCTTCTTCTGCTTCCTGTAGTCTGTTGATTCCTTCTAGTGGATTTTTACTTTCATTTGAGTTACTCATCTCTAGTTCTTCTGTTTTCTCTTTGTTGAGGGTCCCACTGATGTCCTCCACTCTTAAGTCCAGGGCGTGTCTCTGACCATTGCTTTAAATTCTGTCACTCCTATTACTTACCTCTACCATATGTTGCTATTTCTGTGATCTTTGTTCTTTCCTTTCCCTTGGGACACATTCCTATGTCCTCGTGTGTGTGTGTGTGGGGGGGGTAAGTCGGTCGTGTCTCCTGCTCTTGAAAGTCGTGGTGTTAGGGAGATGAGGTCCTGTTGTGCTGTGAAGTGTCCTGTCCTGTCCCCAGCACCTGTCTCATGTGCATCATGTGCGTCCTGCTTTTCGGGCTGAGCTTTGGCTGAGCTGATTTTTTCCTTGATTCTGGTCCTGTACAAGGGCTCTCTTTGCCTGTTAGGGGGAGGGTTTGGTCCTTGTGGTCAGGACCAGCCTGGTGACACACTGGGCTTGAACGGAGTCTGACCAGAAGTTGACCAAGCTGTAGTATGACCGGCAGGATGCTTTCCTCACTACCTCAGGAGAGGCTCTCATTGGTGGGTGCAGCCTGCTCTCAAACCAGAGGTCTGCCCCCAGCCCTCTGCTGAGGCTGCATGTGGCCTGCTGTGTGTGTCCTCTTCCCCTCTCCCCACGGCCTGAGTCACGGTGGAGCAGTGTTGCTCCCTGTTGTGGCCACTCACACGCCACCATTCTTGTGGCACAGCTCCAGGTGACTGCTGCCAAGGGCATGTTGGAGGGGACGGGTCCCTGGGAGACGGGTCACGAGGGCAGTGTGCGTGGTGGGGGAGGCAGGTGGTGTGTCCGGGGTGTGGAGGATGGGGGCCTGTTGCCCAGAGTCCCTGAAGGGTCTGCTGCTGGAGGGGACCTGCAGATGCCAAGACCGAGGCCGGCTGCCTTGGGAAGGGGGTGGGCCTGCAGGAGAGCCCAGGGCGAGCAGCATTAGCGAGGCGTCTGAGGGGTCCCCTGGGCATAAGGGTGCGCTGTTAGCTGGGTGGAGCTGGCTGTAGTGTGCGGGTTCCCCCGCTGTGGGTGTGTGTAAGCTGCCGGGCTGGGAAATGGTGCCCACGGCTCCTTTGTTCCTGGAAACGTCTCCCAAAGATCCCTGAGCCTGGAGCACAGGGTCCGAGATTGGCAAATAGCTATCCCTCCCATATGCCCTGGGCGTTTGGTCACACTGCTCCTAAGCCCCATCTCAGTAGGGCCGTTTGCTGCACTGTTTAAGGGCAGGGGCTCCGTTTCCTGTCACCCCCTGGCTGGGTCCGAGCTGAGCCTGCGGACTGGTAAAATGCTACTTGTTAAGCCCACTGATGGGGAGAACTCCTGAAGCTAAGCCTTCTGATTTCCAAAGGCTAACATTACAGGATTCATCTTCCCAGTGCCAGTCCTGGTACCTGGGGTCTGGTGGTCTCCCCGACCCCTCTCTGTGCCTGCACAGTCCCTCCCAGACTGTCCTGTGGGCCCACGTGGCTGCCTCTGTCCCTGCCCTTCCTGCCCTCTAACGTGGCCTCTTCTCCACACTTCTCTGTGGGCAGTTTGTTCTCTAGGCTCCAGCCATTTCCTGGGTCGTTTACACTAGTGAGTGTTCTCTACATACGTCCCCGGGACAGGTGAGCTTAGGGTCCTGCTCTGCCATTTTCCCCCCAGAAGCCTGAGCCAGTTTTCAGAAATCCCAACATCCCTTGTTTCTCAGCAAATTCTTCTCTGGCTGCTCACTTGAGGGTGAACACAATCCTCTAGAATCTTGTGCCCTGACCGACTGTTGGCCAGGACTGTAGCAAGTCTCCGTAAGTGTTTTCAGTGCAGAAAGGGCACATCCTTGATCCCGAGTTTCCATGCTTTCTGACTGTGTGACCCAATCTGGGCCCTTTCCCAGAGAAAAGAGAGTTTGCTGTGGCATACAGTGGCCGTCGGGGGTGTTGGGTGCATGACTTGATGAAGACCTTCCAGAAGGACTCTGCCTGCAGGTCAGAACATGACCTCACTTCCAGTGGGTTTGCAAAAGCTTTCATGGCTCTGCTTTCCTCAAGTAAGACTGTGTCTTTTGAGGCTGTAGCAGCCTTCAGTGACTGCCCGGGGTGGAGGCGGTGTCGCATAGGAGTCCTGTTACACAGAGATGATTGTGATCAGAGCATCAGCAACGCTGTCCTCCTGTGTTCCTGGGACTGCAAACCGTGTGGTAGGTGTGGTGCATCTGTGGGCGAAGATGTCCTCTGTCCGATGACTGGTGGAGCCTGGCTCTGGGAGACACTGCTCGTTACTTCCCCAGACCTTGTGTTTTTTCCTGTGTGCTGCTTTCCTCGTCATGGCTGGGCTCTTGCTCTATTTTAATTGTGGCTTCAGTATCCAGTGCAGAAGATGGCTTTGTCGGAGAGCAACGGCCCTTTAGGAACACATTGGAAATGCAGAGAAGGCCTAGGCATATGCTAATTATGGACCCGCCCTGAGCTTGTCTTTTATTTTTAGGAGCAGTAAAGGTTTCATGACGTCCCGTATGTGGGAGTATGTGGACACTGGGCCACATTTGTCATGTGTTTTTTTTTCCTCCACTGAATTCTAGTGTTTTCCTGAATAAACCATTAGGGAGACTTGGCGATCTTGGGAGTTAAAAACACTTAACACATTTTTAACTTGAATCTTAAATATTTTTCTTACTATTGTGCAAACATCCACGTTTGACTTAATGCTGGATTAAAAAAAAAAAATGCAAAGTGGGGCACATGGATGACCCTGTGGGTTAAACGTCTGACTTTGGTTTCGGCTCAGGTCATGATCTCTTGGTTTGTGAGTTCAAGCCCCACGTTGGGGTCTGTGCTGACAGCACAGAGCCTACTTGTAATTCTTTCTGTTCTCTCTGCCCCCTTTCACTCTGTCTAAAATAATGTGAAAAAATACAAAGTGAATTTTAATCCACAAAACTTGTATATAAAAAGTATGGATTGGAAATTATACCTTTCATTATAAGGCAGCATGAGATTAATTGGTCTAAAGCAGGCAGGAATCTAAGGATCCTAACACATTGAGGGCATTTTTTTTCCACTAGGAAAATCAACTTCCCTGCTGTAAATACATGTTCCTGTGTTTGCCTTTTTCTTTTTTCTTTTTAGAGAGCAAGAGCAGGCATAGGGAGACAATCTCCCACCAGGCTCCATGCTCCGTGCAGAGCCTGACACGGGGCTTGATCCATGACCCTGGGATCATGACCTGACAGATACCAAGAGTTGGAAGTTCAGCCAACTGAGGACCCAAGCATCCCTGGCTTTTCTGATTAAGGTGTGTAACGGGGCATGGTATTTGTGCGGGGGAAGCGGCTGTATTCCAGTGAAACTATTTACTGGGACAAGTGGGAGGACACATTTTTTAGGCTGTAGTTTGCCAACCCGTGTTCTATAGCTGTGGCTTTCAAAGAGCTGTCTTGTGTTTTAAAACCATCCAGGTTTTCTTAAGGGGGTGGATCCAATATAGAGACTGAACATCAAAACTGGGAAGAGGGTTCCTTTAAGAAAAATCCAATATCCAATTGTGAAGTTATTTAGGAAAGGGAGTACATTTGGGACCAGGCATGTGGAGTCACAACACCAAACATGAAGTTCCGAAGGCCTGGTGTTCAGACCTCTTGGGTCTGCTTCCCCGCGATGTGCTGTTGTCTGGACCGGCTCTCTGTTCATGGTAGTCTCTACACAGGGAATTAGGTCAGTCTTAAAATCGTGGATAGAAGTTTTCTGAACTAAGTGTCAGATCATTAAAATGTTGCTGTCCAGGTGTGCCTGGATGGCTCAGTCGGTTAAGCATTCAACTTCAGCTCAGGTCATGATCTCCTAGTTTGTGGGTTTGAGCCCAACGTTGGGCTCTGTGCTGACAGCTCAGAGCCTGGAGCCTGTTTCAGACTCTGTCTCCCCCTCTCTCTGCCCCTGCCCACTCCTGCTCTGTCCTTCTCTCAAAAACCAGCATTAAAAAAATTAAATGTTGCTAATGTCCTACACGTATTTCTGGGCTGTTACTTGGAAACTATCAAGACTGCATTTTCTGAGCTATAGGATTTGAGCATGATTTCCCTGGGCTGGCTTCTGCCTCCCCGCATTGCAAACCTTGAGTTCCATGCCCCCCGCCGTGCGCGCCCATACACTGGGTCTGCCCCCTTAGAACCACAGGAAGACATGTACCAGTGAGCGATCTAGAAACCTCCTACATCCCCTACCCTGCCCCGAACCAGATTGCAGATGTGAGGACTTCACAGTCACAGAGCCATGTCCCCCTGGACCTGAGGTTTCCTAGCTGAGTCCCCCAAAATCCCCATTTCAGAGAAGTGTGCAGGGGAGTCTTTACTCCAGCAAGCAGCCAGCCCTCTGACCTAGCTGTCACCAGTAGGCATTAACATAATTCAACGAATTTCACAAAACACCTGATCACATGTGTGCTTTGACGAGACCTCTGTCAAGGCCTTGAAAGTGGCTGATCTAGAAAAAAATGTTCCCTGTAGTTTAAACTTCATGAGCTTGATGATACAATCCATCTCCAAGTTCCTTGAGAACGGGGCCCTGTGCTCCAGCCCAGACATCCCGAACGTGGGGTTCTGGGCGGGGGGGTTGAGGCTCTGCACGCTCACCCTAACGTGGCCTAGAGGCTCCATGGGACGGTCAGAACTGCGTTCTCCCGGTAGCCCCACCTGAGGGTTCTGGCCTCTGCTCTCTGTTCCCCAGGATCAAAGAATTCTAGAGATCGTAGAGGTCGCTAATTCCAGGTGATTATTCAAGGATGGTAATTACAGGGAATGTACCCCCTCTCTGAATCAAAATGAATGATTCTGTGTGGAGGTGAAAGGCACATGCTAGTATTCCAGGGGCCTGCTAACACATGCTAGGTTATTTATAATACCCCTACGTCTATGCTGGCATGCTAGTGATTCATTTCAGATCATGGCTTAAAATTTCAGAAGATTTAACTCCTTAGAATAATGATAAAGATGTGCACGTATGCTTTGTCCCTGGGGTGGGGGAGAGGCCGATCCATGGAAGCGGGAAGCGTGCTTGGCGCGTGGTGCTCTGCGGTGCTGGACGAGGCCGGTGTTGTTGGAGCCTCCATCTCTGCAGGGACCACGATCACCCCTGTTGGTGAGTAAATAAGACTCCAGTGAAAGGGAAGTTGCTAACGTTGACACAAGAGCTTGCCGGGAAGACTGGTCCCAGGCCCTTCCTCAGCCATCTTGTTCCAGAAGGACGAGTGTGAGGTAAACGCTCCCTCCTGGTTACCAACCGTTTCTTGCTGTCCTGGAACCCGTGTTGCCGCGGCTGTTTCTGCACGGGTGTCCAGGGCGTCGGGCTCCCCTCACAGGTGTGGGCGGTCCCAGCGGTCTCCCGAATGCTCTCGGCGCACCAGCTGCCTCCGCTATGCAACGCTGCAGCGTAGCCGTGACTGTGCTCCATCTTACAGGTAGGACGGGGGTACAGCACGGTCAAGTGCTCCCCGAGACCCCCCCAGACGGAATACAGGGACACGCGGACTTCCCTCCAGGCAAGTTTCTCCCCCGTGTATTCCATCTAATGCTCGTGCACACGGACACCGCGTGAGGGCGATCCGTGTCCTGCGGTGACGGAAGAGGCTCTCTGACTCGTGGTTGCTTCAACTGTCCGATAACTGTAGTATCTGGAAAACTGAGATGTCAAAGCCTCAGCATTTCCCTGCCCATTTGGCTTTTTCCACGTGGTGATGGTTTGTCCTTTAAAAACCCATGTTGTCCGTTGACTGTCTCCGTGGGGAAATTTATTTTTGCTGAACATCCATTAAGTTCATTGCTAACGCATGTGGGGGAGAGAATCGAATTCCTAAGCTGCTAGGGAGGCTTACGTTAATGTGTGAATGTTCCTGAAAAGGGGCCTGTCTGGTGGCCAAGCCAGTATTTGGTGGCTTTTCTTAGTATTCATTCTCGGTGAGTTCCCTTCAATTATCCCGCAGTTAAGCTTGTGGTCAAGTCATCACCAGGCAGTTTCTAAATGTGCCATCGCTTTAAGATTGCGTCCCCATCAGTCACTTGTGAGCACTGCTTTAACTTTTAATCTCTTTTGACGTTTTTTGACCTGGACTGTGTGCGTGTGTCTGTGTGTTCTCACCATAAATCATCTCTTAGGGAAGACTCTCCTCAGTCAAGGTCTCCTCGCTTTTCTGCTCCCCCAAGGCTCCTCCAATTTCCTAGGATTAGAGTGAAAATAGCCCCGGACCATGCAGATAGTTCAATAAACTGCTTAAGAAAAACAAGCCGGCCCCACTTGCCCAGTCTGCTCCCCGGCCTTCATCTCTGCGGTTGTTGCCCCGATCGATACGGGCATCACAGTAATTAGAGGCTCGCAGGTCTGAAGTTCTGGCTGCCTTATGGGCTCCCCTTATCTGCAGAAACGCCGCCTTGCACATCTGCAGCAACTGTCCTTGATTCTCTCGGCCACAATGAACGATCCCGTTGCTGTTTTTTATTCTAAATCGACTGCTCTGTCACATGAACTATTGGAATGATCTTTGCTCATACGATCATTACCATGCCCACCCCCCTCCGCCAATAGTACTTGACAGTGCCGGGTACTTAGTGTTTCTCATCCTAGTACTAAAGTGAATTCCCTTGGACTCCTTGTAAATCTCTTCTGGAGGAATAAATGCGTTCCTGTTGAAGTATATTTATCTGTTAGCTTTCTGACCAAGGGACTCTGGAAAATCCCCTTCAGTTCTAGAAGCTTCTGCTTTGACTCGACCTTTCTGATGATCGATCTCGCCACTAAAAATGAAAAATTCAGCTGCTCATAGGCATGGCTGCGAATATATGAATACGTGCTATTACATATATCCCAATGCATTATAAAAATCGCATTCCTTTACATCTGATGGCGAAAACCAACTCTAGTCATATTTAGGTATTGAGGACATCTTTGATTTGTGAGGCCCCGTGAGAAGCTGAAAAACACTTCAGACATATTTCCTCTGACATCTCCACTCATGGAGGCTGGAAGGTTTGCTATAAATTATGCAGGATGTCAGTAAGATCTGACTTAATCTTCTAAAAGCCCACATTCTATTTCTACATCAGAGTCCACAGGATCAATGGGAGAGAGGAAATTAAGGAGAAAAAGGAGAGAAAAGCAATGAAAAGGAAACATGGTTTCAGTCAGGACTATCACGTGAACACGACAAAGGTCTCAGATGTGGCTCAGTGACAGCTTTGCTGACAATTGTCCCGTCGCTAACCACTCACCGCTGTCCCCAGGAACGGTGTCTGCCAGTAAGCACCGTCCCAACCAGCCTCTCCCCACTGCCCCCCTCCGAGGTAGGAATTCCTGGAAAATGGTGCTGGTCAGGGGGGAGTCCTGGGTGCTTGAGGGAGGTCCCGATGCTGATAACGAGAATGAAAAACGAAACTTGGATGTTCGTGCAAGGGGCTCAGGAGGGGAGATCTGAAGGTTATAATTATGTATCTCAAAACCAAAATGTTAGAAGCAACAAAAAGGGAAATTTATAACCGTGGTTGAAAACCCATGAGAAAGGGAAGTTCCCTGATTGTTAGGCTACAGCGCCAGGGGAGAGTCGGGCCTGTCTGTACAAGGACCCTGGTGGACTGGGGATAGTTAGACACGGCAATGCCGGACGGACCTCCGACCTTCACGAAGTCCCACAAAAAGCAAAGTCCGTATGGAGATTCAGAAGGGCTTCATGATCTCAAGTCTTTTCATCACCTGGGTGGCCATGGCTTATTCCTCACCCCCGCCCCCACCCAACGGAAATTTCCTGTGCTCAACCAGGGACTTAAACATTCTGCTCTGGTTGAGTCTCTAAATTTTCCACTTCCATCTTCAACCGCTCAGGTGATTGCACATAATGGTGGGGGGGGGGAGAAGGGGGGAAAATCAATAGGAGATTATATAATTGTATTTCTTATCTTCCAGTGCTGAAGCCATCCATAGCAAATCTAGTTATCGGAAGACCCCCAACCTTGACAAGGTTAGTCTGGGTTTACAGTCGAGTAGTTTGTGATTTTTAAAGTATGATGATGATGATCGTTCCGGAGTTGTAGCATGTACCTTCTAATTTGGTTGTCAGGGGAGACAGGGAGTGGTAATTAAGGCTAAAAGACAGAGAATGAGAGCCTTATTAAAGGGTATATGGAAGATGGGAGTTTGATCTGAGAAGCAGGCAGTGATGAGCCCGCTGCTGCAGCTGTGGTGCTCTTGAGTGACAGAGGGACCGAGCAGGCAATTATAACGACAGGCGTCCGCCTCATCTTTACAATCCCAAACTCCGTCACATCCATTTAAATTAATTTCTATGAAGCCTGCACATTTACAGCCTCACCAAATTGGAAATTTGTTTGTTTACTGTCCACAGGAAGTAATTTTAGGGGAGCAAACAGCAGTGAAAGCAATCCTGTCTGGCTCGTCTTTTTAACTTGTAAAATTAATAATAGGAGATTAATCTGAAGGCTGCTGCTTTTAGGAAGGGCTGATTGATCCTCAGCAGGCAGGCATTATTATGATTATCACGGGAAGGTCAAAGGGAGGCATGTAAAAGTCACAGCTGATTCATGAGGCCCTGCATGGAGTGAAGGGGGTGGGGGTGGGGAAGGGCTCCTGTTGTTGGGGCTTCTGAGAAATCCATCTTCCTTGTGTTGCTGAAACTGAAATTTTCAGGACCGGATTTTAAACAACTTTGGACATAGTTATTTTAAGATGTCTGTGCAGCTGAGATAGCAATAGTTCATTACCATGCGTGCTGAAAACCTATTTTAAGAAGTACTTTGCTGCACGAAGATTAATTTACCACATCGTATTTTTTCCTCCCAGTAACGCTAATATAAATAATGGTTGTACCTTAAATTGGCATTATATTTTGATAGCCTAGTTTTTAATATACAAAGAACTGTTAAGCGGAACCATCAGAAACGGGGAAACGGACAGAAAACAGGCATCCTCGGGAGCTGCTCTCACTTGAAATCGTGTTTATTGTTCTGATGGAGTGCAGTAGCTGAGGGCGCTTGCGTCATGATCGAGTTTCAAAAATCTTGTTTAACTCCTGGTAAAATCTGAAAACCCACCGTAATTAAAAGTGTCCTTTCCATTACCGGCTGCTTTCTTGTCGGGTTATCTAGTGGGCCTCTATGAATAGAAAATGTGATCCTATCACATCACATAGGTAGGTGATAACTAGCAGGTATGTAGTTTTCATGAGCTCTCTTGGTGTCACCATCCTACAAAACAGTTGATAGATAGTACCTGTAGATACTGAACCAAGAGATAAAATTTAGGATTAATGTAAAAAGTGGAAAATACCAGAAAGAGTAATAGACCTCTATTTTGGGGAGGAATTGGTAGAAATGAGAAGTTAACTGAATCCTGAAAATGTAGGGATGTTGTTTACAATGTTCGATGTTAAACAGCGTAAAGCTTGTGTTTAGGGACATGATTTAAAGCCAGAAATAAATGAGTATAATTGGGAATACAAAAGAGGGAATAAAGATCCTTCAGAGACAGTTTTCATTTCTTACATATATTTTTATTTTAAATCTGTATAGAGATAGTAGGTTTATAAGTTTCTAATCATTGTCAATCAATGAGATATTCCAAAAAAAAATCTTCACTATCGTGTTTTTTACTCATTTTAGCATGATGATGAATAGCTCAATGGTCCATTTCACTTCCCCCTGTACAGAACGCATGTGGCAATAGCTAACGTGTCCATATGTTGGGTTTTAATTGTGCATGTTGAGTGAACATGTATGTAATTCTCAGCGCCTTGCTGTGGTTCAGTCTGCCATGCAGTGTTGGAGGAAGGCACTGTCCTTTCCTGTTGCTGGCATTACCTTCAGNCCCCGGGACCACCAGACTTTCGAGGGTTCTCTGTAGGCCTCCTGGGGGTTCTGGATCTGTTCAGAACAAATACTGCATGCTTGTTGTGCTAAGGCTTAACTGCTGGCCCCTTACCAACCCTTGGCAGGGCAGTCGATCAACATGATGGGGAGAATTTGGTGTTGGAAAGGTCAGTTTGTGGTGTCTTCCTTTTGAGTATTTTGTTCACAAGCTGCTACTCAATGTGCCTTTAATAGGGGAAGGGAGCCCAGACCTGTAAGACTGTGGTCTAAACTGCTATTGAAGGGGCACTTTGGGGGGGGCGGGCAGTGCTCAGTTGCTTAAGTGACCAACTCTTGACTTAGGCTCGGGTCATGATCTCAGTTTGTCGGTTCAAGCCCAGTGTCTGGCTCTGTGCTGATGGCATGGAGCCTACATGGGATTCTCTCACTCCCTCTCTCTCTGCCCTCCCCCAGCTGCTATTTCTCTCAAAAAAGTTAAAAATTTAAAAAATAAAAAAATTGTTGATTTTCTATTCTGCAATGAGTAATACTCTATATATAAGCCACGTCGTCTTTATCCATTCATCCATTGATGGACATTTGGGCTCTTTCCATACTTTGGCTATTGTCAATAGTGCTGCTATAACCATTGGGGTGTGTGTGCCCCTTTGGTTCAACATTTTTGTATCCTTTGGATAAATTCCTAGTAATGCAATTACTGGGTCATAACGTAGTTGTATTCTTAATTTTTTGAGGAACCTGCATATGGTTTTCCAGAGTGGCTGCAGTTTGCATTTCCCCCATGCTGGAAAAGGGGTCCTTTCTCTGCATCCCTGCCCAACACCTGTTGTTGCCTGAGTTAATTTTAGCCATTCTGACTGGTGTGATGTATCTCATTGTAGTTTTGACTTGTATTTCCCTGATGAGTGATGTTGAGCATATTTTTCCTGTCTATTAGCCATCTGGAAGTCTTACTTGGAAAAGCGTCTATTCATGTCTTCTGCCCATTTCTTCATTGGATTATGTGTTTTTTAGGTGGTGGGTTTGGTAGGTTCCTTAGAGAATATGGATACTAACCCTTTATACAGTATGATATCTGCAAATATCTTCTCCCCTTCCATCAGTTGTCTTTTAGTTCTGAATGTTTTGATTGAAGAATGAAATCTTGCCATTTGCAGCAGTGTGAATGGAACTAGAGTGTATTATACTAAGTGAAATAAGTCCGAAAGATAGCATGTGATTTCACTCGTGGAATTTGAAGAACACAACAGAATACAATACAACAGAATGAACATCGGGAAAGGGAAGGAAAAATCAGACGGAGGCAAAACCATAAGTGACTCTTAAGTACAGAACCAACACTTGATGGGGTGAGGGCTGGGGGGGATGGGCTAAATGGGTGATGGGCATTAAGAAGGGCACTTGTTGGGATGATCACGGTCGTGATGAATCACTAGATTCTACTTCTAAAGCCAAGACTACACTGTATGTAAACTAATATGAACATAAAAAACTGATACGTAAGAGACCATGTATTGTTTGAAGTCGGCCAAGGTCCAGCCTGTGGCCCTGGCAAAGCCTTTGCCAGTGTGTTCACCTGTCATGTGAGCTTTCTGTTACCCTCCCTCCATCACCCCATGCTCTGGTCATTCAAAATCTAGATATTAACACCCATTCTGTGCTTAAAGAAGGAAACTGTGGCCGGCAAGGTGAGGTGTTGCTCATGGCTTTTTGGAACTAAAAAATCCGGGAGAAGGGGCAGGAAATGAAACCTCTGCATAAAAGGAACATATAGTGAGTAGGTAATGACACGTGTGAACAGCTGGGAGAGGGTTACATAGGACACATGGGTGTGTGTATGTACAGTTTCCTGTTTATGTTGGTGGTAAATTACATAACCGCTAACTCAGATGTGAAGAAAACTATGGACCCCTTCCTATTAACATGAATGTGAAATTCTTAATTTGGTGGTTACAAATTCAGTCTTGTAGCTGTAGCACAGTGTAAAATGAGGTCTATGAAATAGATGGGAGCATGCCTTGACACTAAAACATTAGAAATAAGTTAAATAAAAAAAAATCTCAAGCAACTTATAAAAGGCACTAGAAAAAACTACACAACTTCAAATACATAGGAGTTACTAATCTAAAAGCAGAAGAATTGTTAAAGCCACTTAATTCAATTGTTCCTGAAACTTTAGATTTAATTTCTTTGCCTTCCCATATAGATGCTCAAAATCTTACTGAAGAAAACATATGCTAAAAGTTACACAGATTTCTTCAAACATCTTTTCTTTTGAGGAAATAGGGACACTATGCATTTTGGATCTTCCACACCTTTTCTAATCCTCATTAAAACTACACGTGTGTAAAATTATGAAGTAAACTTTCACATGGGTGCGTATATATCTGAGTATGTGTGTGAAAACAAGTTTCACTACATCCCAGCAGCTACCTGCCTGTATAAGATACTAAAATCTCTCTCATAATTCAAAAGAGCACAGCGGTGCGAACGCGGTGACGTTTACCTTGAACAAGGTGGACCAGAGCAGGGGAGGTACTTCACCCGCTGCTGTGTTTTGCCCACGACATAGAGCTGTGCTTCTAAAATCCGCTCCTGAGAACTATTATCATAAGTCAGCAATAAACATAATAAAAAGATACTTAAAATGAGGAATAACACAATTCAACAGTTCAAAAGCACATTTACCAAAAAAAATATATCCTCTTTTTCACCAGACAGTAAGGGGAAAACCACGGCTGCTGCTCCCTAAAGCCTCACTCATGAATCTGGGGCTCGTTGGAAGCAAACGAGGTTCTATAGAGAACCTTCTGGCTGGTGTCTGTTACAGCCCATTGTGGTTTCACGGACATCAGTTGTACAGTTTTGCCATTTGAGTGGTGACAGTAGGCTAGACCAGGTTCAGATCTCTGCACAGGAGTAAAGACAGCCGTTCAAGATGTTCTGAATCCCACGTGAGGCTGCTGCCCTCCATCCCCTTGACCAAAGAGCAGCAGTGGATGAAAATGTTTGCAGCCCGTCTATCTGGTGAAACCATCTCAATATCTGAAATGTGACCAGAACTCCAACACAGCAGGAAAAGAAACCGTTCAACGGGCCAAGAACTGAAGGGCTTGAATAAACATTTTCCCCCAACAGATCTGCAGTGGCCAACAGGTTCGTGAAAGGATGTTGAGCATCACTAATAAGGGAAAGTCCAATCAAAACCGCAATGAGCTACCACCTTACACCAGTTAGAGTTGATGTTAGATACTTCCCCGCTGTGGGTAGGCATGCAAACCGGTGCAGCTGCTCTGCAGAACAGGGAGCTTCCTCAGAAGATGAAAAGTAGTGCTACCCTACGACCCAGTTGTTCTGCTCTGGAGTATCTAAAGGAAACACAATCCAGATCTTAGAGCTGTCTCCCCCCATGTTTGCTGCAGTGTTGTTCACAGTAGCCAAGACATGGAGACAACGGAAGTGTCCATCGATGGGTGATTGGATAGAGAACAATGTGGCGTGTCCACCTACACCTGTAAAAAGGAAGTCCGTCATCTGTGACAGCGTGTAGGGACCTGGAGGACAGTATCCTGGCTGAAATAAGTGACCTAGAAGGACAAATTCTACCTGGTAGGACTTCTGTGAGGGGTCTGAATGTCCAACTCCGTCAGAAGGTGCAATACAGTGTTTGCTGCGGTCCTGGAGAAGGAGATGGGAGGTTGGTCACGGTACAAAATTTAGGTTCTACAAGAGTAAGTCTCAGACCGCTACTGTACAACATGGCAGTTATCAGTACCCTGTATTGTATCCTAGAAAATGCTAGAACAGCTGTACATTTTCTAAATAGATTTGCATAGAGAGAAGCAAAAGAAATAGCAAACCAAGGTCACATATACTAATATTGACTACAATTTATAATTCCATCCATTCTCCTGTGCACCAGACCATTGGGGTTGGCAATTTACATATTTTACCTTGTGTCAAACTTTTAACTCCCACATTTCCCTTTTATTCTGAATTCACTGAACTCAAATGTATATTATGTCCAATATATACACATTTGTCAGATTTCAACTTTTTGATTTTTAACTCCAAAATAGCTCTATCATAACAAATCCTGGAGAAAGTTAAAAGAATGGGGTGAAAGTACAAGAAGGCTCTGACTTGGCAACGACTGAACAAGGAAACGTTAAAATAGTATTTCTGAGTGTAGATGAAGGATTGGGGAAGAGTCCACAGGTTAGTATTCTCAGTACAGGATTAGATTCTAAACATAAAGCCAGGGCAATTAAATATTTGGCTTTGGAATTAACCCAGATTCATATGTTTACTTACTNCCCTCCCCGGACCGGGTGTCCTAAACCACATGTAAACTTATGAAGACTGTGTGGACCTTTGGTCACAGGAGGACATTGTGTCTGCATAATTTAAGTGAAAACTATTCAATGGCCAAATCTTGATGATCTTCATGGAAATCCACATTCCTGTCGGTGGGAAGCTCAGGACTTGTTAGGACCTAAAAAAAAAAAAAAAAAAAAAAAAAAAAAAAAAAAAAAAA
>NW_027529424.1:12164318-12183739 GCF_008692635.1 Crocuta crocuta | reverse complement strand
TGACCCCAAAAAAAAAAAAAAAAAAAAAAAAAAAAAAAAAAAAAAGTAGACCAAGAATATCTCTAATCTATGGGGCGTGCGTGTTTTCATATTCAGAGTAATGATTTGTATTAGTCTGCTGCTTAATTCCTGCCCATTGGGAGAGTTTCTCACCTCTAGGAATTATAAACTTGCTGGAAACATTTTTAGTAACCTATTAGGAATGGAAATTCACTAGCATAGGTCTGCGTTTGTCTCCATGTGAGCCTAGATCAAGTCCTAAACACCTGTGGACATTGGCTTTGCAGGTAAGGACACGGGTCACTGAACATTTGGGTGGTCCTGGAGGATTATTCAACCCGTCTGGGCATCTGTGCACAGCACCCAGATGTCCCGTGTCCAAGTTGGAGAAAGCTATCTCAAGTCTTTTTATTGCAATAGGATGGGGCGGGAAGCTATGAATCAATGTGAAAGATGTAAAATACTCTCTAGGCTATTTATTTTCAAATTTTCCATAGAATTTGGTAGCTTTTTTAAGAGCACAAGTGGTGGAGGGGTATAGAGTGCGGGTGAGAATGTCAAGCAGGCTCTACGTTGTCCATGCAGAGAGTGACATGGGGCTTGATCCCATGAACTGTGACATCATGACCTGAGCCAAAATCAAGAGTCAGACCCTCAACTGACCCACCCACATACCCCTATAATTTGGTCATTTAATTAAAATGGGTGTATGCGTTAAATTTGACCCATCTTAAGTAGATTATTAGGTATTAATACCTACTGAAGTGATCAAGTTTTTCATGATCTCATTAGACCTGTTCACTCTAGCAATATAATCTGGGTAGTCACTGACTCCATATCATAAGAGACCTTCATTATACTGACTTCCAATGCATAACATTTACTCAAGATTATAAAATTATACAACTTCTGTCTCTAAAGGAAAACTGGATTTTCCAGCTATATCAAGTTGTCTTGAGGACGGAAAACTGGATTTTCCAGCTATATCAAATTGTCTTGAGGACAGCTTGCTGGCTCAGAAGAGCCTGTAACTCTTGATCTCATGGTCATTCAAGCCCTATTTTGGTTACAGGAATTGCTTTTAAAAAAAATACTTTAAAAATAATTGCCTTAGACTTTATATATCCTCTATCTTATATCTAGTATATTAATATGAAACTGGAGAAGTGGAGGGTTTGGGTTGAGGGAGTAAATTTTCAATTGAATTTATACAGATAATGCCTGTCCTAGAACACTGATTGTCAAAATGTATTAATGAATACAAGTTTCTCATGTTCAGAATTTGGCATGCCATTGAATTGAGCACATTGAAGCCTAGGAATGGATGAGGCTGTGCAGGTCTCTGGATCCCTCTCAGCCTTCTCAAGGGCCTTGTCTGCTGTGGGTGGCAGGGAACTAGCCCTATGTTCTTGGGATCCTGCTCCAATAGTAACCTCTGTCTCTACTTGCACATCACTGCCTTCTAATCTCATGGTAGCAACAAGGACACTTCGCTTTCCACACAGAATACAGTAGGAGGGATGGAGGGGAGGATTTGGGGGCAGAATTTCAGGATTCAGATCTTTGAATTTGTTGCTGATGGACTCTGTGCTCATCAACAACTAACTGAATTTGCTCTTAAAGATGGGGGGGAACCTACCTCTTAGGATTGCTTTGAAATTTTAATGAGCTGAAAGTGCCTTGTATGTTTTAAACTTTTCATTTTGGAAGCTCCCACTGTATAGCTCATGTTAATTATCAACATCTTTTTATTTATCTTAAGCGAAGCACTAGAGAGACTGTTTCTAGTTGCTTTCATTCTTATTGAGAAAGAAGGTAAATTTATCCCTTCACTGACGGTTTGTTTTTGATGGTAGAAATTTATTTTACGTACATGTGTAATTTTTCCTCTTATAAATGGAAGGAAACGGTACCATGCTCTGTGCACTGTTCTACCGTGACCATGAGGCGGCCTGCCCTTGTTTGTAATTTCATGTCTGGCTCGGGGAAGACCTTCTGGAGATTTGATTCATGACCCAGTAGCTAGTCTTGGGTTCCAGGTACAGTTTGGGGAACGTTTTCTCCATGGTTTTCCTCTTCTCACTGTTCCTAAAGCTTAGTCTCCAGTGTAAACCTCACTGAGCATTGGTGGGCTGTGGGGGGGGGGGGATTCCAAAGGGTGATATGGGCTCGTTCTTGAAAGTGCTCTCGGTCCAGCTGGGGAACGTGTAAGTTTCCCCAAGAGTGTCTTCTGAACCCCTTTTATAATCCATAGGGTGATGTTCTCCCCCTCCCACTCCCAGCCAGGGTGGTGGGTGGCTGTTGGCACCATCATGCTTTTACTGCTGCAGTGGCCACGCTGAGCTGTGACAGCACCGCCTGCATGAAGCTGTGTGGGTACAGGCCCTGCCCCAGTGAAGGATCTTTTAAGAGAGCTCATCACCCAACACAGATGACAAATGCTGTTTATGGGGACAGCTGGGGCCACTCAGTGACTTCTCCCATCTTTCAGGTGGAGAATGTGCTCTCCTCCCTGGGGCTCAGGAGCAGGTGTGGGGGCCCCGATAACTCAGGGAGGCAACGACCAGGGGTTCTCTGCTATTCCCGGGGGAGGTTTGCTCTATCTGGAGACATCTTGGTTTTCACAACTGGGGTGCTTCTGGCATCTATGGGGCAGAGTCCTGACATGCTGGTAAACGACCTATGGTGCACAGGACAGCTCCCATTGTGAAGAACTATCTAGTTCCCAGGTCTAGAACATCAGGGTGGACCCTGAGTCCCTGAGGCTAAGGGTGGAAGATGGAAGGCAGAGGCACCTGGCGAGATGTTCATGCTACACCCTGTCCCCATCATCCTTCCAAAGCCCCTTCTCTGGTCACTGCCTGTGCCTCAGTCTGGACCTTCCACGCATCAGGTCAGCACAGGAGTGAAGAATTGCCAGTATTGTTACAGATCACTTAAATTTGATCCTTGTGCTTTGTGTCTGAAGAGACTCCAGTGTTGAACGTCAACGTGCAAAGTGGAATAGAGTCGAACAAGCCTAACTCTCCAGAGTCCTAGTCCTGAGCTGTGCGGTTCATAACATGCTTGGCTCCTCTTAATTTAGGAAAACCAACATTCTACGGCATTTCTGGTTGCCTTCCGGGGCCATACTGTCCTGCTTTCTGGGCCAAGGCGGCTTACACGTTGTCTGTGGAAATGAACACAGGTCCGTGAGGAGAGTGGGTTGGGCTGAGACCGACGTTGGAGGCTGTTGGTGTGGTTCGGGTTATGCTTCATTATTTATGACCGCGTGCGAGGGATGCTGGGGGCCCAGCTCTTTGTTTGCTCCTGCCTCTCTCCCTCTGGGTCCAGTTACGGCTGTTGTGGGAATGCTGTTGGTGTGCGTGCCACGGTGTGCCTCATCTAGCCCTGATCGCCCCAGTGAGCTGCTGCGTTTTTGATTAATCATGATTAAAGTTGTGATGAAACCCAGGGGTCACCTATTTCCATGCCCTGGAACATTCTTCTTTGTTGAAAAAAAAAAATTTTCGGATGGCTGCTGCTTCTGTACCCCACAATCCGGCCTCGAAAGAGCCTTTTCTTTTACCCTAAATGGAGTTTGGGCTGAATATAATCCCTTCTTAGCAACAAATACAGCTACTTTCTAACACTAGATGGTATTAGGAATCCTCAACTAAGTCCTTGCCCCTCAGGATCCATTGGAGTTTTGCATGGGCTCCTCTGCCCTGTCCTGCCACTAATATCCTGAAACTTCTAAATTAGTCTCTCCCCAAGTTAAAGTCAACCAGTGCTTGACAAAGCTATCATGTCTTTATTTAATGATATAATTTTGATGATGAATTGCGTCTCTTGGAGTAGAAATTGAATCTGTCCAGAAGCAGAACTGAAGGACCTTGATCAAAATTCTGCAGAATTGCAGATAGGTCTCTCAATTCTGATCTGTAAACTTTAGGAGCGAGAACTGATGTCTTAATTCAGATTCATAGAGGCCAAGAAAAGTGCCTATCTTTAATCTCCAATTATCTTTACTATTCTGGTTTCTATGCCATCGATCATAAACTGCAACTGTCCAGTTCATGGTTGCTTAACTAAATCCAGCTCCTTTCAAAATCATGGACATTGATATTTCCCCTTAATAGAATGTTGGGGTCAAGTGAACAATATGTGAAAGCCCTTTTTAGAACTATGACATCAAATTCATATGGGGACTCTGAATCTGGGAATACTATTTAATAGAAGGGATCCTGAAAAAGTTTAGAAACCTGTGTCTTTAGGATTTATTGGATTCGAAATTGGCCTAGAACTTCTATGAGAATACTTAGCTTTACAGATAAACTTTAGTAGTGGGCTAGTTCTCAAATGCCATCTGGTGAGCACGGAATTCATAGAACAGTATAGGACAGGACAGGGTAAGTTTTATTGAAAGCAGTTAAACGAAAAGCACCCATCCACTCTTTAACTGGCATACGGGTTAGGAAACTATTGCCACCATGAATTTTTTTTTAAAGGTTTTCATTGGGGATTGCCTAAAATCCAGACATTTCCCCCTAAATATGCTTCTATTTCCTTCTACCGTAATTGTCTTTTAATAACTGAAATGGACAAGTACTACATGAGCTTAGCATTAGGAATGCGCAATGACCAGTCATTCAGGCATTCCAGGGTTTGCAATGTGTGTGAAGAGCACCAGAGTGAAAAGATTACTTTTATCTCCTCCCTCTTGTTTCTGTTCTCCTCACCCATCCGCTGCCTCTATGCTTTTGCCTTCTCCCAACACCCTTGCTTCAGCACATGCCCCCACCCCCACCCTGCGAAGTGTTCCCTCGCATTTTGTGTGTGTTCCCAAGGCAAATTGTTAGCGTGTCAGAACCAACCTACTTTGGAGCTCCTAACGTTCCACGTGAGGTAACCCACAAAGCAATTTGGCATAAAAGGCACAGTGATTTGCGGAGAGCAACATTGATGATGGTTTTAGCTGATTATAATGTGGAGAGTTATTTAATAATTACTCCTTGATTATAGCAATTTCCTCTCAGGAAAAAAAGACAACCTATACTTGTGGCCAAGACCAAGTAACGGGCTGGGTTGATGACCCTGCCCACAATGATGAGTATATGAAACCAGAAAAATGTTTAAGACCCTGGATTCATGCCTAAGGGACAGTAAACAAAGGAGCCCATGATTTTCCGAGATTACTGCCTTCAGAGAATTTTCTGGCTGGGGTCCAGGGAGTGAGAACTGAAGCCAAGAAAGGCCAGTAGGTTGCCTGTGGTGAGGAGAGGAAGTTGAGATTCCAGAGTAGTGAGAACAGCTCAAGTGTGCGGGACTGAATTCCCAACGGGCCAGGAATGCCTGACAAGTCTGGAAAGTGTAAATGACCACTCACGTTGGAGGGATAGTCCTAATACCTGGGAAGAACCTTCTGGAAAGATCAAAGAATCATGCTCCGGGCACCCTTCAGTTCAGAAGCCATAGCTGCTGCCACGGCACAGACACCCTCGTAACTTGTGGGGCACCGGGTGGAGGAATGTGGGAGGCATGCTATCCTGGGGGTGGGTGTCTACCTAGACTATAATCCTGGCCTCTGGTCTGGCCTGAAAGTCCTTGAATTGCTCTGGCTCTTGCTTTAACTGCTTCCAAGCACTGTAACCATGTCCTGGAACAAAATACAACATTTATAAGAAAACGGTTACTCAGCACCTGAGAAAAACACAAGATCTGACAGCCAACTGAGATAACCTAAAAAAAAAAAAATTCACAATTAGAATAAAATCAGTCAAAACAAGAATAGGCATGAGTCAAAAAGACACTGAAGTAATTATACCTTGCATAAACTTAAAGATGTGGGGCGCCTGGGTGGCTTAGTCGGTTAAACGTCCGACTTTCGCTTAGGTCATGATCTTGCGGTTCGTGGGTTCGAGCCCCGCGTCGGGCTCTGTGCTGACTGCCAGCTCAGAGCCTGGAGCCTGTTTCAGTCTGTGACTCCCTCTCTCTCTGACCCTCCTCTGCTCACGCTGTTTCTCTCTCTCTCTCTCCTAGGGGAAGAAAAAAAAAGATGTGAAAGGTAGGAATAAAAACTCAAACTGAACATTGGGAAGATGTTTTTACTACTTATTTTTTGAGAGCAGAAGCAGGGGAGGGGCAGAGGAGGACAGAGGATCTGAAGCAGGCTGGGCACCGTCAGCACAGAGCCCCACGTGGGCCTCAGACTCCCATACCTGTGAGATTGGGGCCTGAGCCACCCAAGAGTGATTGTTGGAAAGGCCACAAAATGACGAATAGAAGCGAGGCAAGATTTTATTTACGGCTGGGCCAAACGTGATCTCCTGATCTCATGAGAAATGCAGGGAATGGCCCCAAAGGTGGCCGTGAGCTTATATGGATCTCAGTAAGGCAGAATGTCATTTAGTTAACAAACTACGTTCTACAGCCTCCTATGGTAACTAATTGCGTTGTGATACTCAGGTGTTAGTTTTGGCAGAGTCTATCAATTTTAAGTTCTTTGTCTTGAAATGACCAACCGTAATTAGACATTTGAGAAACTGTGGGGTGGTGACTACGTGACAGACTACCAGGGAAGAATGGTGACGTGGTGCTCAGTAACCTTGCATACAGGGTGTGGGTGTGGTCAGCCAGAACCGGGAAGTACAAGCTTGTTAAACTGGGATTTACAGAAGCAGAAATAGCATGTTAGTACACAGTTAACTGTGCTTGAGGATAACCTACAACATACCCCAGAAAGATTTCATTTTAAAACCGAAAGCCATACAATTCTAGAAGGTAATGGAAAAATTCTTCACATCTTGGTTTAAAGATTTTAATGTGCCCACAGCATGGTCCGTAACATTTAAAAACATCTGTAAATACGTCAAAGATCTGTTCAAATTTCATCAAAGTTGTGAAATCTACATTTAAAAATGCTCGAACGTAGTATTTGGGGAATGCAGACCAGAACCGTGATGCACATGCTTACTGGAATGGCTGCAAGTTTTCAGAAGACCAGAAGAGATGTCGGTGTGCCTATTGAGCAACCGCCATTCTTGTGTCTTGGGTGAGAATGTGTTGTATAACCACTTTAAGAAGACACTTAGAATTTCTCTAAAATGTGAGCCTACACTTTTCCATACTCCTAGCCACATGCCCTTTTAATGAGCATGGAGCCCTAGAAGTGCTTTATTTGTAAGAACTGAACACAAAGTAACCCAAAGGGCTCTACAGTTGAAGAGAATGAATAAAACCTGCCATATCCTTGGAATGGAATCAAGTAACAGTGCACCCAACACCGTAAATGTCCAAATAATCCTTAAGTCTGAAAAAAGAGTGCATGCTTTGTTAAGAAAATCCATTGAGAAAGCAAAGTGCTCTGTAGAGAAAGACCCTTTCTGTCCCAGGATGAGGTACTGAGCAGGGTGGGAGGGATGGGTCTCCCTGGACACTGAGTGTTGGTGTGTATGTACTCTGGACCATGGCAATTGTTTAGCAAGCAATATTCTATCATGGTTTGTCAATGTGTGCGCTTTAAATACACCTCAGCACATGCAAATTCTACCTCAAACTGGATTATGCAAATATGTTGACTGCAGGTATAAATTTTTATATTCTGCGTTTCCCCTGAATCTGCACAATGGGGCTTTGACTTTCTTGTCGACAACAATATCAGAGACCCGTGTTTGGAAAGCACTCTAAAAATGTTGATTTTGAGAGATTGTCCTTTCCCCTTCCAGAGAACTAATCCGATGGTCATTTATTCACAATAACGGTTATTTTTCAGTTGTGAAATAAAAGGTCTTAGTTCACACCTGCCTCATCATTACTCCCGGGAGACCCCGCGGAACTGCTGAGTCCACGTACCCATAGAAGCTCCACTGCATTTAGGACGTCTCCTTTCCTTGGACAGAGAGGAAGTCGGGGAGTCCATTTCTCCTTTTACCTTATTGAAAAACCGTCTGTAAGTAGCCATGCTCAACCTACCACTTGACAAATCAGTGTAAAGGAGGGCTGTTATTTCTAGATGATGGATCAGTTTTTTAAAAAAAAAATTCTAAATTGCTGTTTAATCAGAGTAAGAGTGAAAGAGAGGGAGTATCCAGGCACCCGTGCTGAGTCCACTCAGGCTGACAGGAAGTCTCCTCAAACCCTGGAGAGGGAAATCGGTCTGTTTCCCCTTTTGTAGTAGAAGCGCTCTGTGTTTGGTAGCCTGTCTTCTGGGGGAGGGGTGAGCAGACGTGGGAGAACACGGAATTGTTCAGGATGCTGAAAGGCTGCACAGGCAGCCTCTTATGCAGGTGTTCTGCGCGGCTCATACGGCTGTCTGTACGGCGTGATTCCCTCACTGTCGGGGGGAATTCTAGAAAACCCCAAAGCCCGCCCATGGCTGAGAAGCCATCACGGAGAGGTGGGCAATGGTCTTCGTGAGCAACACAAGATCAGATCGTTTTTGATGTGCACAAGCATATGAGGCCATGTGGGTGTCTAGAAACTTTAAACCCGAAATAGAAAAGAGTTGGGGGGGGGGGGGGGGGGAGTTTTGTGATTTAGGGTCTTTGGTCTTCTCTTTTCCTCCCTGCTGTTGCGTGACTCCAGATTTTCTTCATCCTGGCAGGTATTTTGCTTGGGGCAAAAACCATCCACTCTAAAGGCATTTGTAGCTATTTCTCTTTCTGTTGTGTGTGCTTGAATTCCAGCTCTCTCTCTGAAGAGCTTTATTGTATTCTAATTCAGTCAACGTGCAGTGTTTTAGTTCATGCTGTAAGGATTCAACTGTAAGGAGTCACCGCTTCCATAGGACACCCGGTACTCTCCACAGCAAGCGTGCTCCCTGATCCCCATCGCCTTTCCCGCCCACCTCCCTTCTGGTAACCATCAATTTGCTCTCTCTCAAGTCTTTCTGGTTACCTTTTCTCCCCGCCCCTGCATGTTTTGTTTCTTAAATTCCACTTAGGAGTGGAATCCTGTGGTATTTGTCTTTCTCTGACTCAATTTGCTTCACATTATCCTCTACAGTTCCATTTGTGTGGTCGCGGATGGCAGGATCTCCTTCTTTTTTTATGACTGAATAATAGTCCGTTGTGGACATATACCATTTACTTTACCCATTCATCAAACGATGGACACTTGGGCTGTTCCCGTATCCTGGCTGTGGTAAAGACGGTGCCTGTATCTCAAATCAAGATTTTGCGTGTTTTTGCATTCCAGTAATGCAATTGCTGGGTTGTAGAGTAGTTCTATTTTTAACTTTTTGAGGAAGCTATGTTTTTTCCACCGTGGCTGCACTAATTACATTCTACCAATAGTGCAGGGGGTTCATTTCTTTCTGCTTCCTTGCCAATACCTGTTGTTTCTCATCTTGATATTAGCCATTCTGACACGTGTGAGGTGCTGCTTCATTGGTTTAATGTTTCTTTCCTTGATGAGTAACATGAGCATCTTTCCATGTGTCGGCCATTTGCGTGTCGTCTTTGGAGAAATGTCCGTGTCTTTGGCCTGTTTTTTGATTGGATTGTTTGTTTTTGCGGTGTTGAGTTTAAGTTCACATATGTTGGATACTATCCATTTGTCAGGTATGTCATTTGCCAATATCTTCTCCCATTCTGTCAATTGGCTATTAACTTTTTGATTCTTTCCTTCATTATGCAGAAGCTTTTAATTTTGACCAAGTCCCAGTAGTTTATTTTTGCTTTCATTTCCTATCCATCAAACATCTCTAGAAAAATGTTGCTATAGCTGATATCAAAGAAGCTACTGCCTGTGTTCTAAGATTTTATGGTTTCAGCTGTCACATTTAGGTCTCTAATCCATTTTGAGTTTATTTTCATGTAAGATATAAAGTCCAATTTCATTCTTTTTGCATGTAGTTGTCCAGTTTTACCAACATCCTATGTTGAAGAGACTATTTCCCATCAGATACTCTTTCCTTCTTTGTGGAAAATTAACCGTAAAGTTGTGGGTCATCTCTGGGTTTTCTATTCTGGACTAATGATCTATGTGTCGTTTTTGTGCCTGTACCATACTGTTTTAATACCCCTTTGTAATGTAGTTTGAAGTCCAGAATTGTGATGCCTCTAGTTTTGCTTTGTTTTTTCAAGATTTCTTTGGCTATTCCCGGCCTTTTGTGGTTCCGTATAAATTTTGGGATTGTTTTAACTTTGTGAATACTGGTGTTTTTTTGTTTGGTTTTTTGTTTGTTTTGATAGGGGTTGCTAAATGTATAGAATGCTTTGGGTAGTATAGACATTTTAACAGTATTCTTCTAATCCATGAGCATGGAGTATCTTTCTACTTATTTGCATTCTCTTTGGTTTCTTTTGTCAATGTTTTATAGTTTTCAGAGTGCAGGTCTTTCACTTCTTTGGTTAAGTTTATTCCTAGGTATTCTATTTTGGTGCAATTGTAAATGAGATTGTTTTCTTAATTTCTCTTCTGTTTCATTATGGGTACATAGAAATGCAACAGATTTTTATATGTTGCTTTAGTATTCTGTGACTTAATTCGTTTATCAGTTCCAGCAGTTTTTTGGTGGAGTCTTTGGGTTTTCTGCATGTGGTCCCATGTCATCTGCAAATAGTGAAAGCTTTACCTCTTTCCAATTTCAATGCCTTTTCTTTGGTTGCTGCAGCTAGGATTTCCAGTCCTATGTTGAATAAAAGGGGTAAAAGTGGAGGTCCTTGTCCTTCTAGGGGGAAAGCTGTTTTTCCCCACTAAGGACGATGTTTGTTTTACAACAAGAGATTACTCGCATTGCACACATGCCCAAAAGTCAGGGACATTCTTGATAGACTGAGGTACTGTGTCTTGACGTTCCATTGCAGTGTTAGCCCACAGCTTCCTGCCGGCGAAGCCCAATGACAGAGGCGTTACCATGTGGACAGAATGATGGCTTCAGGGGTCCTCGGACGTGGACTCGGGTGGGGCTGTGCCACGCCTCCTGTTTAACTGTGCACACTTAGATGAGATGCACACGTGCTGAGTCTTCGTTTCCTTGTTTGGGATAAACAGCCTCTTCAGAGCCAATAGGAAGGCTGAACGTAGCACAACCAAGTGCCTGGTGCGTGTGCCACGTGTAACTGTTCCAGAAACAGGAACTTCATCTCCCCCCTTCTCATAATTCAACTGAATGGATAAACCCTCTTAGATGTGGGAAAATACCACTAGTTTTGAAAACAGAGCCTCTGTAGAAGAACAAATACCTATTTCAACATCTACCAGCTGGGGATATTTAATCAGGTCTACAAACTCTATAAGATAATTGAGAGCATAGCAGGCATCAAAAATCATTTAAAGGGTGAGAAACATTCATAACAATCATTGTATTTTAATTATCAGGGACTCTTTTGTCGGAGGCCGCGCTGGCTCCGGCAGGTCCAGGGGTCCCTGAAGGATGGACGGTGTCGGCGAGAGAGAGTGAGAGCCCCAAGATTCTTTCTGATCACCAGGCAGGCATCTCTGTCCTGTCGGTTTTGGTGTCTTTATTTAAAGGTTCAACAACCATATGAGGTCAGAGAAAAGGAATTTCTTACAATGAGAGGTCTTTTGTGATATCAATTGCAGAATTATCCCAGTCATGGTGAATTTACAACCAAGGAAATAACAGGATGCTCTTAGTGAAAGACAGGATAACATATAGGTTAGGTTGTGTATAGATAAGCTAGGAGTCATTCTGTCTGACTCTCAAGAGGATGAATGTTTCTGAATTGGTTTGTGTGTGGAAGCCATTATGGGGGCCCTAAATGTGTCCGTCTTGCACCTGGGTTTATGTTTTAGCTACTCTTATCAATCCTCATCCCAGTTGCCAGTGTAAGGGAGGGTGTTTGTGGAATGTAGGCCTTGAGGAAGGGACTGCCATACATCACCAATTAGTAAGTTATGTTCTGTATTTATCTGTACTTTAACTATAAATTAGGCTCTTCTGATATGGGACCAGGCTCAATAGTAACTCTTGTGTTCTTAACCCCCTTTATTATCTAAGTCTTGGGTCTGCAAGGCCCATAGGAAGAGCCTTTTGACAATCGCCCATAGAGCTTTCATCTAAAGTCTCTTTTGTGAAGGCAGGAATCTGCTTTTCCTTATGAGGTATCTGTATTCAGAATATGGGTCTGATAACGGAATATTGGGAGGCCTGGTCAATACCAGCAGGCTTATATCCAACATGAGCTAATGGTAGCAGAAGGAGATACCAGTTTTCATTCCTCATGGGAGGAGCTGCAAACATTGTCACTTCCTTGCCGTGATTGCCATCCAGAGAGGCCGGCGCGGCTCCCGGCACTCTTTTCTGTTTATTCCTTAAACTTAGATAAATATTGCTATTAAGATAAAGCAACATTATTTGCTTTTTCTGTTTCTTACTTCGCTATATCTGTAACAGCTTTTACTGAATTTAGACAAATTGAACAAAATTATAAATGGGGGGTTTCCTTTGAAGTTCTTCTTAGACTCCCCTTGCATAGTAGTCTTTACCTGTATTCATGTGTTAAATGACTCGGTCCTACAACCTGCTAGGTGGGAGGAATACGGCAGTTACTAATTCTGGTTTGTTTCTGGCATTCTGTCATTACGGCCTAATAGAAAAATACAGATACTGTGCAATGATGATAAGCATGAAAGCAAAATAATTGGGTGATAACGACAAAGGGATGTGGTGGGCTATCAGAGTGTGTAATGGGCAGCCTTGGTCTCCCGTGGGATTGAAGGACAGTTAGGAAAAGATTTTTTATAAAAAGTCACAGGGACTTTTCTCCCCTGTAGGGGCACCAGGAAACCAAGAGCTCCAGCAGGGGATGTAGTTGATGACATTTCCTTCATACGTAAGAATACTCTGCATTGAGCATTAGGAATGGGCACATAGTGTAGGCAGCTGAGGGGTTATGTCCTAGACTAGTAGCTTAGGATGAGGCAGTAAAATGAAAGTTGAGATAAGTAGACCTAAGGGGAAATCTGGTGACGTGTTAGACTCACAAGTTGGAAATTTCAAGTGGGAATTGGCAACTTGAGTCCTAAAGACATGGTTAGGTTGACACCATCGTGGAACATTCACAAAAAGAATAGTTCTTTCATGGACTTGGAGTCAGACCACAAGGGCTGAAGGCTGGCGAGGGTGTGTGTGTGTTTTGTTTTGTTGATTTCTCAGGATTCAGACATGCTGCTGCATTCTCAAGCATTTGATTTCAGGGGCACCTGGGTGGCTGTGTCTCTTAAGCCAATCCAGTCCTGGGAAAGAATGATCGGGCCAATAGGCAGGGCTTCAGGAAGAACCCAGTGTGTTTGGGGGTGGAGGAGGATTACCACCATGGAGGATGGAAGGTCGGAGGGCTTGTGTCTGTAACACCCCCACAGACTCCAGCCACTTGGAAAGACCCATCACCAGGTGCTGGAAGGCTTGTTATGCTGAGACAACCTTGTGTGGGCATGACCGTTGTAAGGTTGCAACCACACGGGGTTACTGTCATCTCTCCGACTCGGAAGGATTAAACTTTCCAATTGGATGTGATGGCTGGAAAATGTCTTGGCAACAAGATACAAACCTATATATTTTGACTTTCTGCATTTATAGCTAGATCTCTACTAAACTCCTTGTTATTTTTGCCCAAGTAGCAGGAGTATTTTACTTAGGAACATGGGGACAAATAACAATAGAAACTACCCAAAATGAAGGTCCTTTCCTGTGAAAGGAAAATAATTGTGGGTAGCGGGTGGAGTGAGTGGAAAGGCAACTCCTTTTTTCCTTCATGAGACTTAAACATAGCTTTTTCAATCTACATGCAATGTGAATGAATATATTGAAAGCATAAATGCATAACGTATAAATTAAAATGCAATAAAATATAAGAAATGAAGTCTTCTGTTAAGAGGTATACATTAACCAAGTTCAGGCACATGGCACCTAGGCCATGTGTGAAATCAAAGATCGTAGCTGGTGACCTAATTCTGAAAGAGAGTGGACTCCTGACTTCATTGAAATCAATATCTCAGACAAAGCAGGGAGCCTGGGTGGCTCATTCGGTTAAGCATCAGATTCTTGGTTTCTGCTCAAGTCATGATCTCACAGTTCATGGGATCAAGCCCTGTGTTTGGCTCCATGGAGCCTGTTTGGGAGACTCTCTCTCCCTGTCCCTCCCCCTGCTTACTTGCATGTGTCTGTGCACGCTCTCAAAAACACTTTAACATTTCTGCTTCCACCTATATTGTATCATACCTATTTTCTCAAGAACAAGCAAAATAACTGGATAAATTGTACAAAGCCCCCAACTACTTGAGAGCATTGGAAAGCTGTCTCACCACACTTAGGACTTAAGGGGATAAGACCCTGGAGAAAAGATTGCAAACTATAAGGCCTGGCATTCTGTACGGACTAAGATTGCCATATTTCTGAGCTAAGGAGTGAATGACCAAGAAATGAAAATGAAAATAGTAGCTAAGAAGCTACACTCTAAGCACAGCAAAGTAGGTGCTCCAGTTTAGAACCACAAGCTCCCACGGAAACTCTTCAGGGCTCTGCTTTCAGGAGTAGCGCATGACCCTGAAAATGGGCAGCTGCTCACAAAACCGTTCCGTCTCGGAGTGCATCCCAGTGGGGTCTATTCTCTTGTGCAGCCCTCAGGACCAGTGACCTGACATCCTAGGGGTGATCCTCCAGGTAAAGCAGATATTGGTCCTTGGTCTCATTCGTAGCTCTAATGAATATGGTTAGGAAATTAGAAGGCAAGGTGGAAAATTTTACCCAAGAGTTGGAATCTATATGATGGAACCAGAAGGAAACTATAGATCTATAATTATTTAGATGGAAACAGAAGGAATTTATAGATCTATGATTATTAACTTATTAATCTAGTTGAGGTGCTTAATAGCGTATTAGAAACTGTAGGGAAGGGGATTTGTAAACTGAATTATAGGTCAGGAGAAAATTTCTGGAATAACCATATGAAGAAAAGATGGGGACTATAGAATAGAGGTCACAGGGGAAGTATAGGTATGAAATGGTATGGCCTGATTCTTGGAATAATGGAGACAGAAGGAGAGGAGCAATATTTGAAGAAAAATCATTCAAGATTTCTCCAAATTTGAAAAATTGATTTAAGAAATTGCCGATTCAGCCAAATATAATTGCATCTTGAGACACAATGGTTACATTCCTGAAGACTAAGATGGAGAGGGAGAAACAAAGTCCCCAATGTAGAATGGACGTTTTAAACTGGAAATAATTTTTAAAAACTGTGAAGCTAGAATAGTATACTCCGTGAAAATAGACTTTAAAACATTAAGACCAAAGAACGACCTTTTTAGGCCAACAACATCTGGACTAAGCTCCCTGGAAGAAATGATTCCAGAATCTTGGTAATGCAAGAAAAGAGGGAAGAGCCAGGAAGGGTGACCTGAAATTACTACCAAGTAAGTGTTAATTCTCTAAAATTATCATTGCATTAGTATAAGGTACTCAAGAGCTGTGCCTGTCTGGTGGAAGGCGGACTGAGGCGCCGTCCCCGCAGCCATTGTCGGGGCTGTGTCCCTCTGTGGGTCCCCATCTGAGAGCTGTCTTCATGTTCATGCTCCACTGTGTTTGGGAGGAGTCTTCCTCCAAACTGTTGCTGCTTTGATCTTGTGGCTGAAGAGTTGGAGGACATATGAAGGATTTGGACGCCACAGTGACGTCCCCAAAACCCACGAGCTGAGTTCTCATCTGGGTCCCAGNGATGGAAACAGAAGGAATTTATAGATCTATGATTATTAACTTATTAATCTAGTTGAGGTGCTTAATAGCGTATTAGAAACTGTAGGGAAGGGGATTTGTAAACTGAATTATAGGTCAGGAGAAAATTTCTGGAATAACCATATGAAGAAAAGATGGGGACTATAGAATAGAGGTCACAGGGGAAGTATAGGTATGAAATGGTATGGCCTGATTCTTGGAATAATGGAGACAGAAGGAGAGGAGCAATATTTGAAGAAAAATCATTCAAGATTTCTCCAAATTTGAAAAATTGATTTAAGAAATTGCCGATTCAGCCAAATATAATTGCATCTTGAGACACAATGGTTACATTCCTGAAGACTAAGATGGAGAGGGAGAAACAAAGTCCCCAATGTAGAATGGACGTTTTAAACTGGAAATAATTTTTAAAAACTGTGAAGCTAGAATAGTATACTCCGTGAAAATAGACTTTAAAACATTAAGACCAAAGAACGACCTTTTTAGGCCAACAACATCTGGACTAAGCTCCCTGGAAGAAATGATTCCAGAATCTTGGTAATGCAAGAAAAGAGGGAAGAGCCAGGAAGGGTGACCTGGAATTACTACCGAGTAAGTGTTAATTCTTTAAAATTATCATTGCATTAGTATAAGGTACTCAAGAGCTGTGCCTGTCTGGTGGAAGGCGGACTGAGGCGCCGTCCCCGCAGCCATTGTCGGGGCTGTGTCCCTCTGTGGGTCCCCATCTGAGAGCTGTCTTCATGTTCATGCTCCACTGTGTTTGGGAGGAGTCTTCCTCCAAACTGTTGCTGCTTTGATCTTGTGGCTGAAGAGTTGGAGGACATATGAAGGATTTGGACGCCACAGTGATGTCCCCAAAACCCACGAGCTGAGTTCTCATCTGGGTCCCAGACTCCCTGTCTTTCCTGCCCCTGAAGATGCAGTGTCCCTTTTGACCTGAAAGGTCTGCTTTGATCTTAACTCTTGGCACCTTATTTCTAGTCCCTGAGCTGCCTTAGCATCAAACGGAGGCAACAGTCAAGAACTTTGACCCTAAGCGCCTTGCTTTCCTGAAGCCCCCTCTTGGCAATGAGAGGCAGAAGCCGAAGTAAAAGCCTTGAACCCACGATTCTATGTAAGTACCCCTCATCTCCTCCTCCTCTCTTAGGATTCCCAACACTTCTTGTCCTCAGATTTGTTTGTATGTACAGAAAAAGTACTTTAAAAATGATGGCAGCTTCCAGCTCTAGACAAGATGGAATGAATGCATCCACTGTTTTTCCAAATACAGTCAAAAACCTGGAATAATAATCATATTACAAAATTCTTAAAGGGGGGGGGAATTAGACTAAGGGCATTGGGATGTGAGAAGGAACACAGTAGGGAGTTTTTTGTTTTTTGTTATTTTTAATCCCTTGACCGTGGAAAGTGAGCCTGAAACTCCGTGGGTAGAGGTGAAAAAAAGGCCCAAGGAGCGCCCATGTCCTGCCAGAGGAGCCCGGCAGGACCCCAGGGTGGGGTCTTCAGTGATACCCGGCCTCCCCCAGCTGCGTGCCGGGAGAGGGCCCCACTCACACCCTCCCCGGTGGGTTTGTGTCTGAGGGGGCAGAGCAGAGCCCTGGGCCCATGCCTGGTGGNGGGGGAGGAGTGTTAGAAGAAGACAGTAAGGGGGTCCTGTAAGGCGCCGTGTGAAGTCTGAGGCCACCGTTGAGTTGAACCAACACGGCCAAAGGTTTGGCGCCTAAGAATAAGGACAAACCACCAGCCTTGAAAGTCGACATTTCAGCTGCAGTCCTCACAGTAGCCAGGACGTGTATCCCAGGCTTAAGTAGGATGACGGCGTGAGAAGAGAGACGATTTAAATAGAACCCAGGGTCTCTGAGCATGATGCCCAAAATGTCCAGGATGCGAGTGAAAATTAGTTGCACGCCGAGAGACAGAATATCTTAACTCTAATGAGATCAGACAAAGAACAGGCCCTAACAATGAGAAACAGATGCTCTAATTATCTGACAGAATTTGTTGTCCTCAAGTAGTTACTAGCAAATAAAATAAAAACCTTGAATAAAACGTCTGCAGTTCTGCCGTGGAGAAAGCATCTTGCAGTGTAACCCTTAATTGGACATCATATGACTGAACTGAAAGGCTCTTGGAAATTGCTTCCAAGTTTAAAAGATGAGATCTAGGGAGATGATTTCTTCAACAAACCAGGCAGCTAGATGCCTACTAGGGAGATTGAATCAATCTCTGCCTTCTAGAAACTTACCAGGAACTTCTAGAGAAAAGATGTAGGTATGGATTAGCACAGTGTAGGCAAACCCCAGCTGATGTATGCCCAGGTACACGAACAAGTAGCCAGGTAAAATGGTTTTGATCTTTTCCTGAAGGTCCGTGCGGAAATCCTGATGGGTTGAGATATACATGTGAAGAAGTTTTTATGTGTAATTACAAATATACGCAAATACCAATTGTCTCTCGTCCCCAGAGGTGGCAGAGAGTCACCGAAGAAAATGTGCATCTGCTGTGACCACATGTCCCACCCAAAGCAGAACGCTCCTGCACATTGTTCAGAAAACCTGTTTCTATATAAATGAGTGCACGGTTATTAAAAATCCAAAGCAGATAATTTAAAGAAAAAAGTAGTTTTAGTGGATCACAGCCATAGTTAGCCCATTGATTTCTTGTTTACATTTCTTTTCTCTGTTGATGCAATTAATCAGATGCCTGGGGGGAGACTGTTTGCCACTTGGCAGGAAATACCATCACAGCTCCATGAGGCTACGTGATGGTTTGGATTTAATCACGAAGAGTCCTACAGACAGGTGACGTAGCCGCTCCCCCACCATTTCCCCGGATGCCGGAACTCAAACAGGAAGAGAACGCAGGAAGCCCACTTCTCCGTGTCCTCCATCCGATGCGAGGAGAGGACACGGCTTGGGAACACGGTCAGTTTCTTGTCGAGTTGAACATCTGTATGTCATGAAACTTTAGTCCCTGGATATTTATCTCAGAAAAGTAGAGACACAAGTGCACGTGCAGATGCATGTGATAAACACAAATAGGAACATTGTTTATAATAACTATTCGAAAAAAGAGTAGGAAATGGCCCAGATGTCCACTGAGCAGTTGCAAGGATAAATGAACATTTATTCACACAGAGAAACTCTTCCCCATCAGGAGGAATGCAGGCACTGTGATACAACGTGGATGGATTGCAAGACCTTACGCTGAGTGAAGTCCGATACAGAAGAACACGTGCGGGGTCCCACTTACACAAAGCTGCACAGCAGCTGGAAGGAATGTGGTGAGAAACCAGCGATTTCTGGTAGGGTGGGAACCGGGGTGCTGGGCTCCTTGGCGTCTTCGTTAGGATGGCCGTGACCGGGGCATGTCATGCTTCAACTCCCATTTGAGTTGTACACTTAAGATCTGTGCATTCATCGTGTGCCTGATACACCTAAAAATGTCAGTGTTGTGAAAAACCCAGAAAGGCTGAGATGTTCGATTATAGGCTACTTATCATTCTGTCATCTATTTGTCATCCCTCTGTTATCTATAATTTTATTAACTGAGATCCCCATCAGAAAGCACTGAATATCATTAGGGGTGCCTGGCCAGCTCAGTGCGACTCGATCTAAGGGTTGTGGGCTTTGAACCCCATGTTGGATGTAGAGATTACTTTAAAATCCTTAAAAAAAAAAAAAAAAAAAAACCAAAAAAAAAAAAAAAAATTGTTTTTCTGCATTCTCTTTTACAGGTT
>NW_027529424.1:12049680-12164249 GCF_008692635.1 Crocuta crocuta | reverse complement strand
TACATAAAAATCAAAAAAAAAAAAAAAAAAAAAAAAAAAAAAAAAAAAAAAAACTATTGATTGCTGCTATTGCTGTTAGAGGTTTCAAGGATTTTAATTGTTAGCACGGAAATCTTCACTGCAACCTTGTAAGGTTGGTATTTTAAAGGTTGGTGGCCAATAATTCTTAATGCTTCTTGGATTTTTCATAAAAGTCCCCAGTTAAAGAATATTTTGGGTCTCAGTAAACAGAGCTGGTAAGCTGGTGCCCTAAGTGAACAAAAATTACAAGTAATGAGTCTTGGAGAATTCTTTCCAAAAACCATTATTGTTTTCAGGCTTCTGACCTGTAGTCAAGAATGTGCCTGATCAATATGTGTAGTAGAAAAAAGTTGATCAAAGAGGCCCCTGTTATCACGCAGACTTTCAAGACTCTGCTGTGTTTCCAGTTGTCTCTTGTTTCCTCGGATTCCTTCTGTGGGGGACTCCCTGGCCACTGAGCCAATCTGGTCATTTGCTCCCTCTTGGCCACCCATTCCATCTCTTGCTCTGTCTATTCCTTTCTTGAGTAGAATCACATTTCTTCAAGTTCTGAAATTATCACACATTAAGTATGCTGCCTGTCGTGACTCATTTTTATTAAAGTCTTCTCAATGGTGACGTTACATTCTGTCGATGTGTCTGCACCGAAGATTAACACCATATTGTAATTAAATATCTTATTTTCTAAGACTAGTTTCCCAACAATCGAGTTATTGGGTACAGATGTTTCATATATTTATGACTTGATATTTACAAAACAAAGTCCCCATCTTCCTTCCAAAACTTTCTGTGAATCTTGCCCTCAAAATTATGCTCATTTTATTCCACTGTTAACAGCACCAAGTATTAATCTTTGTAACAAATTTCACAAAATACAATAGATGGATTTTTTTTTTAATTTGCAGGCATTTGCTTATTTGCAGGCATCTCTCGATGTTTGTTTACTAGTATATTTCCACCATGTGAAGTCTGTTCCTTCATTGGTTCCTCCTTCTGAGTGAGGGTTTGGTATTTCTTAATTCACAGGAACTTGTCACACGGTGAAAATACATACTGTGTTATTTTAAACCTATTTCCCAGATTTTCTCTCCCTGTTCACTTATTTATGACCTCCACCTACTATATTTTTGTAATGCACGTTTTTATGACCTCTTCCATTATTTCAAAACCTTGAAAATCCTCCTCCTCCCAGAGCTTTGACAGTTTAAAAAATTATTATGGGAAATTTTAAACAAATGCAGGCAGAAGATTTGCTTTGCTGTCTCCACGGTCCCTCACCTTCCGTCAGCTTTTCACATCAATGGCTCCGTCTCCTGCCTACCTCTCACTTGGTGAAGGCGATGCAGAGGATTGTATTTTGCAGTGTTTGACATAAAACATACATACATCAGAATGCCCAAGGCCTAACGGCCCATGTTTGACTAATGGACNCATTTGCTCCCTCTTGGCCACCCATTCCATCTCTTGCTCTGTCTATTCCTTTCTTGAGTAGAATCACATTTCTTCAAGTTCTGAAATTATCACACATTAAGTATGCTGCCTGTCGTGACTCATTTTTATTAAAGTCTTCTCAATGGTGACGTTACATTCTGTCGATGTGTCTGCACCGAAGATTAACACCATATTGTAATTAAATATCTTATTTTCTAAGACTAGTTTCCCAACAATCGAGTTATTGGGTACAGATGTTTCATATATTTATGACTTGATATTTACAAAACAAAGTCCCCATCTTCCTTCCAAAACTTTCTGTGAATCTTGCCCTCAAAATTATGCTCATTTTATTCCACTGTTAACAGCACCAAGTATTAATCTTTGTAACAAATTTCACAAAATACAATAGATGGATTTTTTTTTTAATTTGCAGGCATTTGCTTATTTGCAGGCATCTCTCGATGTTTGTTTACTAGTATATTTCCACCATGTGAAGTCTGTTCCTTCATTGGTTCCTCCTTCTGAGTGAGGGTTTGGTATTTCTTAATTCACAGGAACTTGTCACACGGTGAAAATACATACTGTGTTATTTTAAACCTATTTCCCAGATTTTCTCTCCCTGTTCACTTATTTATGACCTCCACCTACTATATTTTTGTAATGCACGTTTTTATGACCTCTTCCATTATTTCAAAACCTTGAAAATCCTCCTCCTCCCAGAGCTTTGACAGTTTAAAAAATTATTATGGGAAATTTTAAACAAATGCAGGCAGAAGATTTGCTTTGCTCTGTCTCCACGGTCCCTCACCTTCCGTCAGCTTTTCACATCAGTGGCTCCGTCTCCTGCCTACCTCTCACTTGGTGAAGGCGATGCAGAGGATTGTATTTTGCAGTGTTTGACATAAAACATACATACATCAGAATGCCCAAGGCCTAACGGCCCATGTTTGACTAATGGACACACGTGTGTAACATCTTCTGGGATTCCCGTCTCCCCAGAGAGCTCCCAGTCTTTCCACCAGAAGACACTTTGTGATTTTTGCCATATTGTATAATTTTTCCATGTTCAAGCCCTGAGCCTTGGCAGATCTTAGTCAACTTTTTTCAAATTGTAAGAATTTTGGTTTCCATTTTCTTTGAATTTTGAGGTTTCCTTTTTAGAAGTGGCAGGTTTGGGGCACAGAGTGCATCGGATACTATCAACATTATCTTTGCAGAAATGGGTGAAGCATTTACATGAGGGACAAAAGTTTTATGTCAGAAGAAACCTGTAACTTCTACTGGTCACTATAGTTGGCTTCCTAAAAGGCATAACCAGTGATCACTGTTCTGATAGGATTGGCTGTATGGTCATATGTAAAATTTAAACTGCTCTTAGTAAGCTCAGAGTTTACTTGAATTCCATGTAGGAGAAAGTCAGAAGAACAAATAGAAGGAACATAGCCATGAAAATCAGCAACCGTAGTGAATGGGTTTTTGGTTTGGTTGGTCTTCATGTGACAAATGGCCAAAGGTTTGCGTCCACAGCGTGTGATTCTCCGAAGTGAGGTGTGTGTCCTTCAGGGCCAGGCTGTGTCTACAGAGTCCCCTCTTGTGTGTCTGGTCTGTGACAAAGGACCCCAGATAGGGTGTGAACGGGGACCTAAGACCAGACAGACCCCTAAGGAGGACTAGAAGGTCATCAGGCGATCACAAAGCTTATGAGACAGAGAAGGAAGACAGGTGGCCGTGGAAAGACTTTCTTCCAGCCTGTTGGTCACAATGAAAGGTTATGTAAAATCTTGGTAATCTCTTGTGTAGAAAGAAAAAGGCTGCAAGCCCTGCACAGTTGGTGCTGCTGAGTGACACAAACTTATGGTGTGGTGTGTGAAGTAGATGGGACCTTAGAGACCCAGGTCAGTCCCTCCTTCCCATGGACTCTGGCCTGGGCTTCCCTTCCCTGCATCTTTCTTTAGAGACTGTTCTCCACACTCTGTCGGGACCACACGCCTGCTGTGGACTGAGTCCGTGTTCCCATGCAGAAGCCCTACCCCGTGTGGCTGTGTTTGGACGCGGGCCTGGGGAAGGTGATCCCATAGATTAGTGCCCTGTGAAGAGGAAGAGGAGGGACCAGAGCCTCTCCTCTGAAGAGCACACAGGTGAAGACACGGGGAGAAGGTACTGTCTGCAGGCCCTGCGAGCCCCGGACAGAGCTGTGATCTCTGGCTCCAGCCTCCAGAGCCGTGAGAATCCATCTGTAGGTTGCCACCTGTGGTCTGTTATGAACACCCACACCGACTAGGACAACATCTCCAGCCCCGCATTCACTTTCCCAGACATTTCCACGTACTCTCCTTCCTCTCCTTTGGGTGTGTGTGGGGGCTGCACGTGTCCCAGGAGCAGACCCCTAGCCTGTCGTCGTGGGAGCCCGGCCCATCTGCCCTGCCGAGTGGAGGGTCTCCCCACTGTGAGCTGGGACCACGGCCGGTGCCCTTCACTGAAAGCCCAGCAGGAAGGTACATAGTCCTCCTTTCCTGAAGATTCTCTCTGCTGCCGTGAACAGGCTCAGCCTTCAGCTTCCGTGACAAACTGTCTTTTAATTCCTCCGGAGAGCTGATGGGCCTTAGCGAGGCAGGAAAGTGCATGTTGAGAGTTGAAGTGGTACCTAATCGTGCTGGCTGGTCCGAGCCCCTGAGGAATCTCGAGGCTGGTCTGCCCTTCCTGGATGTTTTGAAGATGACTCCTCTTTATGAAGTCACATGTTTTCCACCTGTTAATATAATTCAGGGCACTTGCCATTCTGTTGGCCAGTAAGCGTAGTCTGAGTCCGTGGAAGTTCTTAATGATGGTCGTTTCTTCCTAGTCTTTGACAAATAACACTGTTTGCCAGACAGGGTCGCAGGTGCTGAGAACGCAGTAAACAGAACGGGTCTGCACTGATAGGATGTAATTTTCTTTATCAGGCGTGAATGATCAACGAATGGACGGATCTGCACGCACTATGTCGGGGAAGCGATCAGCGTCGCAGAGGGGAATAAAGCACAGTTCTGCCCGTAGCGGACGGCACGAGTGACTGGCTACCTTCGTGTCGAAGCCGGGCCTGTCCAGTAGGGTGCCTGGGGCACAGGGGTGGGAGCCTGAGGGAGGAGGGAGACCGTCCCTGAGGTAAGGAAGTGGGGCCTGCGTTGGGTCCAAACAAATGGCTGGCAAAGGGCAGAAGAAAGCACAGGTGGTGGGGTGTCTGCCTTGTGAGGGGCAGACTGTGAGACTACTTACCTTGTGAGGCGTGAGGCCGTCGGTGTGGAGCATGAGTCCCGNTGTCGGGGAAGCGATCAGCGTCGCAGAGGGGAATAAAGCACAGTTCTGCCCGTAGCGGACGGCACGAGTGACTGGCTACCTTCGTGTCGAAGCCGGGCCTGTCCAGTAGGGTGCCTGGGGCACAGGGGTGGGAGCCTGAGGGAGGAGGGAGACCGTCCCTGAGGTAAGGAAGTGGGGCCTGCGTTGGGTCCAAACAAATGGCTGGCAAAGGGCAGAAGAAAGCACAGGTGGTGGGGTGTCTGCCTTGTGAGGGGCAGACTGTGAGACTACTTGTGAGGCGTGAGGCCGTCGGTGTGGAGCATGAGTCCCACTGCTGCATAGACAGGGGACCCCGAGCAGCCATGACCACAGACCGGGAAGTCCACTGACGTTGCCGTGTCCCAGGGGGCACGTGGGGTGGCTGGGATTAGAATCGAGTCTACTGTGGAAGACGTCCTCTATCGGAAACCAGATCTCCGCCCTGCTGCCCTGTGGGGTTTGCATGTGGGGACATAACCGCAAGAACTCTCAAAGCGTCTGGACTGGGACGACCTGTGCGGAGCGCGCTGCCCTTTGCAGAGCCTGGAGCAGAAGAGACCGATAAGGGGACGGATATCCAAGTTGCCTTGGAAAGTGGGAGCAAATGGATTTTGAGGCACAGGACGCAAAGGCTGAACCTGAAAGTGAATCCAGGACGCAGCTCAGCCTTGGTCCGTGTCTGTGCCACGCTCTTCTCGCCGCCTGACCTCCGTCTCCAGAAAACGGTTTCTCTTTCCCACTGGCAGACGGGTCTCTCACGTTCCAGGCCCTGCTTTCACGGCACTTCTGATGTGCCTGAATGAGCAGCAAAGAATATGGTGATGATCGGGTGCCATGAGACAAGGTGAGGAAGTGACAGGGTGGGAATGTGGCGGGGTCTGGGCAGCCTCTCCCGAAGCAAAGCCATGGTCCTGTGGTCGCCAGCCCCCAGCCCGACAAGCTCAGCAGCACTGCCCCACTGCCCGTGTCTGCTAGGTGCCGCCTCAGTTGCCAGGAGGACTCATCAGCCACCAAGTCTACTCTTTGGTTTTAAAATGTATGTATATTGGGGCACCTGGGTGACCTCATCAGTTAAGCAGCCGACCTCAGCTCAGGTCATGGTCTCATAGTTCATAGGTTTGAGCCCCACGTCAGGCTCTGTGTTGACAGCTCAGAGCCTGCAGCCTGCTTTGGATTCTTTCTCTGTTCCTTCCCTGCTTGCACATGGTGTCTCTGCCTCTCTCAAAAATAAGATTTACAAAGATTTTATGTATTTGTATGCAATGGCCAGATAATGCCATCACCCTGAAGAATGAAAGCAGTGACTAAGACTTAGTGGGAGCAGCTACCTTCACCAACAGGGGTGCTTTACGGATTCCAGACTTAGTTCTCTTCACCTAGGTCTTCACACCATGACCTGGTTCTATCCATCCTTTTATTCTTCGTCCTGCATATAGTGTAGACCCCAAAATAACTATTGAAATATGAACCAAAGACCAACCTACTGAATGGGAGAACATCTTTGCAAATGAACGTCCAAAAAAGAGCTAGTGTCCAAAATCTATAAAGCACTGATACAACTCAACACCCAAAAACCAACCCAATTTAAAACTGGGCAGAAGACCTGAACAGGCATTTCTCCAAAGACCCACAGATGGCCAGCAGACCCCTGAAAAGATGCTCCACACCACTCATCATCAGGAAAATGCAAATCAAAACCACAATGAGATATCCCCTCACACCTGTCAGAATGGCTAAACTAAGCCATACAGGAAACAGCAGGTGTCAGAATGCAGAGAAAAAGGAGCCCTTGCACACTTTTGGTTGGAATGGTAACTGATGCAGCCATCGTGGGAAAGTTAAAAATAGAACTACGTGGTGATACTGGAATTGCACTGTGGGATACTTACCAAAAACAAAAACACTAATTGAAGGAGATCCACTGTTATGTTTTGTGTGGCATTATCTATAGTTATGAAGCAATCCATGCATACACACAGGAATATTACTCAGCCATAAAAATGAAATCTTGCCATTTGCAACCACATAGGTGGAGCTAGAGAGTGTACTAAGTGAAGTAAGTCAAATACCGTATGATTTCCTAAGTATAGAATTTAAGAAACACATGAACATTGGGAAAAAGAAGCAAACCAAGAAACCGACTCTTAGCTCTAGAGAGCAGACTAATGGTCACCAGAGGGGTGGAGGGAGGGAAGAGAGAAATGGTGGTGATCTGCGGAAACTAAGGCATGAACAGCAAGGGAGGAAGCAGAATGACGGGGCTTCGTGGTTTCCTAGTTTTTGCTTTGCTGATTGGTCTAATGTGGGGACAGTGGTTCACTTGGGGCAGAATGAACGAAGACCAAAGGAAGTATGTGTGTGTGGCATTTTGTGTTTTCCAGGAGGATCTTTATTTTTAATAACAGGTAGAGTTTTCTTTCCTGAATACAAATTGTCATTGTGGAAATAACCCTGAAACTTTTCATTAACAGTTTAGAGAATAGCCCAGAAACCAAGAATTCGTCCTGACGATTATAATAAATGTTACTATCCTGCCAGTCTATAGTGTTCAGCGATCTCCCAGACGTGCATATTTAGATAGCATGCGGGTGAACGGAATGTTGCATATTGTCCATTTTATGATGTAAAATACTTTGTGAAAGAAATCTATGTCCTCAGTCTGTGAATTTGTTACTGTTAGCTGACGACATACTGGCTTGACGCAATGAGAGTTAACATCAAGTAGGTGGGAATCTGGCTGAAGGGGGCGGGTCTGTGCTTCACACATACACTTGGGGACCCAGGGTGATAGAAGCGCTTCCACTTTCTCAGACCGCACTGGGTGTTGGCATTCCGCCACAGAGGGTGGGATGAAAACATGAGTTGGGTCTGGGGTGCTGGCACCCACCCATCTACCTTCCGATGGAGGATCTGAACCACGGGGCCACCCCACCTGCACAGGAGGCTGGGAGGTAGAGGCGTCCAGGGGAGGCACTTATGCCTTCTGTCTGATCCCAGATGCCTGGCAGAGCCCATGAGGGGGTCACTGAAAACCTCTCTCACTTTGATCTTTGACTTCAGTCTTCAAGGCAGACACCTTTCCTAATCCTTCAGGGCCCCTAATGTTTGGTCTCCCTGTTTTCTTCACTTCTGGAGGGAGCTGCTTCGTGTTTGAGTGCATTTGATATTTCTGACTCAGACTAAATGCAGGCAGCACCAATTGCATGTGCTGATAAAGTTCTGTTTTCCAGTCTCTTCTCGAAAGCTTTAGGCCTGGCCAGCCTCTGGTTGTGCGAAGTCCCCAAGTGCTCTGGCCAGTGCAGCACTGGCCGTAAGCCAGCGCCTTATGCCTCTGGCTGACCCCAGTCGTGTCCCTCAAGACCCCTCCGTGGTGCCGCTCTCCTTCTGGTGCCAATTTTCATATGAATGAATTCTGGCTGCTGTCGTAAACCCTGAAAACCTAAGTGCCTCTAATGTTAATATTTTTTAATGTTTATCTTTGAGAGAGGAGGTGAGCAGGGGAGGAACAGAGCGAGGGAGACGCAGAATCTGACGCAGGCTCTAGGCTCTAGGCTCTGAGCTGTCAGTATAGAGCCTGACGCGGGGCTTGAACTCCTGAACCGCAAGGTCATGACCTGAGCCGAAGTCAGACACTCAGCCGTTGGAGCCACCCAGGCGCCCCAAAGTGCCTCTGATATTAATTTATCTGGTCCTGTTGATGACTTTGGGCAGGTGGTGCCTGGCTGCTGGCATTTCCATTGCTTTTATGGTCCCGCGTTCGTGCCCAGCCTGGGAAGGAGATGGGGCATCGCTGGGTCTGGTGGCCTGGCTGCAGTGGGGTGGATCCCTTGTCCACCACGCACAGGCCCCTCTCTGTCACTCGGCCGGCCTGCCTGCGGAGGCCTGGGAGCCAAGCCTCCGGACCGCCTTCCCCAGTAGCTGCCTTCAGAATGGGACAGGAGGAGAGAGACCTGGGCAGACAGCTCTTTTCTGTGCTGATTCCAAAGCTCACAGATGAATTATGTAGAGTCAAAATGGGTGGGTTATGTTTATGTTGGGTCAGCTACTTCCTGATGAACTGTGCTTCTGTGTTTCCATCTCTCCTGAGCTTTCTAAGTGGCAGTATACAGTGTGACTCCCAGGGGGACTCCCATGACCCTCATCAGGGTGAGCCGGGCAGGTGCCGGTGCTGCCCCTTCCTGGCTCTCCGGATCTGGTGCCCTGACTGATTTCCGCCAGTTCCATTTCATAAACCTTAGTCCTACGGGTCATGTGGCGGTTACCCGAAGATCTCATTTTGCTGGATACCACATGTAAACTGGAAGTCCTTTTGATTTTACTCAATTAGGACTTCTCCAGCATAGATCTCGGACATAGGCTGCTTTGGTGCTGATCTGGATGTCTGATTCCAGTAATGAATGCAGACAGGTAAGAGGAGTATATCCATGCTTATTATCCCAGTTTCCCACTTGATACCCAGGGTCCCCAAATTCTAAAACCAGCCTGATATGAGACACACTTTCAAAAGCATTTCCAGTAAACTAATATAAAGCCAAAAGAAGAAATATATAAGAAATCTATTTTAAGTAATATTTTGAGAGGGTTTATTAATGTAACTTATTAAAATTCTAATCTTGATTATATTAGATTCACATACATGTCAGGATGATTATATTCAGAGAAATGATGTATGCTAGTAGCATTTGATATTCAACTTACACCAACAATTTCTGTATTTTTAAGTACTTTATCAGCCTGTTTACTCTGTAGTTATCCCTATGTGCTATTTATAACATGTCTTTATACATTTTACCAAAATGAAAATACACTTAAAGAATATATGTAACAACACTGTATACAAAGGTAATTCTTAAATATGTGAATGAAGTTTTTCTGATAATAAAAAAGCATAACTGTATTAGGAAATAAAATACAAAAATACTAAATATAAAAGAAATATAAATCTAAAATCTCTAAGCTCTACATATCTGCATTTGTTAATGCAGTCTAATTTTTTTCTTCAAATTTACAAACTTTTAATGTTTATTTTGAGAGAAGGCGAGACCGAGCACTAGCAGGGGAGGGGCAGAGAGGGGGAGCCACAGAATCCAAAACAGGGTCTGGGCTCTGAGCTGTCAGCACAGTGCACGACACAGAACTCAAACTTGTGAAGTACGAGATCATGACCTGAGCCGAAGTCGGCTGCTCAACTGACTAGCCACCCAGGTGCCCCTGTTAACTCTGACTTTTATTATAGTCACGATGTCTATAAAAATCCTTATCTAAATCGTGAAGAGCTATGTGCTCACACCCCCACTAAGCCTTCACCCTCTGTGCTGCTATCCTCCACGCCCTCACAGGACAGCGGTTATGAAGTCAGAAAATCCCTCCACCTGCTGTTGTCTACACCAGCACATACCCACATACCGTGTCCAAGGTGGTAAGGCTCCCATTCTCTCATGAGGGTGTTCAGCCGATCGAAGCAGGGCCCGAGGAAGGACGCCAGAGGCACACATCTGCACTGCTTCTACACTCCAGCAAAAGTGCTTTGGAAAAACTCCAGGAGGGACCGTGTTCACTGTACACGGATGTAGTCGGACCAGTGATGAAAACCTGAGAGGCAGGATTTTTCAAAGATCAGTTCTGCCAGTTCCTCGTGTGTCTCTGGTTTCTTTCCCACTGTTCTGTGAGGTGCGGTTCCAGAACCGGACTCATCACATCACCTCCCCTCCCCTGGAAGCAAAAACCATGGTCTCCAGGCTTTAAGCCCCTGTTCAGGAGAAACCACATCTATGTGGGATGGACAGCCATTGTCCAGTGAGTCTAGACCAGGAACTGAAATGATTGGCAATTAGAAAATAATAAACTTGTTTATTACTTTAGAAACTTTTAGAGCAGTTTTAGGTTGACAGAAAAATTGAGGGCAAGATAGAAGTATTTCCCATGTAACCCCAGTGCCCTCCGTCAGCGTTTCCCCCTTGATGGTACATTTGTTATCCATGAACCTACAAGGTCACATTGTCATCACCCAAAGCCCGTAGTTGACATGAGAGTTCACTCTTGATGTACGTTCTATGGGTTTGGGAAGATGTCTGATGACTGTAGCCACCCTTATAGTAACACACAGAGTGGAGTCGCCACCCCGAGAATCCTCTGTGCTCTCCCTAGTTACCTCTCCTCATCCCCGTGCCTGGCAGTTGCTGATCCTTTGATTTGTTTTTTGTTGTCTTCAAAGCTGTGTCTTTTCCAGAACATCCTGTAGCTGGAATCCTACAGTATGGAGCTTTTCAGGTTGGGCTCTTTCACTTAGTAATATACATTTAAGCTTCTTGAAAGTCTTGGCTTAAGAGTTCATTTCTTTTTGAATAATAATCCATTGGTTGGACCACAGTTTACTTCTCCATCACCTACTGAAGGACATCTTGGTTGCTTCCAAATTTTGGCAATTATGAGTACAGCTGCTGCAAATCTTCCTGTGTAGGTTTTGGTGTGGGCATAAGTTTAGAGCTCCTTTTTGTGAGCACTAAGGGGTATGATTGCCTGATTATATGCTAAGTGTACGTTTAGTGAGAAACCACCAAATGGTGCCCAAGTGTCTGCACCATCTTGCAATCCCACCAGCAGTGAGTGAGCATCCTTGTTGCTTCACATCTTCACCAGCATAGGGTGGTTTTAGGATCCCAGACTTTGGCCATCGTCTTAGGTGTATGGTGATCTCACATTTGTTTTATTAAAATAAAATTTTGTGTTTTCCTGATGACCTATGATGGAGAGCATCTTTTCCCATGCTTGCTGCACGAATTCGTCGTCTGTGGTGAGGTGTGCCCTTTAGGTCTTCGGCACATTTGTTCATCTAGTCATTCTTACGGTTGAGTTGTAAGAGTTTGAGCGTATGTGTCTGTATTTTGGATAATGGTCCTTTGTCAGATGTATCTTTTGCAAATATTTTCTCCTAGTCTGTGGCTTGTCTCGTTCTCTTGATGGTGCCTTTTGCAGATTGGAAGGTTTTAATTTTAACGATGTCCAGACTGTCCGTTCTCTCTTCCATAGATCACATCTTTGGTGTTCTAAAATATCATCCAAGCTGAGGTCCCCTGGACTCCCTTCTACATTCCAGGACTTTATAGTTTTGTGTTTTACATTTGGATCTGCCATCCATCTTGAGTTAATTTTTGTGAAGGCTGTAAGGTCTAGGTCTAGACTTATTTTTTTTTGCATGTGGATGCTCGTTGTTCCCTACGCCCTTTGTTGGAAAGACTGTGCTCTGCTCTATTGCCTCTGCTATTTGGTCAAAAATCAGTCACCTATATTTATGGTGACCTGTTCAAGTAATATGTTTGTCCGTTCTTTCATGGATACCGTGCTGTCTCAATTACTGTGGCTTTATACAGAGTCTTAAATGTTCATCATTCTTTAACTGTAATACAGTTATGCAACTAGTAGTTTTAAAGCCCTGAAGTACCTTTCTTCTAAATAAACAGTGTCTCTTGTCTAGTGTTTGCGTTTTCCTTGAGGAAGCTGAAATACTGAGTATCACCTGTGCATCGCTGGTGCTGGGGGCAGGATTAAATACGTGTCACAGCCTAATCACCAGATACCAGGTCATTGACGGGAGGTTGTAGGAAACATGATGTGACCCGGGTCCATAAAAGTCTGTGCATTAAGTTCTTACAAAGGCCATGGTATTTGTTTTACTTGATGGAGTGATGGACGCTGTGAACGTGAAATGGAATTTTATTTCTCAGCGTGAGGAGCTAGGAGAGTCTGTCAAATGGATGTGGCTCAAGTGAAATAAATCCATGTGCGTGAAGCTGGGTGCCCAGCACAAGGACCGGACATTTTGAGGAAACGCAAAGCAGATACCTCTCATTCCCAGATTTCCTCATATCATTTACATAAATGCTGCATTTTGACATACACTGTCATACCATAGCCCTATATGACATTTCACGTAAATGGCATGAGAAATCAATTTTAAACTCTTAAAAAAAAAAAAAAGCATGGAAGTAGTTTCTCTTATTGGTGATGAGACCAAAAAGAAAATCTAGTATTCTTTTCCTTTTAGAAAAAGGTTTATTCATCTACTACCTTCTCTGAACTTCTAAAACATGAAGTGACAAATGCAAGTCTCATAAAATATCCTGGTTTTGATGAGCAAGACAGTAGAACTTGATAGAAAATACTGAATGGGAAGCAAAATAGCAGAACCACTCAGCCAGAAACTCAGACCTGCCAAAATGCTTCATGAAGAAAGGTAGAGAAGCACTCTTCAGAAGGGGTTTTAGCAGTCAGAGGCTGTTCTGCAGAAATGCAAGGAAGACAGATTATATTCTCATGCTTGGATGTGCCAAACTTCTACCCACAGCACTGCTGAACTACATGTGATTTGCAAGGTGACTCCCCCCACTGCGTTTTAAAGGTGATTGTATTTAAAGTACAAATATAATTCGTGCAAAACCACTATTGATGTGAGTACCTCTTATACCTTCATCCCCACGGTCTCAAAAAGCCAAAAAAACAAAAACAACCCTATTTGAAGAGAAAGAGGGACCTCCTCCTCTACAACACATTCATTTTTTGTGTCAGAGCTGTCCCCCTCCTTCTGTAGGAGGAAAAGAAATGCTAATTTGTGTACCTCCTAGATCGTTCCTCCCAAGCATATTTGCCAACTGGACCTGAAAGATACCGTGCACTGAGTGACTCGTGGTGACAGTTATCAGGCTGGCATTTCACGCCAGTCCTCTCAGGAGACCTGATGCTTCAGGGATCAGCCTTGTGTGCACAGGTCTGGGCAGGGAAAAAAACTCTATCACCAAAAACACCTTCTGAACTTTTCCACTTGCTTCCTTAAAGTGACCCTTTAACACACGATTTGTTTACCACCTTCGTTCCAGAGGCTCCCAGGTGTGCCCACGGCCCTGCCGGCATGAACCAGGGTTGGCTGTAAACTCGTCAGCCTCCAGCAGTGCAGAAATTTCAGGTGTGGGCTATACCCTGATCTACTCATTCTTTGTGAAGAGTGTCCCTTCAATTTCTGGTCGAGAAGTGACATGAAAGTTTCTGGAGGACAAATTGCAGAATTCTGACACAGAACATGTCATGAATACTCCCAGACAGAGCCGCCTCTGGCCCTGGTGAGCTGCGGAAGAAGCTCCTTCTGGAGCCGGAACCACTTCACCCAGAGGGCCCTGCTCCCCCATCCCCACCCACCCCCCTCACACCAGTGGTGGAGGAAGGGGACATACTATCTTGCATCCCTTCCAGATGTCTTTCAGCTTTGCGGTCTCCCCTCTGATAGTGAATTGGAAGTATTGGAGATTGAATCTAAGTCCAGTGGTTTCCAAGAACGTGAAGTCCTGGTGCTCTTCGATGCTCCGTCACAGTCTGTTTATCCAGTGGTCTCCTTTTAACAAAAGAATGAACGGCTGTTGGTCAGGGTCTTCTCAGTGCTCTTGACATCATCCTCCATGTGACATAGGCTCGGTTCCCATCAGCCACCAAGACAGGTGACCCCTCTACGCCCTTCCCTAGCCTGGTCTTTCCCTCTGGTTATTCGGGACATTTCCAGTTGTCTACATCATCCTTCAACAGCAGCTCCGTGACCTCCGTTCCATCCTTTCCCTCCACCTATCCCCACCGGGCATGGGGGCTGGTGGGTCCACACGGAGAAGCTCCTCCAAACTTCTGTTTGTGCAGCTTCGCTCTATAGAGCAGCACAAATGGGCCCTCACCTCACTGTTGTCTAACCCTTGAGATTTTAGACTCTTGGCTCCTCAGATGAAAGGCCTCATTTCATGGAGTTGTTCTATGATAGCAAAACATTATACGGTGAAAAACTTCTGAGCGCACTTGAAAACAGAAATAAAAGCAGCGCCCAGATCTACTGCAGGCAATCATTCCCTAAGTGCTGAGCTTTAGGCAGAAAACAGCAGTGGATACGTGCCAGACCACATGACCTGTAACCGCCTGTGAGTCAATACATGCAGGGAGAGTCGACGTTCAGAGGGGCAAAGTTTACCCAACGACAAGCCAAGCTATTGAATGCCTGCTGATCTTTGTATGTTGGCCAGTTATTGAATCGTGGTCAGGGAGCCCAAGTGGAATGAAATTGTGGCCAGAGCCTGCTGACTACAGTATGATTACAAATTTGAGACCTGTCTCTAGCCAAGTGGTGAACCTTCCCTCCCAACCTGGATTTACTCTTTTTCACTCTATTTTTCTCCAACAGGTTGCTCATGGCAGTCTTGTGTCGGCTCACTCCCGTCGACAGCTCAGCAACCGTGGCATCCGCTAGGTGCACTGCACTTGCGAAGGGAGCAGTTCAGGAGGGAAGGCTCCCACGGTCAAGGAGTTTACAGCTTCCCTTTGCAGTTAGCCTGGTCCAATGTGAGTGTTGGAAGAAATGAAATTGCCTCGCTGAAGTTTTGCTTTTCTCAGATGACTGGTGTTAACCATGAGGTTCAGGGAGGAGGAGTTGGAAAGACTCACGAGTGGAGGAAAAATGAGACTAAGGATCCAGCTCGACCTCACACAGTCTGGAGATAAAGATGCTGACTAGCAGAGGGGTTCTAGGACAGACCTGGACACTGACCCATGTCCCCGAATCCTAACCAAATTCTTTTTTTCTTAACCTGTAAACAGGCAGGGACCTTGGCTCACAAAGGGAGGTCTGAGCCCAGATCTGATCAAGGGAAGGACTCAAAGTGGAAGATTATAAAGCATTACAGAGCACAAGCATGGCCTGAGGGTAAGTGGGGGGTAAGCCGAGCAGGTAGGACAGCAGCGGAGGCAGGAGAGGGGTCTTTAAAGACTTCTAGAGAGCACGGTCTGCTTTGCCGAGCTCAGAACCACACCCAACCTCAGAGAAGGCTCACCGGGATCGCGTATGGTTCTGCCAGTCTGTCCCTGAGCCTTCTCATTCTAGAACCCAGGCAAAAGTATCCTTCACCCGAGCACCCCATTCTCGTGGCAAGGAGGCTTTCTTTCAATAGAGCAGGAAGTCCAGATGAACCCGACGACCGTATTTTGAGCTCCTGCTCAGGAATGGAGACTGTCACATAGACTCCCAGCAGGTCCCGGCGCCTGTCTGACCAGAAGGGGGCGCGTTTCACTATAGGCCACAGGACAGCGGAGGGACGCAGGAGCCTCTCCTAGGGGTGGGAACAAGCAAGTGGCACCAGCCAAAACCACTCTAGGCTGAAACGCATCAAATACGTATTTTCCTCTTTTGCTTTTATTTAATGCCTTCCCTGGTCAGACTGATGAAATGTTAGGAGTGGCTAATATTTGTCGTGTGCTTTTTGGCATCTGCAGTGCCGGCCCATGGTGCTTGGTTAAGAAAAGATGGAGGACGCCTGGGTGGCTCTGTCGGTTAAGCCTCCAGCTCCGGCTCAGGTCATGATCTCACGGTTGGATTTGAGCCCCGTGTCGGGCTCTGTGCTGACAGCTCAGAGCCTGGAGCTGCTTCAGATTCTGTCTCCCTCTCTCTGTCCCTCCCCTACCCACGCTGTTTCTCTCCCTCTCTCAAAAATAAACACTTTTAAAAAAAGGTTCTGTAGGTTTGTTTCTAAAACTACATTATTTGCAGGAAAAATTCCTGGTGAAGTTCTGTCCTTTTACTGGCAATTTGGAAATGAAGTTATCAAAAGACAGCTTGACTTTGACACCACCAGCTTGGTTTTTCCGCACCCACAGAACTAAAACGCGCCTGCGATGTCCATCTTTCCTACCGCTGTGCATTTGCTAACATGGAGGTTGGTGGACACTGAGCCGTGTCTTTCTGACAGATTTAAAATCTGAGTTTAAACACAGCTTAAGCAGGGATTGACTCACATATGACTGGATTCACAATTAGAGCAGAAAAATCTGAAGTCCAAGTTTACAAGTTTTTTCAGAGCATATGAGACAAGAAAAAAGGCGGGGGAGGGGGGGTCTCTCTGACAAGCGCCTGGCATCTTGGAGTTTCATCTCTGCAAATGCTTATGTACGTCAAGAGACTCAGGCTTGACAAGCACGACTCTCACCGGTAACCTAGGAAACAAGCAACACTAGCCTTTTTGGCAATCATGGAAAATGGATTTACGTTAAAAACAAAGACTTCTCCTCTTGTCTAAGCAATTATACTAATTAGATTGAAAAATCCTGACATTTCCAATTAGCGCTTACTACTAAATGTATATCTGCAAATACAACAGAGGGTAAATACTGATTTGTGAGACCAGAATAAATTGCACGCCACCATGCCACGGGCATGGAATTAACGCAATATGTGAGCGCCGTTCTCCAACTTCTACTGTTTTTGAATTGAGACAATCATTTGTAAACTGTAAGTGGGGGTACAAAGGTAAGTGAGATATTTGCAAATGAAATAGATCAAGTTGGGCTCAAAGCAATTAGAAAGGAAGGGGAAAAAACGGTTTTCTTTCAACTAATCTGCAGAAGATCACGCAGCCTGCTGAGGCCTTGTTGACAGCCCACTTCGTAGGTCGTCTCCCCGGTCCTGTTCTGGAGGCCGTGATGGCACAAAGCTCAGGGAAATTGCCACGGCCTCACAGCAGTCACGGCCAAGGGCAATGGGGATGCAGCTCAGTCCTGGAATTAGGGGGAACCTACGTTTAGGTTCCCCTGTGGTGGTCCTTACAGGCTGCACGAATGCTCTGTTGGGTGCGCTCTGCACTGTTTGTGCTTTAACTCTGAGACTTCCCTTTCTTGTTCTCCTAGACACAACATTCTGCGAGCAGGCGGGGCTCTCCCACACCCCTTTTCCCACAAACCCTTCCTTCTCATTTCCACATGACAGTCCCTAGAGTGCTTTTGGATTCCTCGAGTGGGAGGTGATATTTGTGTGCCATTCCGTGGATTGTTCACTCTCAGTCTCTGTGTTCCCCTTAACTATAAGGTCCTGAGGAACCACAGCTGAACCTAAGCTCACCTGTTCTCGCCTACGTGTTTTCTAGCCATCGGGGGGGGAAAAAATTCAATGAAACTACATTTTTTTTAAATATTTTTTATTTCTAGGAGAGAGACTGCGTGAGCAGGGGAGGGTCAGAGAGAGAGGGAGATACAGACTCTGAAATAGGCTCCAGGCTCTGAGCTGGCAATCAGCACAGAGCCTGACGCGGGGCTCGAACCCACGAACCGCGAGATCATGACCTAAGCGAAAGTTGGACGCTTAACCGACTAAGCCACCCAGGCTCCCCTGAAACTACCTTTTTTAAAACTCTCATATCCCAAACTGTTCTTATAAATAATCAGACTTCTGCTATGGTGAAGACAATGTTCATTCCTGTAGAAAGGCGACTTAAACATGGGTTTTGTTAAACATTTTATTTTTTAATGTTTGTTTTGAGACAGTGTGAGTGCGAGAGCGTGAACAGGAGAGGAGCAGAGAGAGAATCCTAAGCAGGCTCCATAGGAACCGTGGGATCATAACTTAAGCCAAAAATCAAGATTTGGACGTTCAGCTGACTGAACCACCCAGGTGCCTCAAACTTCTTAATTTTTAAACAACACACCATCGCAGTAAGTGGTCCAGTGCCTGTGAAATCATCCCAGTTGCCCTGCTGTTTGTATACACTAAGCGTGGTCTGCTGAGCAGGTGTAGACAATTTTCTTTTGAGGAGCAGCTCTTCTCTTCGTGTCTCCAACGTTGTGACTCTTGTCGCACCCTCACCTCCAGCAAGTACGCCACGCACGAGCACGCAGATGTGCACACAGTCATTCATCTCGGACACCTTCACACCGTGTGTGTGTGTGTGTGTGTGTGTGTGTGGTGTGACTAGGTGATACATTAACACCGGATCACCAAGGGTTGGAAGAACTAAGGCACGTGCCTCTCAGATGCATCATTGGGCCACGTGGCCCTTTGCTCCACGCTACGTGGCTTCTCCAGGACCTAGGCTCAGTGATGGTTTTTCTGCACATGCACCTGGGTGATCGTGAAGCGAGAAGAAAAGGCTGGAGGGTCGGGAAGAACACATGTTGCTCCGACTGGAGCTCACTGGCTGAAACTGGTCAGAGGGAGTCCACCCAGCTCCGGAGGATTGGGGGTCGTGGGGAAGCTGATGGAATGTCAGATGGACAGCTGACCGGCTGCACGTGGTTATAACCTCCAACCAAGGGTGTGAAGAGTATGAAGAGAAGTATCACCAGGAGAAATAAGCAAGCTGGGATGGAAGTCAGAAGAATCTGCTTATAATCCCAAACAGCAGAATTAAAATGGATGAATGAGAGAAAAACATACTTCACTTTCCTGTGACTGCATCTCTTCAGGTGTTCAGACTGATGAGGTCATAGGATGAGATCTTGTGCGAGTTTGTGGTGAGGCTGTGCACCTTCAGCCTGGTTCCAATTCTGTGGCCACCAGCATCGGCTTAAACGTGCTGCAGTGGACGCCCGAAAGCATCACCATCTCCAAGCACAGCACTGATTCCTCATTCCCTTCCCGTTCACCTCTCACCGCACGTGCCAGGTGCCCTCAGGGAGGAGGCAGTGTGGGAGGTCATGCACCTGCTCTTACACTGACCAACTCTGCTGGTATTTCCCAGGATAGGATGAGGCCCGTGACGGCACCTGGCTTAGCTCTCCCAGCACATGGAAGTGCCAGCTCACCACGGACCCAGGAGGAAACCCACCTTGGCTGGACTTCTCCTTAATGGACATAAAAAAAAGTCTGATTTGTGGAGTCACTGGGATGACTGTAGCATGTATTGGTGACTCTCAGTATTCTGCTGCATGGACAGAACCAGAAACCTCGGACTGCCACCGCTCTGTCCTCGGCACGGCGCCCACCCGCGTGACACCACCGAGGGACCCCTTTGGTTTTCTGGGAAATGAAGGGCAAGAAAAAACGAGATGGAACAATGCTTCTCTGTTAATAGCCTCCAGATGTTTGTCTTCTACTCTCTTGAGAAAACAAACGAGCGGCTCTCGTAGAAGCCCTTTCACATCCCGTGAGCCCGCCCTGGCCATTTCCCACAGTTCACTTGAAACACTTATTTTTTTCATTGTGATACGGCAAAACCTCCTTCCTGCATCATACCACTCCGCACCGTTCTGCTTTGTTTTTTCTTTCCCGAGGGTCGTTTTTAGGAAATGTGGGGTAAACTGAGGTAAACTGACAAATTTCCATGTGGGAAAGACAGAAGAGCATGATTATGGAGGAATAATTGTGGCAAAGGCCATTTAGAGGGATTGAGGCGGCTTAGTTTAGCACTTAGGGCAGCTGAATAAATTATCTTCCACTGTGACAAAAATACAGTATGAAGATAGTTTATGCACGTTAAGTGGGTGTATGTGGATAAATTGTACAAAATGAGCTGTGTTTTAAAATTTAATTTTGGTCTTTAATTTTAATTCCCAAATTTCTTAAGTAAATGATGGCCACGACATCACTATAGGCAGTGTTTATTAGTTTTGAAATGTTTTCTCTCTCATATTTTTGCATAAGAAATTGATATGCACAAGATGAAGGAACAATCATGCTTAACTGTCAATTCTCATTTTCTATATTCCTAAAAAGTAATTTCCTGTCGCATGGGTTAGATACACAGACTCGTGTCAGGAAGTTTGACCAGAAGTGGTTTTTAATGACCTTAGGATTTAGAAAAATAACATATTGAGAGTGAATGATTATAATAAATACATACTTTTAAATTAAAATGATAGGGGAAAAAACTGGCCACCCCCTTCAGAATAATACGTTTGTTTCTGCAAGGGTCTGTCTTGGCATTTATCATTTTGTTGATCACACAACTAATTAATCTGCTTGCTTACTTAAAAAAAAATTGGAAACACACCATATATTAGAAGACTTCATTAAACAGATTGTAAATCTTTACTACTGAGCTGCCAAACACGAATTTTTTTTCGGGAACCAGAAGTGTAGGGAGCAGTTATTTTGTCGCTGAAATGACCCAAAGCGAATACTGTTCTCTGGGCCTGGGGGAGAATGAAGACAACGGAGGCCCCCTTGGATGCACCGCGCAGTTGGTAGCGTGTCACAAACTGAGCGCCCTGCATTTCCCTGGTCACGGTCTCGGCAGAGGACACTAACCAGCACTATAGCCATGCGGGAGGCACGTGACCTGCAGAAGTTGAGTTGTCTTCTGGTGTCTAGTTTTGTGACTTCACTCACAGGTCACTTAACATCAGCTCAGGGTCACCAAGGTCTCCCAAATGTCAACACATGGTCACTAATACCCTTTCTCATTGGAAAGCCTTTAAATTTTGAGAAACTGAGAAGCACTCAAATTTTAAACTTTTATCACTAGACACTAAGAACTTTTATTTTTGAAGTGACAGATTCACTTCTTTTTTGAAAAAAAAATGCCTGCAAATTAGCCAAGTCTGGATAACTACAGCTCTGTGGGGGTTGAAGTCAAGTGGAGTTTGCTGACAAATATCTACCAACCTGCCCCCAGTTCAACCAAGTGTGTGGTGCTTCTCTGAAGGAGACCATGACACTCCAGCAGCCAGCCAGAGGTTTTACGCGTATGTCCCATTTCATGCCATAGAATATTTGGAAAGATATGTAGTAGAGTTGGCATATAATTAATTTTACTGCTTTTACAAGAACATCTGTAAGTAATACTGGTTTTTTTTTTGTTTTTTTTTGGGGTGCATCACAGTGAGTAAACCTATGATGGTGCAGTTTGGGGGTACCGCCCTGACCTGCTAAGACACCAACAGTTCATCCACCATAGTTTTTTTGCACTGAAGGTACAAGTGTCAATAGTTCTCTGATGGGGCAGATGATATAATTGTTATGACATTAGTTTGGTGTGTCAGAAACCCTCAAAGAGTTGTCTGGAAACCCCAGACCACACTTTGAGAAACTAGTTCAGATATTTACATTCAAAATGAGAAAAGTCTAAAAAAAACTCAGAATACTTCCTGCATAAAGATGCTAGAAATGATTAAGCCCAAAGTAGAAGAGAAAATAACTGTAAAATTGGAAAACATTAAAATAGAAAATTAAAAAATCAAGGAAACCTAAACTCAGATGTTGAACAAACTCCATAAAGTTGAGAAACTTTCAGTTACGTTGAAAACAATTAAGGAAACACAACTTGCCATTATCCTGAATGGAAGAGGAATCCTCACTAAAGACGTTAAAGACTTGGAAAAAGAATGAGGGAATATTTAAGACGGTTATATTTCTATAAATTGACAATTTAGATGCAGCAAATTTGCATGATATAAATTAATAAAACTGAATAATAGAAAACTTGATTAGCCCCAAGTCAATTATAAAAACTGAATTCATAATTTAAAAATCTACAAGTAAAATCTCAACCTCTTGGACTTCCCACTGAATTGTATACACATTAAAAAAAAAATCCTTTAGAAAGGAGAGAGGAGGGGATCCTTTCTAATTCATTTTATGAGCCTGGTATTATCCTGACCCCATAGGACAAAGCCATCACACAAAGTATAAACATCCCTTGTGAGTCTAAACAGTATTGCCCATCACAAAATCTTCATTAATAGAATCCAACCATACGTAAATAGGCATATTATAACCAAGTAGGATAAATACTAGCAATGTACTTTTGCTTTGACATTTTAAAATCTATATAATTCACTGTATCAAAAGGAAAAATACAAATCAGTCATCTCAACAGAGAGGTGATTTTACAAGATACAACACCTATTCTTACCAACTCTCAGCAAATGAAGGGTAGAGAAGGTCCTCAATGTGGTCAAAGTCCTCTAAAAACCTGGCAGTTCTACAGAGTGAACCCAGGATGGTCACAGCCACTCTTCATACTTCTGTTTGACCTTGCTCTGGATGGGCCAGCCTATAACAGAGAAGTCATACAGATTGGAAATGAATAGCAAAGACTTTATTTACAAGTTATATGATCATTGGACACAGAAATTAAAAAGTTAAAAATATAGTTACCAAAATAAGTGAACTCAGTGCTGTGACAGGACACCTACACAAACCCACTCTTTCTAAAAACTATGAAAACTGTTTGGAAAATATATTTTTATATCTGCTTGCAGGAGTATCTATGCACATAAAATACTTCATAATGAATTCAATGAAACATGTACAAGACCTATATTCCAATAATTATAAAACCTTACTAAGAGACCTTTTTTAATGTAAAAATTGGAAAGACCATGTTCATAGATTAATGGCGTCAATACTGTCTAGAGATCAGTTCTCCCTAAATGGATCTATAAATCCAATGTGATTTCAAAAAATCTCAGACCACTTTGATAGAAACTGAGAAGCCTATTATGAAATCCATATGAATCTGCAAAAAAAAAATAGAATTTTGAAAAGTATGAACACAATTGAAGAAATTATGCCTGATTTCGAGTCACTACAAAACTCTATTAATCAAGATCGTAAGGGGCATAAAGATCTTCAGATGAATTGAGCAAAGTCCCAAAATAAACCCAAACATAACAGTCAGGTGATTTCTTACAAAGATACAAGGGTATCCCAGTGGAGACCAATGTTTTGACAAACTGCATAGAAACAATTGGATAGCAAAACACAAAATAAAGTGAACCCAACCTGTGGTTTGTATTATACAGATGCAGGATTCATTTTTAAAATGTTATAAATTGGGCTTCATCCTAATAAAAACTCCTGTTCTTTGAAGGACAACATCAAGTAACTGGAAAGGCAAACCATGTGTTCACAGCTGTGTATCTGATAAAGGACTTTTTTCCAGATTACACACACTCCTACACAGGAGATTGATAATTATAAGGTGTTGCAACTAATCAAGAAAAAATCCATCCCTTATCACGGAAGAAATAGAAAACATGGACATATTCATAGGAAAACTGTAACCTGTTGGGTTCACAAAATGTGTCATCGACAATGTTAGAAACGTGATAGATTTGGGAGCAATCCTTATGAATTTAAGTCCTTATGAATTGAGTATGAAATCTAAAAAGTTTGACACCTACAAAAAGTCAAGAAGCAAGTTCAGATGGCCGTCAGATGTATGAAAACCTGTTCAAGCTCATTGGTAGGGGATTAAATGCTCTTAAATTTTTAGTATGTTTTTGCCCATCTAGCCCAAGTTAAGAAGCTCAGAAGTTGCTGTTGTTGGTTGAGGTCCCTGGGATGCACACTTCCAGCAATGAAAGTAGGAGTTTGAATTAGTGGATGTGGACATTCTAACAGATCTATAGAAAATGCATACGCTGCCCATCTAGCCCAAGTTAAAAAGTTCAAAAGTTGCCATTGTTGGCTGAGGTCCCTGGGATGCACACTTCCAGCAAGGAAGGTGGAAGTTTGAATTAGCGGATGTGGACATTGTAACAGATCTATAGAAAACGCATATGCCTTTGACCTGCTGTCCCACTGCTGCAGTCATGCCAACGTGACTCATCAGTGACCATGTGTTACTAGGAGACACTATACAGCTCTGAATCGAGTCATCAAGGAGGATCAACTATGGGGTCTCTGTGGTGGCAGCTGTCCCCTCCAGCAAGGGGAGGTCCTTGTCACCAGCTTTGTTGAGCATGGCAGGCGTCATCGTCATAGAAACAGTCCAGCTTTTAGTCATGTGTACTTTGTTTATAAATTCTCTCCACTTATTTCCCTGCCGCCCAGCACTCGCTAACCCGCTAATCAGGAACAGAGCAAATTCCCATCAATAGCAGTGGGTTGAATATATTATGGAGCTTTCACAGGATAAAATAGTTTGTAGTTATTGAATGGACTGCAATGGATAGGATATGGATTAGACCTGTTAAAATTTCCTGGGATTTCTCCTGCAGGCCAGTGTTAAGAAGAAAAAGATGCAGAAAAGTGTGTAAAATAGGGAACTGTCTTCACAAAACAACAAAAACCACGGATGTATGTCCATGTTTATCTGTATTTTAAGATTTTACATCATCCAATGAACATAAAGACGATATTGGGAAATATAAACATTTGGTTATTGAGTTATCTCGGGGGAGTGTGTGAGCAAGGAGGAGAAAGGAAGCCCAGTCAGAAAAGAAAAATGAAAAACACGTATTTGATATGATCTTGTTTATACAATTTAGAANAACTATGGGGTCTCTGTGGTGGCAGCTGTCCCCTCCAGCAAGGGGAGGTCCTTGTCACCAGCTTTGTTGAGCATGGCAGGCGTCATCCTCATAGAAACAGTCCAGCTTTTAGTCATGTGTACTTTGTTAATAAATTCTCTCCACTTATTTCCCTACCGCCCAGCACTCGCTAACCCGCTAATCAGGAACAGAGCAAATTCCCATCAATAGCAGTGGGTTGAATATATTATGGAGCTTTCACAGGATAAAATAGTTTGTAGTTATTGAATGGACTGCAATGGATAGGATATGGATTAGACCTGTTAAAATTTCCTGGGATTTCTCCTGCAGGCCAGTGTTAAGAAGAAAAAGATGCAGGAAAGTGTGTAAAATAGGGAACTGTCTTCACAAAACAACAAAAACCACGGATGTATGTCCATGTTTATCTGTATTTTAAGATTTTACATCATCCAATGAACATAAAGACGATATTGGGAAATATAAACATTTGGTTATTGAGTTATCTCGGGGGAGTGTGTGAGCAAGGAGGAGAAAGGAAGCCCAGTCAGAAAAGAAAAATGAAAAACACGTATTTGATATGATCTTGTTTATACAATTTAGAAACGTGCATATTGTCAATTTGTTTATAAAATATGAAAGAATATTACAAACGTGAGAAACGGGAAATGTGGTGGATACTGTTACTTGTTTGGTGCCCATTCCTGCAGAGGAACATGGCGCCTGGGGCCCGGGTGGTGGTCAGCCAGCTACAGCAGTCTGTCTTCCTTGTGTTCTCTCTAGACTGTGCCTGGACAGGGGATTAGAAAATAGTACACAGGTGAGAGGAAAATACAACTGGATTTGACAATAGACGCATCCATCTGAAATTCAGACGTATTCATAGGCAGATCATAAAGCACTGTAAATCCTATCAAACACTCAGCCCAACGATGACGTCCAACAGCACTGAGCATTGGTTACATGGAAGTGAGCTTCTAGGACCCAAGGCATAAGGACGCTCTGATGAGGAAGCTGGTGGCTCCACCCTGTGCAGATAGAACAGGTCCCACTAGACCACCACCTACCCACACTCACTGTTGCCTTTCCCATTTGCTTTAGTCATTGCCATTCTTGGGGGGGTTGGGGGGGGGCGGCAGGGAAAGAAGTCCAGGCTGGTGTTTCCTCCTGAGTGCAGTAGACATGGGGACCATCATTCTAGTTCACAGTCTGTGGTGGGAAGCTCAACGCCACAGCCATCAGGAGCCCCCAATGAAGCTCCATGATGAAGACCGGCTGCTGGGAGGGCAGGGGCTTGGCATCGGCCAGCAGCTCCGACCACTCTCTCCTTCTGTCTGTTCAAACTTCCAGCCAAGCACGTGGAAGAAGGAAGTCTCGAACTCTATAAAGCGCCAGGATGCCATCCCATATACAAATCCACAGATGCAGTTGAAAATGTGCTACCCTGGCTCTGCCAAGTGAGGAGACCGGAATAAATCCGGGTCAAGTGAATGGAGCCACATGGGAAGGTCCTGCTCATATCCACAAGCTGGCTGGTGAAAACCAGCCCGCAGAAATTACAGGGCGTCCTTGCGGCTGGGTGATAAAATGTAGGCAAGGGACAAAGCCTGAAAAGCAACGAGGAAAATGCAGTAACTGTTGATTTGGTGGAGTTGGCTAGGTGGAAGTTTTCGGGCATTTGCTTAAAAGTCCTGTCCCCCCTCCTTCCCTCCTCCCTCCTTCCCTCCTTCCCTCCTCCCTTCTTCCCTCCTCCCCTCTTCCCTCCTCCCCTCTTCCCTCCTCCCCTCCGTTCTTTCCTTCCCTTCCTCCTCCCNCCCTCCTTCCCTCCTTCCCTCCTCCCTCCTTCCCTCCTCCCTCCTTCCCTCCTCCCTCCTTCCCTCCTCCCCTCTTCCCTCCTCCCCTCCGTTCTTTCCTTCCCTTCCTTCTCCCCTTCCTCCCTTCATTCCTTGCATATGTGTGTAGGGAAGACTTCTGCCCAGCAGAAGGCACCCCTAGACTCCCCTACCCTCCAGAGTCTTCCCAATCCCAGACACTAAGTCAACTGAACTTTCCACAGAGCACATTTGAATTTGTAAAGAGGTTCCACACACAATTTTCGCGTTGCCGCCAATGAAGTAAATCTATAGGTATTTTCTCTGTACTGTGAGCTAAAGAAGTGCCTATACTTAACAAAGGGTGGGTCGCCTTTCTCAGCCTCATTAACTTTGTAGCATGGATGGGGAAATCGTTAGGGCCTCAAATGCTCCAGAGGGTTTGCAAAGCAGGGGATACCTTGAAGACTGGGCCTCAGTCATTCCAGAGAAGAGGTGTGTATGAGCACAGTGACCTTGTAGTCATCATGGCACTGAGGAGGAAATAATTTAAATCAGGAAATAATTTGGGGCCAGTAATGTAGTATCATGTTAGGAGGTTCTTGAATAGCAGAATATGGAAGTTGAGTTTATTCTCACATTTTTTTTTTTTTAATTTTTTGACACAGAGCTCATACAAGCAGGGGAGGAGAGATAGAGAGAGAGAGAATTCCAAGCAGGCTCCACACTGTCAGCACAGAGCTCAGCGTGGGGCTCAAACCCATGGATTTTCAGATCATGACCTGAGGCAACCTCAAGAGTCAGACGCTTAACTGCCTGAGCCATCCAGGTGCCCCTATTCTCAAGTTCTTGATGTGCCCTTTTTACCTTCATAAGCCGCAGCTCCGAAACTTGCCTCTACGTGCACGTAACACTGAGCAGAAAGAATCATAGAAGGTAAGATGAGATGATTACCTATATGAGTTAATACAACACTGTAATGTGTAAGGCTGGACGTTCCCTATTATTTAACAAAGTAAATAACTGGGAAGAGAGTGGGTAAGTGGCCCGAACCTAAAAACTACCCCATGAATCTCCACATGCTCTCAGTAACTGACTGCACACCACATATGACTGTTAGATGCACCAAACTGACAGATAGGCTGACAGACAATCTGTTTAAGATGTGTTTATTTTAAATGCAGAGTAATTGGCTTTTAGTGTTCAGTATTTTGCACTGTAGATATTTCCATTTGTGTGCCCAATTCCTTAGGGCACTTAGCTTCTCTAAGTCACAAAATGTGTGTGTGTGTGTTTTAAAATAGCTTACATCCAATTTATAAACATCAACACAACCCATTAGAGATGATGTTATTTCAAGTTGATTTTCTCTCTTTGCAGTACTTTTCCATCTCTAATTATGCATCTGTTTTTGTTTCTCTAAAGAACCGTTTTGCTGAGTTAATTTTATTAGTCAAATTTTATTTGTAGGGGTCTGCTTTTTACATTCCCTCACCTCAGCACTCCCTGGGCCTTCCTACTATTGCTGGCATTTTGGAATAAATATCAGTTATGGACCAGACCAGACAGGACCTTTGTCTGTCTGTCCCCTTCCCTCCTCCTTCCTTCCTGCATCCTCTCTGTCTCATCTGTTTCATTTTTCTCATCTTATTTTTTCATGTCGCTGACAACATCACTATAGTGACAAAAAAAGACACATGCTCTCTGGAAAGTCAGTACACTGCCTGATTAGCATCTGGGACAGAGGCGAGATGCAATGTGACTCCAGGAGATTGAGATATGGTTTATAGTGCATTTCAAGATAAAACAACAAATCTGTGGGGCCCCTGAGTGGCTCAGTTCGTTAAGCATCTGACTTCAGCTCAGGTCATGATCTCATGGTTCGTGGGTTGGAGCCCCGCGTTGGGCTCTGTGCTGACAGCTCAGAGCCTGGAGCCTCCTTCAGATTCTGTGTCTCCCTCCCTCTCTCTGTTCCTCCCCCACTCATGCGCTCACTCACTCTCTCAATAAAAACATAAAAATTTAAAAACAAAACAAATATGAATGTAGAGGGACATCATTAGCATGTTTCGATTCAGGGATGAAAAGGAGGATCATAAAGAAATAGAAAATCTGAACACTGAAAACTGAAAACCAGTAATGAGTAAGGGGATTGAATCAGTAATCCACAATCTCCCAACAGAGAAAAAAGCCCAGGACCAGATGGTTTCACTGGTGAATTCTAACAAACCTATAAAGAAGAACTAAAACCAATTCATCTCTAACTTTTTCAAAAGATAAAGGAGGAACAGCCCCAAATCTATCATATGAGACCAGCATTATCCTGATACCAATGCCAGAAAAGGACACAACATGAAAAGAAAACCACCAGCCAATAGCACTGCTGAATACTAATGCAAAAATCCTCAGCAAAATACTAGCAAACTGAATCCACAGCACAGTAAAAGGATCGCACACCAAGATCAAGTGGGATCCATCCCTGGCAGACAAGGATGGCTTAGCACCTGCACATCAAAAACTATGATGCGCTTCATTTACAGAACAAAGAAGAAAAGTTGTACCCACGATACAGAAAAAAAAAATACTAAGAAAATTACTCTGAGCTGAAGGAGACCCCCATGAATGTGGACATTGAGAACACGGAGCATTATGCAACACCCACGGGTGGCAGTGGGGGAATCCTTATCCAGTGGGGTGTTGTCACTTAGCATCCGTGGTGTTTTCCATTTGACTTTGCAATTCCCCCCACTAAAGGGGTTGAATGTATTTTCCTGCTCCTTAACATCGGTATGGCTATGTGACTTGCTGTGGCCAATGAAGCCCTGGTGAGTGTGAGGCATGTCTTATGGCTTGAAGAACACCTGTACAATTGCACTTGCTACTGTGTGTCCCTCCAGGTCCAATAAAGGCACATTTCTGGGGCGGGGGGCGGGGGGAGTCACCAGACCTAGGAGGATAGAAGGCTCATAAAGCAGAGTGGAGCCATGTAGCCAAGCAGAGCCTACAGGAGCTTTCCCGCAGCCTCCAAAACCATGAGGATAATGATTGCCCTTTTAACCACTGAAGTTCTGGATCGATTTGCTACAGAACATTTTTGTGGTAATAGCAAACTGAAATTCCTGGACTCCCATCATTGACTTTAAAGAATGCTAAATTCAAAGTGCCCTGAAAGCATCTGGGGGTAGAAAGATAAACTTTTAGAAAATGTCCTTACCAGTAAAATGGGATAAGGTTTTCATTGGTAAGAATAAATTCTAGACTACAGAGGACTTTGACCCTCAAATGTGCAAAAGCAAATAGTTATTTCTTCTAGAAGTTTCTCTCAAGCAAACCTATCAAATTCAAAAGAAACACTCGTATTCAGTTATGTAAGGACTCAGAATATGAACTCTTATGCTTCCCTTTTTTAAAAAATGAAAAATTTGACTTGATCCTGCAAGGTGTAAAAGAAAACCAATAGAAGAACATGACATAGAAAAAGTTGTGGAAATAATAAGGATCCAATGAAAGGCAACGTTGGTATGAGAGAGAGTGGGTGGGCTTGAAAGGCAATTGATCTAAATAAGAAAAGAGTGTCAACATCCTTTAAAAAAAAAAAGTTCAGAAATATTAATGAAAGTCCAAGCAACAGTGATGGTAAGAAACGCAAAGCTAAGGGAATGAGGATAAAAGGATGTCATTTGGGGCCACAGAGCCCCAGAAACACAACAGGTCGTCGTGTTTTATAAAATGAAAACAAAAGCAAGGTGAATCATGATTTGGAACAACTTGTGGGAACTTTTGCTTACGTGGCATCGATTTTATGAAGGAAACCAGACTTCACCAAGCAGCCGCGTATCAAACAATATTCACCTGAGGCGTCAGTGTAGTCACTGTTGTCTGCCGCTGCTTGGAGTCCATCTGGGGTCTTGACAACATGAAAACCATTTTCCTTGTAGATGGATCTCAACTCCCGTCGCTCGCTGTCGCCGGCTCTCCAGTCCCACGTTCTCGCCCCTCCAAGCCCACGACAGCAGAGCCCATGTGCTGTTCTGGCACCAAGCCTGGCTGTGATCTCCTGTATCGCTTGGTGCTCCTCATGTGAGCATCAAACCCGTCCCATAACTTGGCCGCTTGGTCCAGACTCTCATTGTCACCTTCACCTTCACCTTCACCTTCACCATCCCTGGGGTCCAGACATGCTTCCTTCCATCTGTTTCTCAAACACCTCATGCCCCCTTCTACCTCAGGGCCTTTGGACGCATTCATTCCTCTGCTCCCACACCCTACTTTGCTTACCTGACCCTTATTTCTTTCTCTCTTTTTTAATAGTTCAAATCTGCTTTGCCCCCCAAAAAATTGTATATATTTGGGGCATATGTGATGTTTTGATATTGTATACACTGGGAAATGATCACCATAATCAAGTTAAATAACACATCCATCACCTTCCATAGTCTCCCGTGAGAGAGAGAGAGAGAGAGAGAGAGAGTGTGTGTGTGTGTGTGTGTGTGGTGAGAATACTTAAGACCCACCATCTTCGCCCATTTCAGGTGCAGAGTACCGTGTTGTTCACTCTGGTCTCTGTTGTGTGCGTTACCTCTCCGCCACTTACCCATCCTCTCCCTGAAACTTTGCATCCTTGCCAGCATCTCCCTCCACCCCACCAGCCCCTGGCACCACCATATTGCTCTCTGGTTCTGTGAGTTTGACGTGCTTAGATTCCACGTATAAGTGAGGCCAGGCCATATCGCTCCTGTGTCTGAACATAATGGCCTCTGTGCCCATTTGTGTTATTGCAAATGGCAGGATGTGTTCCTTTGGTTGTTTTTTTTTTTTTTAACAACTGAATAATATTCCTGTGTGTGTGTGTGTGTGAGAGAGAGAGAAAGAGAGCGAGCGAGCGAGAGAGAGAGAGCACGCATGCGAGTGAGAGAGAGAAAACAGACCTCTTCCTCCTCCGCACGTTTCCATGTGCCCATGGGCACTCAGGTTGTCCCACACCTTGGCTACTGTGACTAGCTCTGGGATGAGCCTGGGGACCAGTGTGCCTCTGAGATCCTACTTCCATTTCCTTTGTGCAGACACCCAGCAGCGAGACCACTGGTCCCATGACAATGAGCTTTTTAATGTTCAAGGACCCCCCACGCTGTCCCCCACAGCTGTGGCACAACCGGGGCGTGTCCAATCACTTTACGTGTGTCCCTACTCCACTTTCTTTCATAGAATTCCTACCCATTTATAACCAGACGCTCCCCATGTCATCAGGATGAAGGTCTGTCTTCCCCATAAGCTGTTCCGACGTAACAGTATGTGCCACTTACCAAGGCTGCTTCTGTGCCGGTGACTGCTCTTAGAGCAAGATGGTGTCTGTTGTGACAACGTAAAAACAATTAGAGCAGACAACTTTTGTTACACAGAGAATGAAGAGGGAAGGGCAAGGATAATAGTGTTCCTGGTGTTACACAGTAGAGAGTCAATAGGTACAATCAAAAGTTCATAAAACAAGTGATAGATGTTCACAGTATCATACAAAGGATCAAATAGAAATGTGAATAAAATAATAAAATGATTGAAATTGGTGAGAAAGGGAATTTAACTGATTCCTTTTATATCATAGCAGGCAATGTACAATTGCTATGCCGAGGAGTATTGATATTATTTCGAGAAGGGAAGGTAACAACTTCAAAAATAATTTTAAAATGTTAAGTGATTGCTTTCTGAGTATACTGAAGAGACACATTTCCTTTTGGTGAAAATTTTAATTATTCATAATAGTGCTGAATAGTCTCATGCTGTTAAGTGATAGCTCCATTTAAGAAATGATTCCTCAAACTTACATTCTTTAAAAAAAGGTATTTTAATTGAAAGTTATCCTCATATTTTATTGGAATTTGTGAATTGGAGAAGAATTTTTATTTTTCAATTTTGTGTCATATCCTCCAGGAAGACATAACGCTTTCCCATTTATTTCTCTTCAGTTAGGTTGTACAATTGTCTTCATAGAGGTATTTTCTAGAAATCAGGAAGCACATTCCTTAGGTATTTTATAATCCTATTACTATGGTGATGACACGTTTTTTTTGGTTATTTTTTATTTTACAGAGAGAGCAAGTACTCATGTGAGTAGAAGAATAGGGGAGAGAGAGAGGGAGGGAGGGAGAGAGAGAATCCCAAGCAGGCTCTGCACTGTTAGCGCAGAGCCCGACACGGGGCTCAAACCCATGAACCGTGAGATCATGACCTGAGCTGAGATCAAGTTGGACACTCAACCCACTGAGCCACCCAGATGCCCCTGTGGTTATAGTTTTAACATACATTTTCACAGTACGTTTCTTATATTTTGTTTGTATGTTTTGTTTGCATGCGTAAAGAGTTGTTTATCTGTTTCAGACCTCAATTTCGTATGAGAACATGGGGGTTTTCATATTTCTCTTCATTATGGACCACATATTGAATTGTATCATTACAGGTAACGTACATCTAGTTGCTTACTTTGGATCTTTTAGAAAAGCGAAAGTGACTATGATCAGGATGCTTCAGATTGAAGGACATAGAGCATACTTCCATGTATTGATCTCCTAAGAAATACTTGGGGAGCAGATGCTCTGGTCTGGCGCAGATGGAGATGTGGGATGAGACGCAGGACGGGAGCCGAAGGGGCACACGCTTGCAGCACCTTGAGTTCATAATTGTGATGCAGCGTGACTGATGCCACCAAGCAGGTTGCAAGGGCTCGTGTGGCACTGACAGAGTCGTGTCGCCCCCCTGGGAGCACCAGAAGGTGTCCGTTAGGGCGTGAGCACCGAGCTTGGAGGCAGTGGGTGGCAGGGCCTGGGGTGCCGGGGAAGTTCCCTTTTATAAACTAGGCACTAAAAATAAATTCTGGAGGATGCCAGCACCAAGGCAGCGCTGGCAGCTGCAGACACCCTTCCACGGAGACTTCAGAAAACAGGCAGAACCTGTCAGAAATAACTTTTTTAGAACTCTGGAAAGAAGGCAGAGACTTAGAGCGACCCGCTGAACCTGGGATCGAGCAACACAGGGCGTGAGGAGCAGAAACTCGGAAGCTGGAGAGCAGCGGGCTGCGGGGACGGCGCCAGAGCGGGGCCCCCCGTGTCTGAGATGCCCGGCCGCAGGTGCACCCCTGAGTGCGTCGGGGTAGGGAGAAGCCGCTGCCGTCACACACGACTGTCCTTGTCATCGGTGTCAGATCACGTTGCCGCCGCGATGCTTACCCCTTGGACGGGTACCATCTTCTGCTCACTGTGCGCCGCTCCGGGCCGACTGCTCCGCCATAGTATTTTTACTTAATCTCTGTAATCCCGGCTTCAGCACGAGATGCTGCTTGTACTTGAAAAACTCCTGTCTTTGAAATGCTTTGTGTGAAATGATTGGTGTACTTCCCGGAAGCCCAAGGCAGATTTCTGGCCTGGAAATTAGAATCCATCTGGTAGGTGTCTCTCCCCCTTAGAGGTCTGGGGAGAATGCCTTGAACCCCTCTCGGGTTTCCTGGCCGCCAAGGCGGGGAACCTGCCTCCCAGGCTGGGATGTGGTCCTCACAGCAAACTGAGGCGTCAGGTCAGTTTTATCGAGCACTTACTTTCTAGCTGCACATGGAGAGATTGGGAGAAAGGAAAACTTGCAAGTCAGTTAGCTACCTTCAGGTGGCGAAGATGCATTGTGTGATGTACAGACGTAATCGAGTGAGGAAATAATCTGGCGTCTACGCAGGTCAGCACACGTGTCTTATTTCTTCTCTAAGCTGCTGAGCTTCCTTTCCCCATGTTGGCAGAGAAGGAAGGAAATGCTGTCACCCTTGCAGAGATGGAGACAAACAAACCCTCAGGCACGATGCTGTTGTCACAATTACACGGTAAGGAGAGAATTCACGGACACTTAGGACACTTTGGGAAGAAATAATAGAAAATAAATATTTTCCAAATAATACTGGATCTACTTTCCTACAAGCAGTCTTTGATACTTCAGTTTTACATGAACTTGATTAATATGTCATAAATGTGACAACGTTTTGAGAAAAGATTAATACATCTTAAGTGCCGTGAGCGTGTTTAGTAATTTCTTAGGATTTCAGAAGCTGTAACTCTTCAAGGATTCTAATTTTTGAAAAAGCTGTTTATTTACTTTGTTTTCCAAATCATCTATACAGAAATTCAGAAGAGTATAGATATTTCATTTTCAGAGAAGACATGAGGGACTCATTCCTCACGGTGTGTGTGTGTGTGTCCATGGGTGTTCGTGTGTGCAAGTGTGTGTGGCAGCAAGAACTTTTTTTGAACTTCTGAGTACTTAGTTTAGCTTCCACATGAGCAAAGATCAGGGAAACTTTAATTTGTAAGAACTTTTACATTAATTAATAACGTGTACGATGTCATCAATAAGATATGTGAACCTGGCATTTTGTAGGTAATAAGCGTATGAGTGGATTAAACCTTAAGTCTATCAGACTCTCTGAATGATTAATTGAAGATTAAACAGATTTGGGAAAATATTGCTTTTTAGGTAAAAATGTAACGTGAGATTGACTTAGCAATAGACTTTCATTAGAGCAGAGAATCTGTACATGCTTAATTGCATTGACATGAGATCAGTTTGCTTCTATTCTCCTTTCAACTCTTCAAGTGTCACAGAAACGTGGCAGGAAACAGAAGTTGCATCTATAAAGCAAATTACAAGGTCAGTAGACCAGCCCAAGAAACCGCCAGCCTCTGCACCGACGGTAAGGAAGGGGGTAAAAGAATATCGTTAGCATCAAAGATCTAATGAGGGCCGGGCACAGGTGAGAGCTGGTTCTCCTTTCCATGCAGTGCAAAGAATTCTTTTAGAAGGTGGATTTCAACTAAATGTGGTTAATTAAGATGTTTCCCCATAATAAACTGACAGACTTGTTAAAACAATAAGAATTTTTGGTTGCTTTCATAAGACTAATTCAGTTACAAAAATAAGTTTTGCCCTGAGAGATGTACTAACTTAAAAGGTAATTCTGGTTATTTAATTATTGATGAGAATTTAAAATTGACCAGGTTTAACAGCCCCATTATTGGAGACTCAACTCTCACTTTAAGAGATATGAATAGGTTTGCATTTATATACAGGTATAATAAAGGCAAAAAATATATAGGTATATATTGGATCTAAGCATATGGATGTGACAGGCTCATAAGTATTTCCCATCAGCCACCTTGATACAGTCATTTTATTAATCTTTTTTTGTGTTTTCCTGGGCTCTTAGTCAACTCAGCAAATAATTTATAGCATTAATATCTATAAATATAAGCTGCTTCAGTTCCACAGTCCCTTATCTCTAATGCCCAAATCCAACATCTTTGAAAACTGAAAGTTTTGTCTTAATTCATTGGGAACACTCACAGACTGAGCTAAATGAGGCCATTTATGAACGACTTTCTGTACCCACTGAGTGCCAAGATCTGCATATTTCCCTGCAGAGATATTAATGTGTTTGATTCCAAGCCTTACACGATATCTGTTTCAAGCACCATATCATCCTCCTCAAACACCCCAAATTCTGAGCTGTAGAAGTCATCTGGCCCCCAGGAGTTCACAGAAGGAATTGTGGGTATAAATCCGGTTCTCCGTCAGTACAAATATCCCTGTTTAATAAGGAAGAAAGCAAATGGTTCTCCCCAAATTATCTTTAGAAAGAAAAAACAAATTCTCACAAGGAAAAGGAGAAATAGAGAAATCCACTATTTTGCTCGAACACTTTAACACTCCTGTCTCAGGAATGCAAGTAGTAGCAGATGAAAAGTCGGCAAGGAGTAAGAACATCTGAACAAAAAAACTGTCAGCTTGACCCAATTTACATTCATGCAGTGCTCAGCCCCCCAACCCTAGAATGTACGTTATCTTTATGGACACACAGAACATTCACCAAATTAGGCCATATTGTGAGCCACACAGAATAGCCCAGAGCAACTTATAAAATAGTTGAAATCATACAAAGTATTTTCTCCAAGAAAAAAGAAACAAAACATATCTGAGAAGCCCAGAAATATTTGGAAATTTAAAAATATAATCCTAAAAAAAAGATAAATAGAATCCTAGGTAGCCCACGGGTCAAAGAGAAAGACACAAAAAGACACAAAATTTTAAAATATCACCCCTTTGTTGAGAGCTGACTGGGTACATAGATGTCATGTTTATGGATTGGAAGGCTCAATGTTAAGATATTAATTCTCCCTAGATTGACTTATTGGTTCAAAGCAATACCAGTCAGAATTCCAGCATGATTGTTGAGTAGATGCTGAAAGGCTGATTCTAAAATGTATATGGAAAAAAATCAAAGATACTAGAATAGTCCTCAGAATTTAGAAAAAGAGGAACAGATGTGAAGACCATGAATACCTTGTTTCAAGGCTTTCTATTAAGCCACAGTCATCAAGATAATGGGATATTGATGAAAGCAGAGACACAAAGATGACTTTTAACAATGGCTACATGTGTGATTATATATTTATTCAATTGATTTACAACAAAAAGAATAAGCAAGTGAAGCAAGAAAGGATGTCCCTTTCAATAAGTGGTGGGGGACGACAACAGACAACCATCTGCAGAACAAGTGAATGTTAACACATAGTTTCCACAGTATTAAATCACAAAACACTAAAAACTCTTTAAAACTGTGAAAAGAAAACAAAAATTTTTATGACCTTGGATTTGGCAAAAATGTCTGATAACACAAAAGTATGACCCATATCTGGAAAATTTTAATAAGTTTATGGAGAAAATCAATGTTAAGAGTTGATTTGAAATAGTGGGTTATTTATCCATTTAATAGATATCTGTTGAGTATTTCCTGTGACACAAGATATCCTCAAAATTAAAAACTTTTGTTCTTCATAGATCCAGCGAGCCATATGAAAACAGACTACATCATTTGCGAACCTGCTACAAATGGGGAGAGAGTTTTTGTAGAGTGCGTGTGTGAGGAAGGACTCGTGTGGACACTACACAAAAATCTCTCTGTATACAACTGTAAGAAATTGAGGACCCAGGGAAAAAAAGCCAAATAATTCAGACACTACAACAGAGAAGAGCATCATGTGGCAAATAAGCACTGGAAAAGGTGTTTCTGTCAGTCGTTAGGGAAGTGCAAATGAAGCCACAATGTGATACCACTTTATACCTGGGTAGATGACAAATGAAGTACAACATGCCTGATGATGCTGAGTGCAAGTGACCCAACGGTGTGGAATGGTTGGATCTGTCCCATGTTGCTTGTGGGGATGCAGCAGAGCACAGCTAAAGGGGAAAAACGGTCAGCATTTCTTTCCAAGTTAAGCATGTACTTCCATGACTCAGCAATGCACTCCTCACAAATCTTCCTGTTAGCCTGAAATGTTGCATCCTCAAAAGCAGCTTCTCTGACCACACAACACCTCTGACACTACTTTTTAGTGTCCATTTCTCTTGGTTTTGGTGTGTGTGTGTGTGCGTGTGTGCGCGCGCATGTGCGTAGTTGATTAGTGGGTTACTTGGAGTTTGCTCTCAGGATCGAAGGCTGAGTCTTCATTGCCATCCCATCAAATGACACAGGTCCTGGTGCTCAAAGGAAAGATCGGACAAAGCCAGGGCAAATGTCCCACGAAAAAACACAACCATTCACCTTTTCCATAGTCCACAAACAGAGTGCTTTGGGGTTTTTTGTAATCTATTCCCTCCAAATCCACAAAAGAAGAGAGTGACACACGATGTTCAGTTGCTGACCCAGCTGTAGTTAATATTCCTCCCCATTTACTGTGCCAGCATCTCCGCCCATCCTGGCCTGTAGTTCACGTTTCTTAGTAGAGGTGCCCGTTCCTGGGTGAAGCCAGTTGTGTGCCAGCACAGCTTTCTTGCTCTCGGGAGGTCTTCCAGACCTCAGTGACCATCCAGACACTTGATTCAGAGCTGCTGGAAGTATTTTGCCCGTGAACTGAACAAGGCAGGATTTTACTTGCTAAACTCACATTCTTTTTCTGATCCCACTGCAGCAGGGATGTGGGTTTGGAAGACCAATTGGATCTCCAGTGCCATGCTGCTTTGGGGACCGCATTAGTAGCTTGTGTTGGCTTTGGAGGCTGTCAGTGGGCCCACCCTTCCTGGGGAGAAGTGAGTGTCCTTGTTTCCCTGGGCTCAGGACACAAATATGCCATTCAGCAAATTATTCCTGGTGCAGCCACTGGATGGAACAGACTGGGAAAATAATGCAGTTTCCCAAGGTCCCTAACCAAACATCGAAGAGGAGCCATCTTACCAAGAATATCTGGCTAGCTACCTTGAAACCCACGTGTTGACTTTAGAGTGCTTTATCACACAACTGAAATCATATCATTACACCTCATCACAGATTCTATAAAAACACTGCAAGTCTTTTCCTTACAATCTGTGAATAATAATTTGGTGATCTGAGTCTCAACATATGCCGTCAATTGAGCAGTCATCCGGGAAGTCACCGAGAAATATGCACCTTTCTAACGTGACTATTCCGTCCCAGTGCCTGAAAGAATTTCAGCTATAAAAGCTCTTAACTCCTCCAACTGACCCCTCTTTTTTGGCATCAGATGAATGATTCATCTCTATGGAAGTATCGACACACTTAACAAAGTCTAGCGACGAGGGCCTCCTGTAGTAGGCTGTCACAGAGAGAAAGCGACGAGAGAGGGTTTAGAGAGAGGGAAGCCAGACTCTGAGGTCGGAGTGGGTGTCTGATAACCTACAGTGATCACAGAGAGTTCCTGAAGTCACAGCAGGGACTGATGACACTGCTCCTTCTAGAAATTAAACGTTTTATCTTCCTGATCATTAACTGGTCAGCTGAAATTTCCTGCAGTTGGGAAGGGATTGGAACAAGTTGTCAAGAAACCCGTTTGCAACATCTGGCGGAGCGCGAGGTGGTGGAGAACAGTCAGCGGTGTGTGGGCAGGAACACTGTGCCGAAGCATTTAGACTCCCTCCGTAGTGAAGGGACAGGTCTGCACAGGAGAGACTGTAGATGTGATCCGTGCCCAAGAGAGACTTTTCACTGTGCATGTGGGAACCACACCTGTCGGGTGGGAGGGACAGGGAGGGCGCAGCCCATGTGTGATTCTCTGAGACCTCAGGTGGCATGAAACACTCTCTGACGTTCCCCGGCACGTGAGCAGACTCAAAGTGTATTAAGTTATTGACCTCACTTTGTTACGGAAAAAAAGAATTTCCTTTCCAATTTATAAGATACTGGATTATCAATGTAAGAGTAGAGTTCCAGGTCCTGATCAATATATGCAAAATAAAATAAAACGATTAATAAAAGGAGATGCAATGTCACCAGTATGGCTTTATGTCATTTTACTGGCATTTCTGGTCATTTGTCTCTGTGCACATTGAAGTAGGATCACTTCTGCAAAACATCGCCGTCTTCAATAATATTGTGAGAGATTTTCCTACAGGCCTTCCACATGCTGATCTGTGATCAGAAAAGGATTTAAAGGTTCCAGTAAAGTCCCCAAACTACATGGTCAGGTCCACTGTGTCATGGAACTTACAAACTGCATATTTCTGCCTCAAGCCGTGTTCCTACCCGAGTGCTCAGAAACCTGATAAATAACGAGGCTGTTTTAAAAGGCTACAGAAAATCCACACGAGGTGAAACTGAAAACTGAATCGTCTATAATAATTGAAGAAATTAAAAGTCCGCCAGTGGCAAAGATTTGTACTTGCTAAATTAGTATTACATGATAACACATGAAGAAGGCCAGGTAAGGGGACCTGAATGAGCCATGAAGTATTGACGGCATCCAACTCCACACAATCCTTTATACAGCAGTAGCTGATATTATTGCAGCTATCGGATACATAAATGCCGGAGCCATTCATCCCTCCCCTTGGGGACTTACCTCCCAGAAATGAGATCATAGAAGTTAAAGGAGTTCTTTACACTGAAGCAGAAAAGCAGTAGACCGGGTGAGGTCTAACGTGCATCTTGAAGAGTAATGGTTGAGTCCATTCCATCAAATCAGTGGAAAATTTTACACGCACAGAATTAAACCACATGAAGCCTAAACTAAAATAACAGTAAGTGGGTGCACATTGGACCATGGGGTGCTGCAGAATAGTGGAAGCCACTCTAGATGTTAGGAGGTGAAGGGTTTGTCCAAAGACTGGCAGGAAAGGGCAGAGATGCTTTGCTAGTTTACAAGGCAAAATGCAGTGGTCTTTGGGGACACTGAGTNAGCCTCCCTCAGGAAGTCAAAACGAAAAACGCTGGACAATTTCTTCCTAGCATCGTCTCCCAACGCAGGGAGGTAACCCTGTGGTTTGAAGGTTCAACAGAAGAGATTTCCTTAGGCTGTGACGCTTCCCCGCGCCAGTTAGAATGTGCCACACAAACCAATCTTTCAGAGCCAGAAGGAACCGGAGGACTTGAAGAATGGACACAGTTCATATCTGTTCATTCTTATTGACACATTCTCTCCTTTGATATGCTAATCCCCTTAATCAGATTATGCTCCATTGAGTTCTGCCGAGGGCGTGCTTTATTCTTAAGGTGACTTTTTTGTCTATCGCCTCCAATCTGGTTCAGAGCAACGTGGGATTTCTTGGCAGGATGTGCATTTGTGTGTGTCTCGCTTCTCCAGCATGGTTTATAGTGTCGACATTTGGAGAGGAAAGCATGCGCTGGAGTCTCAGCTTTGCCATGTACCGTGGTTCAGACATGCCTCACTGACACTGCTGAGATCAAATGAGACTGTGCATTTGCAAGCGCTTTGCAAACTGTGGAGGGCTGTGCGGCATATGGTGGTGTAACCTCCTGATTCTGAGTCTGTGCTGTCTGGGGAGGTGTGGAGGTCCAATCCATGACCAGAAATGAAGTGTTCCTCACCCCAGACTGTGGGTAGCAGAGCCCAAGGAAAGGGTGATGGAGGTCATCACTGTCCCCGTTGAGCCGTGCATTCAGTGAAGTCCTCTACCTGGGAATCAGATTTCCCCTCCTCTCTGTTTTCCTCTACCCGAGCCACAGCTTGTTTTCCTCCTCTGCCACGCTGGCCGCGTCCCAGGCCACAGGAGAAGGACCGGGAGATGGATCGGAACCTGAAGAAATGCATCCCAAGAAATTCAGGATCCTTAGAATGGAATTTACAAGGCATGTGTGTCTCTTCGCTCATGAAGTATTCTTGGACAGCCATTGCATCCGTTTTAAAAGAGTTTCATCCTGTCCTGTGTCTTTTGAAGAAGAAACCTTCAGGGTTCCCCCAACGAAGGATCACCCTACACACCAGATGCCTTCACTTCACCCAGAAAACTGGTTAAGGTAGCCACAGGCTGTGTCCAGATGAGGAAGGCACTTCTTTTACAGACATTAGGAAAGAGCTATCTTCAATCAGCCATGAATTTAAAAACACATGTTGCTATTTTTAACCGAGTGGGAGGTGGTGTGATTGGGAAATCATAGACGGCCAGCTATGGCACAGTCAGTGCGTTCTCGGGCCACCCCGGCTGTTGCTGGCACGGTTGAGTCATGCGCCCCGAACATAGCATGTCCCTTCATGCCCCCTCCTGTGGCAACAGGAGCTCTGCAGATGTGATGACAGATCCCCACTCGGAGGGATTCGCTGGAGCCCCGGGGGTCATCATAGGAGATTCCATCGCCTACGGAGAAGGTGGAATGATGCTGCCTGCAGACGTGGAGATGGAGGAAGGGCCCTGGGGCCGAGGGTGCTGGGAAAAGGGAGCACGCAGATGTTCCCTGGAGCCTTGGGAGGGTGTGTGCCCGCCTACCCAGAGAAGCGGACTTCAGACTTCTGGCCTCAGAGCTGAAGGACGAAACGTTTGTGTGGTTTCAGCCACGGGCTGTTGTAGCATGGTACGGTGGTCCGCAGGGGGGTGGAGGGGGGGACTGTCCACGCCAGCTGCTCCCCACGCAGGGAGCGCACTGGCTGCTTCCCACTCGGGCTGTTTCTCCCAGGTGGCCACCCGCCCAGGGGGCCCTCCTCTCCCTCCGTGGGTCGTGAGCTGCTGCTCTGGCTTCTCACGGATCCCCCCTAACCCCGGCCCTGCGACCGGCTGACCGCCCTGTGCACAGGCTTCCTGGTGTGTCCTGCCTCATGGCTGAGGTCAGAGTTACTCAGTAGATGGACAGAAGGGAAGAGGGAGTAGATTTTAAATTGTTTCCAATTTATTTTTTAATAGTTCAAGTCATTTTTATGACTAATCAAGAAAGATCATCACAGGGGCGCCTGGGTGGCTCTGTCAGTTGGGTGTCCAATTCTTGATTTCAGGTCAGGTCACGATCTCCTGGTTCATGGATGGAGTCCCCCTTGGGGCTCTGTACTGACAGCTTAGGATTCTCTTTCTGCCCCTGGCCCCCCTCTCCTGCACACGCTCACCCTCTCTCTCAAATGTTAAAAAATTTTTTCCCTTGTTTATTGTCAAATTGGTTTCCATATAACACCCAATGCTCATCCACATAAGTGCCCTCCTCCTTGCCCATCTCCCCCTCCCCTCTCCCCTACCTCCCCCAGCCCTCAGTTTGTTCTGAGCATTCAAAAGTCTCTCATGCTTTGTCTCCCTCCCTCTCGCCCACTATTTCCTCCCTTCTCCCCCACGGTCCTCTGTTAAGTTCCTCCTAATCCTCCTATACGTGCAAACATATGATATTTGTCCTTCTCTGCCTGACTTATTTCGCTCAGCATAACACCCTCAAGGTCCATCCATGTTGCTACACGTGGCCAGATTTCATTCTTTCTCATTGCCATGGAGTATTCCATCGTATAGATAAACCACATCTTCTTGATCCATTCATCAGTTACAAACATTTAAAATTTTTAAAAATCATAAAAAATTTAACATCAAAGCAGTAATGTTTTTAAATTATAAAGTATATTTCCAATTTGAAACTTTTTTTTTTAAGGTACAGATTTTTTCTTTAATGTTTTATTTATTTCAGAGAGAGAGAGAGACTCTGAAACAGGATCCAGGCTCTAAGCTGTCAGCACAGAGCCCAATGTGGAGCTTGAACCCATGAACCAGGAGATCATGACCTGAGCCCAACTCTGACACTTAGCCCACTGAGGGACCCAGGCACCCCTCCCCTCAAAATTGTATGTTGAAAGGGAATCTCCAAGATGATGGTATTGAGAGGTGGGACCCTCCTGAGGGATCAGTGTCCTCACACAAGAGAGCCCAGGGAGTGCCCACCACTCCCACATGTCTGCGAGCCATGAAGCAGGTTCTGGACGGAGGCCGGATCCACCGGATCCTGGGACCGGAACCTCCCCCGCAGAGCTGGGGAAGCAAATGTGTATTGTATGTAAGCCCCCGGATTCTGGCATTTGTCACAGAAGCCTGAACGGACTGAGACAAGGTATTTCCCGAGGCTGAAACCAAACATCAACAATTTATTAGACCGAGTGTGGAGCCGAAATGCCAGCCTGGACCTGTCGTAGGGGGGTGTGTGTGTGTGGCATCGTGCGTTTATGTCAGGATTCTAAACCAGGCCTTGGGGGCTCCCTCGAAAGACGAGGGGCAGCGGGAGGGGAAGGGAAAGGGTAAGACACAGCACGGCCGCAGAGACTTGTGCTCGGCCTGGTGGTGGCACCTCCCGTAAAGCAGCCGCCTCTGCCCTCCCAATGTCTCTAGAATTTAATACTCAACATGGCGCAGATCTGGTCCCGCGTCTCTGAGACAGATACTTAATTTGGAAATGATGGGCAGGCTCTCCCACACCCTGCCAGTATTTCACTCCCAGGGAAGGGTTTCCTCACGCGGTCCTCTGGGCCGCAAGTGAGCGAGGAAATGAAATACGCAGGTCGGGCTGGCCCAGCAAATAAAGGCAGTCACCCCCCGTGGGCGGATGGAGCCGTGCCAAGCTAGGAAGACGGGTGCCCGGGTGGCCCAGGGGACCCTCATTACCCACCAGTGTGGGCAGCACAATCGATAGACCCCAGGAAAACTCACATGAAGAGATGGGGATTAAACCAGCATTTGTACTAATTCCTGTGTTTGATCTCCTCTCCTGACTTGCGTTACAAACGCATAGTCAGGGGTGTCTTTTCCTATCTCTGACACGAACACATGAAAATAATTTGCAAAGCCATCACCGTACCTTTGAAGTATTGACCGATGCCTTCAACCCTGAGTCGCGGCATTTGGGAATTCTGTCCTCCAGCTTCTCGAAAAATCTCCCCCTTTTCTTTCTGTCAAGTTGTATTTTGAGATGGGTGTAGTGGTTTTCGACAGAATATCACAGGAGGCTCTGCATGGAATGATATGCTTTTCTTTTTTGATTCAAGCATGAATTAGAAAATCCCTAATACTATCTCATTTTTCAGGCCCAAAATACGTGGGGAAGAGGTGTGTCAGAGCTGCAGAGAATAAGCCTGGCAGCAGAGAGTAGTGGTTAAAAACAGCCAGTGGATAGTAGGGCTGGTTCTTTAGCTCAGGTTTGCAACGCACAGCTGTGTGACCTTGGGAGGATTACTTACCTTATCTGTGCCTCATTTGTAACATGAGATTAAGAATCTCATTATTCATTTTCCTCCCACTTTCTATTATTTTTACTATTCGTTACGAGTAATCCCAAATCTCTGTAGTGCTGGATGTATTGATCTTAAATATTCTGCAACTGAATGAAGCAATCAGAAGTACTAAAAATTAAACACAAAAGAGTTGCCAAAAATAATGTTTGGTGGACTCTCCAGTGGACAGGAAACCCGGTACAATCAGAGAGAGAGCTTACTGTAGACAATACTGTTTTTATTTTTACTTATTTATGAATTATTTTCTCAGCTCTCCGTCCAGCACATCAGCCACACACGCCCCAGGATATAAAGTCGCCACAGGCAGGGATTTGGAAGGAGCCTTGGAAGGCAATCTTGACCCTTCTTTTGTGCAACAGAATGACACGGCAGTGGTGCCACGGGGACCACGGGCCGACCTCACGACATGTCCCAGAGCTCCGTTGGGGCCACGCGGTGCCGGCTGTGGACAGCGGCCCCAGCTCCGAGCAGTGGCCGCACATCAGTCCAGATCAGGACCGGCCCGTCCCCTCCATGAGGGAAGATCGCCGCAGAGCGATGCCCGTGAAGGCGGGAGGAAATGTGAGTCCTCTGGTGCCTGGGACCCGCTGCCCCTGACTGCTCACAGGACGTAACACGGCCTATCCTGGGGCTCCCTGGGGGCTCCTGCAGGGACTGGATGTGCAGGGCATGGGGCCCCCGTGGGCCCACCCGGGAGCAGTCAGCATGGTCTCCCTCCAACCACGGGAAAGAGGGCCGTGCAAGAAACCGCTGGTGGTGACGAGCAACACACAGGCGTCTGATACCAGCATTGGATTAAGGGACCTCTCCCAATGCATACAGAACACCACCCGGGAGACCGTGTCCACCATAATTCACCCCAACATCAACGCCAGCAACACTCTCTGGGATTTCTAGATATTTGCAAAACTATTTCAACTTGTTGTATTTCATCTATTTGCAGGGCAGGGTGTGTGTGTGTGTGTGTGTGTGTGAATTTATGCTTCTAGAAAATCAATCATTGTGACTTTTAAAATGAACATCTGAGGGGCAGTGCCTGGGTGTCTCAGTCGGTTGAGTGTCAGACTTGGGCTCAGGTCATGATCTCGCGGTTCCTGAGTCCGAGCCCTGCATCGGGCTCTGTGCTGACAGCTGGGGCCCGGAGCTGCTTCGGATTCTGTGTCTCCCTCTCTCTCTGCCCCTCCCCTGCTCATTCTCTGTCTCCCTCTCTCAAAAATAAATATTTAAAAAATTAAAATTAATGTGAAACAAAAGTACATGCTATAAAATTGTAAGATTTTGGTGAAGTATCCCTCCTGCTGATGCACCAGGAAGGGGCATATTTACTCCATGACATGTTGTTGATTAACCTGTTCCCATTTTGGAGCAAAGAACTACTTCACCAGGCCCTAAAATCCAGCCATCCCTTTATGTCCCCCCAGGGCGCACTTTCTATAATATTAACCCGCCGATCAGCACTTAGATTGAAATTTTTGAGATGAGAGATGGCCATTTACCAGACTAGCACCAAATAAACTCAGATAGCAGGCTGTAATGCCTCTTAAATGAAATTGCAGCATAAACCACAAAATTTGTAGCGTTCACGGGTACGAGGGGAAAATAAATTGCTAGCTTGTGCAAAAACTGGCAATTTGACACAATGCAAATATTTTTTGAATGCTTTCAGCCCCTGCCTATAATATTTCTAACCTATTTCCTTACGGTGAGCATAAACAGGAAAGCTAATGAGGCTGAAATAGGAATGGTGGACGGATGGGTAGCCACCAGCAAGATGCTCCCACTTAATGCCAATTAAGGATAATGAACATCTATCCACAGCAGATACAGAAAAGCATCTTCTCAGAGTGTCAAGAAATCTGACAAGCTCTTTCAAACTGAAAAACCAGGGGCACAAATCGCTCTGAAAGCCATGGCTCTCAGGTCCTTGGTGTAGCTTTTGGACAATTATCCAGGGAGAGCTTGATTACAATTATTATTCACTCATGGTTCAAAAGTCCTCCATGTGAGGGTAACCATTCCAGACCTGACGCCCGGCCTCCTGGGAGAATGTACACTTTCCCCATTCCCATAAGGGGGGCAAATTGTAAAATGCAACAAATACCATCTGGGTCCAACATTAATGTTTCAGCCAAGAGAGAAGAAAATAGAAACAGATCTATTTGCCTGGTGACTTAGCATCTCTAATTCGGGAGAATAAGACATGAACACATAACCCTAAAAAATATCCCAATCCAGCATGCTTTTCCTAGAAACGGATTCTTTGCACGAGGCAATGTCTGCTTCCTCAGCTTTGCATCTCAGATTCACAATAAAAAGCAAGTATTTCAATGGCTTCACATTCTTAAGGATAATGGTCACTGAATTCACATGTATTGTGTTTTTAGATTTTTTTTAATATGCTTTGTTTTTAGATCAGTCTTAGGTTCACAACAAACTAGGTAGGAAGTACAGAGTTTCTAAATACCCCTTGTTCCTAAACACGCACAGCTTCCCCATTATCAAGGTCCTGCACCGGAGTGGAATATATGTAACGATTGATGAACCCACATTAACACGTCCTTGTCACCCCAAGTCCACACTTCACGTTAGGGCAGCCTTCCAGCGGTACATTTTGTACATTCAGCCAAATGTATAATGGCACCACCATTATATTGTCACAGAGAGTCCTTCATAGCCCTAGAAGCCCCCTCTGCTGCCCCCTCCCCCCGGCAATGACTAATCATTTCCTGTCTCCACAGTTTTGCATTTTCTGGACGGTCATAGAGCTGGAACCATAGAATGTGTGGACTTTTCAGACTGGCTTCTTTCACTTACTAACATGCGTTTAAGTTTCTTCTGTGTCTGGGGCACCTGGGTGGCTCAGTCGGTTAAGTACCTGACTTTGGCTCAGGTCATGATCAGGTCATGATCTCATGATTGGTGAGTTCAAGCCCCGCATTGGGCTCTGTGCTGACAGCTTGGAGCCTGGTGCTGCTTCGGATTCTCTCTCTCTCTCTCTCTCTCTCTCTCTCTCTCTCTCTCTCTCTCTCTCCCTCTCCCCCCTCTCCTACACGTACCCTGTCTCTCAAAAATAGACATTAAAAAAATTAAGTTTCTTCTGTGTCTCTTCATAGCTTGAGAGTTCATTTCTTGTTAGTGCTGAATAAATTTCTATTGTCTGGAATGACCATGGTTTATTCACCTCCTAAAGGACACCCCGTTTCCTTCCAAGTTTTGGAGATTGTGAATGAAATTACTATAAACATCTCTGTGCAGGCTTTTGTGTGGACATAAGTTTCAACTTCTTTAAGTGAACACCCAGGAACATTATGGCTGGATCTTTCAAGAAGCGTATGTTCGTAAGAAACCACAACCCACCGTGTGAAGTGCTTTTGCCGGCGTGGGGTCCCACCAGCAGTGAATGGGAACCTCCGTTGTTCCACATCCTCGTGAGCATTCGGCATTTTTAGCATGCCAGATGTTGTCCATTCTCATAGCTGTGTGGTAGAATCTCACTGGTGTTTTAATTTGCTTTTCCTTGATGACATGACGTGAAGCATTTTTTCCTACATTTATTTTAAATACCTTCTTTGGTGCTGTGTCTGTTCAGATCACTTGCCCATTTTTAAATCAGGTTGTTCATTTTCTTATTGCTGGATTTTAAGTGTTCTTTGCATATTTTACCAAATGTGTTTTTCCAAAAATTGTGCACCAGTCTGTGGCTTGTCTCTTCATGTTCTTGGCAATGTATTTTGCAGAGCAATAGATTTTTATTTTTTTTTTGTCCGATGGATCATGCCTGTGGCATTGTATCAAAATGCCCAGACTCAAGGTCATCCAGCTTTTCTCCCACGTCATCTTCTAGGGGGTTGCATCTATGATCCACTTTGACTTCATTTTGTGGAGGGTGCAGGGTCTCCCTTAACCTTTTGCACGTGGAGGTCCCATTGTTCTAGAACCATTTGTGGAAAAGACTATCTTTGTTCCGTGGCCTTTGCTCCTTTGTCAAAACATAGTTTTCTCTATTTGTGGATCTGCATTGTTCCATGGATCTATTTGTCTATTTTTTTCACCAATCCCGCACTGTCTTGCTGATGGCAGTTTTCTAGCAAGTCTTGATGTTGAGACATGTCAGTCTCCAACTTAGCTCTTCCTGTTTGGTAGTTGGCCCCTCGGCCACTTCTCTCCCTATAAACTTTGGAGTTAGTTTGTTGATATCTGCACAGTAACCCGCGGAGGTCCTGACTGAGGATTGTGTGGAATCTACAGTCAAGTTAGAAGAACTGACATCTTAAAAACTGAGTCTTCCCCAGATGTGGAGTAGCTCTGCATTTAGTTAGTGATTTGATTTCACGCACCAGAGTAGTTGATCTCATGTAACTCTTCAAGTGTTTTGTTAGACTTATACCTCAGTATTTTATTTCTGGGGTGCTAGTGCAAGTGGTATTGTGTTTTTTATTTTAAATTCCATTTCTTCATTGTTGTGCAGAAGAAAGGGATTGACATTCATATATGAGCCTTGTGTTCTGTTTCCTTGTTATATCTTATTAGTTCCAGGAATGTTTTTAATGTTCATATTTATATTTGAGATAGATAGTGAGAGAAAGAGAGAGGCTTCCTTGCTATGATATCTCATTAGTTCTAGGAATTATTTTTAATGTTTATATTTCTTTTTGAGAGAGAAAGAACACAGGCAAGCATGCACATAAGCAGGGGAGAGACAGAGAGAGAGAGAGACAAGATCTGAAGGGGGTTCTGTGCTGACAGCACAGAGCCTGATGTGGGACTTGAACCCACAAGCTGTGAGATCATGACCTGAGCCGAAGTTGAATGCTTCGACTGAGCCCCACAGGCAACCCAAGCTTTTATTTTTAGGTCAATTTTTTCAGATCTTACTTTCTGCAAATGTATTTGATCAGCCTATGATAGCCTTTAGAATAACAAAGATATTTGAATAAAAGGATTATGAAATGTTCACCAGAGATGAAAATGCCTGTCCCAAGTTCAAGTTAATGTCATTCCATCAAGTGTATCGGAGTAGGTGTTTTCCTGGCTCCTCTGATGCTGAAAGACAGGGCAATGGAACTCTTCATGTCTCTGCCAGCTGTTCTTTGTAAGCAGAGTAATCGTCCCGGCAGTGCATTCAGAGAGTGTGGTGTCATGGCGTACCTGGTGCTCTCACCCAGGGTGGGAATGAAGCCAACTGACACTGTGACTTCTGTCTTCACCTTCCCATTGTGAAATAGTCCTCTCAAGGTGCACTTCTCATAACTTGCAGTAAAAAAAACAAAAAGCAAAAAAACAAAAAACACACACACACAAAAAAAAAAACAAAAAAAACTAGAAAAGAACTTAAAGGAAAATTAAGCTTCACCAAACACGTTAACATCCGTGATATGGTCAGATTCATGGGTGTAGGATTTGTGACATCACATGGGGCCTCTTGTCCAGAACAGCCTGACCTTAGTTTACTTTCTGCTGGTACTGTCTAAAAATTGTTAATATGCTGTGAGCAAGGGCCCCTGCATTTTCCTCTTGCACTGGGGGTCAGAAATTATGTAACCAATCCTGCGTAAAATCAATTGTTGGTAAAGCACTTGGATTTGCTACAGAGATCCTTTGAAAACTTTTCAAGAAGTCTCAGGTTTTTCATGAATTATTTTGCTTAATTTGGGGCTTTATTCTGGGTTATTCAAAATTCCTAGAGAAATGAAGCAAATATAACATCCAAATTCCTTGAAATGCAAGTAGAAATCTTTTTTATTCAAGTAAGGATATAGACCCTGTGTTAAATCATCTGATAATAATTAACCAAGCTTGTTTTACTTTTAGATTGCATTTTCAAGAAAATTTAAAGTTTTTTAAAAAAATGCTTACTTATTCATTTTGAGAGAGAGGGAGAGAGAGAGCAAGCAGGGAAGGGACAGAGAGAAAGAGAGAAAGAATCCCAAGCAGGCTCCAAGCTGTCAGTGCAGAGTCCGATGAGGGACTTGAACCCATGGACTGTGAGATCATGACCTGAGCTGAAACCAAGAGACGCTTAACTGACTGAACCACCCAGGTACCCCCCAAAATTTAAAGAGGTTTCAAAACCTATAAAGACATTGGGATGAAGGGAAATAGAATAAAAGAAGACGGTTCATAGAAATTCACACCGTAAAATCTTACAGAATTCCTGCAGCAGGCCTGTAAGAGGCCGGAGGACTTCCTCGTAGCCAAGGTGTGGAAAGAAATGCATCAGTTTTATATTTCAAAATGTCCCGGGTCCCTGTAAGTCCCTGGAAAGTAAAATACATGGAGCCACAAGACAGATATTCTCTGAAGAAGAGAGCTTTCATCTATTTTTGTCTACAACGCAGCCCCCAGTCCTATGGAAGTTCATGCTCCCACCTGCATCTGGGAAGGACATGTTGAAACAATGGGTGTCCATGAGACCGGAGGGACACATTGCTCAGAGGAAGAAGAGGGTCCCAGCTGTCCCTGGCACCCCCCTGTGAGACCCAACTCTCCTCTGCGGTCACATCACAGACTCAACCTCATGAAATGAAATCCCCCCAGTGTATACGGTGGTTTCACCGATGTGATCGTTGCATGAATTTAAGGTGCATGGTAGCCTACAAGACCAAAATACAATTCAGTGAAAGGGATTTTATGAGCCCAAATAACATCATCTGTATTTTTCTAATCTTTGAGGACCTGGGAAAGGCATGAAGTGTCTCCCTAGAGAAGGGAGATTCAATATGCCCAGAATTTATAGAGCACTTCCGGGCACCGTGGTTCTGGCTGAAAGCAGATACCTGAATCCGATTACTGACTGGTAATGTGTGCTCCAAATGACTCGCCCCTGATCCAGACACACAGATTTCAAGTGCTTTAAGAAATTCCCCATAAATTTCATTTCCCACAACCTAGGTTCTAGTAAGTACTGTACAGTGTGGAGGTGAATATCACGTTTTCTAGCAAGATTGTCATGTGTAGATAACTCAAGCTTTGATTAAGAGAACTGTCTGCAACTGACAACTTTATTGCACACTTTTTCCTCGGCAAAACTGTACATTCTAAATAGTAAAATTCTTTGAAGTCAAGGTTTTTTATATTCAATATATATGCACACCATATATATAAATATAGACACAAATATATTTATATGTAACATGAATATATATATTTGTCAGTGTAATGGCTCTGAATTTAGTAGTAATTGGAGTAAAAACAGTGATATCTCTCCAATAAAAGACGAAAAAAACTCCTGCCTTACAATAATGCTATAACCACTATTTTTCAGAAGAGTTTGTGTGATTGGCTCAAATCCAGAGACTGGAACCCTGTCTCCTGAGTCCTGGTCCTGAATTTGCATGAAAGTGCTAGGACCCTTATAACAATATTCATTCTAACTGCTGGCATCGTGTCTTTTCCTTACAACAGGCCAGCATTCTTCCTCATCAAAGGTATCATAAATGTAAATATTAAAATAAATTAGATTTTACGACTGAAAAAAGAGTAGATTATTTTAGCCAGTAACCTTTGCTGTTGAAATTAGTACTTTCTAACATGCTAATTTTAATGTTAATGACCTAAAAGATAATGATTCCTTTTAAGAGCCTCCAATAAAGAATTATATTTTCTACTTTGCACCTAGTGTAAAAAGTTTAAAATGGATTACATTTATAATGTCTTCAATTTCTGAAACGATATTAAGCCATTTTCCCAGGTCAGAAAATGGATTTGGCCCTCCACTTTTCCTTAGCCTCAATCATGAAAAATAGGGACTCTGATATATTCAATTCTCATCCCTACCGGCATTATTCTGCTTGACTGTGGTGAAAATATCTTATTCTCACAGAATACTGTGGGTTTTGCCGGTGGGTTCCAATAAGTCAAGGCATTCATGGCAATGGATAAGTCCTGTAAGTGTGCAATGGGATTTAAGTCACTCTAAGTATGACTAAATCCCACAGCCCGGTTCTTGTCATCATTATGTAGCTGTCATCTTTGTCCAGGAAGAAATAAGAGAGATTCCTCCATGAGGTAGTAATAAATGTTTGCTATGAATGTGATATATTCAGTAACGACTTGAGGCTTTTAGTTTGTTCTTCTTAATACTCAACATGGTCCAGATCACACTGATGACCAATAAAAATCAACACACTTGGCATTCACACGTCAAAGTGGCATTAGACTCCTGCTTTGTCCATTTTGAGTTTGGATTCAAATACATGTTACTTAATAAAACAATCTTTATATAAAAAGAACCCTGGATTTGGAATCAATATCTATGTTCAAGACCCACCTCTGACACCGTCTATTCATAACAACTGATTTAGACTTCCAACCTTCTCTCTTATTATTAATGGAGATAATAATTTCAACCTTAAAGAATGAGGCCCAACTCAGATCACTTTTTTTCTTAAATACTTTTTTAATGTTTTATTTATTTTTGAAAGAGATAGAGTGCAAGTGGGGGAGGGACAGAGAAAGAGAGGGAGACACAGAATCCCAAACAGGGTCCAGGCTCTGAGCTGTCAGCACAGAGCCCGATGCGGGGCTCAAACCCATGAGCCATGAGATCATGACCTGAGCTGAAGTCGGACGCTTAACTGACTGAGCCACCCAGGTGCCCTGCAACTGAGATCATTTTTATCCATACACAGGAAGGTTATTTGTATTATTAGCAGCAAGAATCCCAGAAGAGAGAGAAATGTTTCTCACTTCAGATCTCCGTAGATAAAAGAAACAAGACATCTTTCACTCAAGTTGCAGATGAAGGTTCAAGTTTGATCTGACTTACCAGATTTTCTTATCAATTTTTGTTGTTGTTCTTGGGTACAGTTGATGTACAATGTTCTATTCCAGGTATAAAATGTAGTGATCTGACAGCTGTATCCAGTACGCTATGTTCATCACATTAAAGGTGGTTACCATTTGTCACCACATGAAATTCTTCCTATTTCTACAAATCACTATAGAAAATTAAGAAGTATGTAATACCAAGTAAATCTGTAGACTCAAAGTAGTCCCAATCATAACTGCCACATGTTCATCGTGAACATTGACAAGCTTATTCTAAAATTTACGTGGAAATGGGACATGCTATAATTTACTATGGTGACCTTGAAAAAGGACAGAGCTGGAAAATGTGAACAAATGGGTGTCAAGATTTATTTTAAGGCTTTAATAATCAAATCTGTATGATAATGTAGAAGTTCTGACCATTTGACCAGTAGTCAATGACAAAACATAACTTTCAGAAGCAGACCTATAATCATGTGATTTATGACAAAGTTGTCATCCAAAGAAAATGGATAAAGTACAGGCTTTTCAAAAAAAAGATACAGGCTCTTGTGAGAAAAAAAATCCTGAGGGTAGCTAGCACCTTACACAAAATGTTCGATACCAAAGGGATTGTTTCCCTAAACATTGGTAACTCAATGTTTTTGGAAAAACTGTTTTAAAAAGTACATTTCAATCCTTTAATACAACCTCAAGTTAGACTTCTATGCAAAGTTTCGTCAGCTTTCAAACATAAACTTAGTGCTTATTGTCTCAAAAATTCATATGAAATAAGAGTTACTTGCAGTGGGCAGAAGGATGTCTAGCTCGTGTCCCTCTCCTACTTGGTTTTACTCACCCTCTCCTCCCTAAGAAGTTTCATCGTGTAAATGTGTTGCTCTCTTTAGAACAAACTGAATGTTCTAGAGAATGCTGGCAGTTGGGAGTAATCAGATTGTATATCACAGATTCAGCTGTCTGTTACAGAAAACCCCAAGCACCGAGACTGTGTTTCTCACGTAGAGAAGTCCGGAAGACCAGCCATGGATACGCGAGAGCGCAGTGGTGCCTGCACAGCCTCCCCAGGGCCCCGGCTCTGCTGTGCCCGGTGCGGGCCTATAGTCCTTGTGAGCCACGATGACTGAACAGATCTCCAGCGACTGCATTCACTTCCAGGCAGCAGGATGTTAGTGGGGCAGAGAAGGCTGTGCCCTGCGCCTCTTGCTTACAGGACACTCTCAGAACATGTCCACACGTGCTACGGGCATGGGGAGTCCGGAAGGCAGCTGAGGAGGCAGCTACCACGGGAGAATAGAAGTAGCCAGAGGAGCACGGCACCTAGGAAGTCAGGGGGAAGAATGACGGTAAGGACATCCTTGTGCGTCAGGATAAGGACTGAGTTGACACTAGACCCGGCTCATTAGGGACCCTGGGAGAGCAGCCTCGTGGCCGTGATGCGGGCACAACCCCAGTGTGGGTGGACTCGATAGAAAATGGGAGCAGGGAAATGGTAGACGAGCTGTGGAGGGCATCTTTCAAAGGATTTTCTGTAAGAGAAGAAGCGAAACTGAGCGGTAGCTGCAGAGGAAGTGGAGTCAAGGGTCTTCTTGTCGGTCTGTCTGTCTGTCTGTTTCCCCATGGGAGGAAGAGGAGTGCACCTAAGCACCGATGAGCAGGGCAGCGTCATGGGTGTGTGCGTCTGAGGGGTGGGGGGTCCACTCAGGTTCATGCTCTGCTGACACCATCTTGCGTTAACAGCTCATCTTTGAACTTGGTTTAGGAAGTGAAATCCAGTGGGCAATGAGCATTCCTAGGGCGGAGGAGACACATGCTCTGCCCTCCCCTGTCCTTCCCACCCACATTCAGCACCCAGAATGTCCCAGGAGCACGAACGCTGCCTGTGTTCCATGTAGGACTAAGTAGGGTCCCTGTCATCGCCTCCTAGGTCACGCTTTCCTTCAGGACAAAGCCGCCTCTGGGTACAGAAGGACGGCGACAGCATTCTCAAACACCAAGAACCCGGAACCACTCCTTCCTTTCTTGCTCCTGTTAGTCTGCCCATCAGCTGACCACACAAGCTACCCGCCACCTGACCCCGTGCCGGAGCAGGGTGGGGGGCAGCGCTCCTTGCTGGTCTTTCCTTCTCTTACTTGTCAGTGAGACCCCCGTGGAGAAGGTGTTGGTACCAAGTGCATACCAGGAAGTGAAATTAAAACAATGAGGTTCCTTCGTCCATGTTCCCACCATGCTGCTTAGAATGGAAAATGTCACGTAAACACATGCCATGAAATACAGATTTGTAACCACGTGGTGCATAATCTGAGAGAAGGTATAACGCGTGGGGCCCATCCGTAGGTGCCAAAATCAGTAGGAGATTGAAAATCATTCTCAATTTCCTAGCAGATAGCAACATAAATGAATTTGAGAGAGAAACCTGAGCACTGAAATATGCCCCTGACGACACTGTCGGACGATATAGCCCGTGCACGCCCATGAAATGACTCTGAAACACACAAGTTTTATGAACTGTGAAACAAGGGACCATCTCCTCAAGCCTTTTTCATAAATGATGTCTCTCCGATCAATGGTTTCTCGTAAGAGTTCCTAGGAGAACTTTGATAAGGGTCCCTCAGTGGAAGCCACACAAGGGAAAGGGGCCTGAGGAATCTTTTTTTTTCTTTTAGCAGAAGCAGTGCTTTTGTCAGAACACAAATGAGATAGAACCAGAGTTGTGAAAACAGTCGATGCATCCTGAGTGGTCAGTGCTTCTTTACCAACACAATCCTGGGCTTCGTTATGATTCCCAAGCCCAGGACACAGGTGTGTGAGGACATCCCCCACCCACTGCTGCACCCGTGAGGGTATCCAGCCCAGAATGTCCTGTCTGGGTCCGCCCAGACCCCTTCATCCTACAAGAGGCTCTGTCCGAATCCCTCTCACTGAGACCCTCTGGAATTCCTACAGGGTCCTTTCCCTGGAGCTGCTGCTAAGTAAGCGACCATGACTTTGCTCGGACTACAAGTGTGTGTTTTAGGCTGTGTCTCGTTTGTAAACTTCAAAACTAATGCCTGGGGGCGCCTGGGTGGCTCAGTCCGTTAAGCATCTGACTCTTGACCAGGGCTCAGGTCATGATCTCAGGATTCATGAGTTCAAGCCCCACGTGGGCTCTGTGCTAACAGTGCTGAGCCTGTTTGAGATTCTCTTTCTCTCTTTCTCTCTGTCCCTCCCCTGCTCACGATCTCTCTCTTTCTCAAAATAAATAAATAAACTTAAAAGAAAAAAAAACTAATGTTTAAAATCTGAATCTGAAATGACGTGAAAATGGATAGAAGCTCAACTCAAGCTCATGTCATAAATAAAATGGATTTTGAATTCCTGCTTTCCTTTTCATTAATAAATTGGATAAGAAAACCAAAGGCCAGTTTCACCTCTCTTAAAAGTTACCAAAGTTGCATCAAGAGGGGGCAAAAATGAAGTTTTGATTTTTTTCTTTTCNTTTTTTTTTTTTTTTTTTTTTTTTTTTTTTTTTTTTTTTTGGTATGCCTTGCAAGCTAGCTTGCTTATCAGGCAGAAATTTTCCAAGATTCTTTTTGTTGTTTGTTCTAATTTTTGTTTTAATGTTTATTTATTTTTGAGAGAGACAGAGCATGAGTGAGGGAGGGGCAAAGAGAGAGGGAGACACAGAATTCAAAGCAGAGTCCAGGCTCCGACCTGTCAGTTCTGAGCCCCCGGCATGGGGCTCAAACTCAGGAACCTTGAGAACATGACCTGAGCAGAAGAAAGAGGCTTACCTTACTGACCCACCCAGGCGCCCCACCCAAGATTCATGTCAAGTCAGTTTTTCCTTGTGAATTCATTGTTTCTTTAGTGCCTCACCCTTGTTAGTCTCAAATACATGCAAACTAGTCCTGGTGTTAATACCTGACCCTGAATCACTTTTATCTGACTTTTACAGATGAATTGCTGTATCCCTCCTGTGCGTCATGCCCGCCCCTTCGTAGCAACGGGTGGTGGTTCACACTGGTTGGAAAATACAGTCGCAGCAAACCTTTCTTGCTTGTCTATCGGAAAGGCTCGGAGTCGTCAATTTCACTGTCGCTTTTGAAACGCGTTTGCCCCCAGGTGCTCCTCCTGGTCCTGATTCTTAATTGTTGTTATTTTGCAGTGTAAAATATTGATGACATTGGTCAAAAAGATTGACAGTGGCATGAATTGTTATTAACCAGACTGTTAGCTGCAGCTTACATTTCAATACCGCTAAGATGAAGCAGAAGCCCTAGGGGAGTCTCTTTCTCATTCTCTTCCAAATAGACAGAAATTAACCCTTTTGTAACTTCCTTTGCAATTTTCCTTTAGTTTCCTTTTCCTTTGAGCAATTAAAGCGCCCCTTATTGATTTCTACCAAGAAACATAAAAGAACTCATTATTTATCAAGCTGAAGGCTGGAAAGTGTCCAGCAAGCTGGAAATAACCAACAAGGATTCAACAGGCCTTCAAGGGCAAAGGGCAGGAACAAAGCACCACCTGCAGAGAGCAAACCTCCAGGATGGTTAAGCCTGACCTTGAGAAGATACAAAAGCAGAGGAGCAGAAAGAAGGATTGCATCAGAGCGAAGCGGAAAGTGACTCCCTCTCCACACACCCAGCACACACACACGGACACACACACGGACACACACACTTAGGGCAAGGAAATTAATCATGTGGGCTCACCCTTTGGGGAATCCACCTATTTGTGGCTGCGCAGCTGATGAAATCTGACTACGAAAGCTTCTTCTGAATGATCTGTCGTCGATGGCTAATAAAAAAAGTTTATCCATATGACACAGATGAGTATGGATTACTTTCACTTCTATGTGATTATTATTGTCAATGCTGCTTATAATCAATACAATGGACTGAAGAGCAGTTATGGAGCGAGAGAGAAACAACCCCTCCACCTAACCCTTTCTTTTTCCTTCCCAGACCCAACCTCGGTCACAGAAAATACAAGAGACATGATCCTCTTAAAGGGATCTCAGTCCAAATCAACCTTCATGTCATGGCGGTTGTTACAGCAGTGTGAGGGACCCACTTCTCACCGACTGTGGAAATAATGAATTTTGGTACATTTACAGCTGTGGGTAGGAGACATGTGGCATAGTTAACGGATAAGCGATGAAAGCAGAATCACCCCAAAGTGTGTTTGTGAAGAAAGCAGATTCCAGAGAGAATCGCATACCTCCTGAGGAGGAACTGAGCAGGTGAGGCCAGAGGATCGCCCATCTCCAACAAGTTCTGCAGAAGATCACGATGGAGAATGCCCATCCTGACTTGGAACCCTCCACCTCATTTCTAGCCCCTTTCTAAATAATTAGCTAGATCCTATTCAGAAAAATCTCATCTTCTAAACTTGTTCTTTAAGAAAAAACAGAGTAACAAAGGATACCAAAGGCGCATACTGAAACCCACCCTTCCGTCCCATTTCCGCGTTACCGATCTAGCTGCTGGAGCAGCCTCCTTTATACTTGACGTGTGGCTTACCATCTTATGCATTCTTGGTGATTTTTTTTTTTAAATTTAGTTGTATTTATAAGTTTCTTTCTCTGGTTGATGACAATGTAGTTTACACACACCACTACCTTGTCATCCCCTTTCTCTTCCATTCCTCATGACATAACTACATAATCACCTTCAGTTGTTCATATTTACTCTGCTCATAATTCATAATACATTCCCACACCGCCACATCTTCCTTCACCAACTTCACACAATACCTCTGATTCCTGTTATTAACTTTCCCTCCTTCTTGCTTTCAACTATCTGCCAATTTCATTTTACTTTCACAACACTGCTTTCATTTGCATTATTTTTACAATTAAAAAATAGATTGCATATTTTGTCTATAGATTAATTTCAAAAGAAAACATCAATGGACAGCCCTTATATCATTAGCACCGCATAAGCTTTGTTCGATATTCCAGCTTCCGGCCCCGGGAACTGCATGCCACTCTGAAGAGAGCCTTCAAGTTCACTTCTCTCTTGAGCAGCACTGGTGGCTCAAACCCACAGTTCAGTTTGCTCCATATTTGAGCCATAACTCTGTAGAAAAATTACTGTGTTGGGGGTTTGTGGTCCACGCCTTCTTACCTTTATCCCATTGCATGAATAATCATATACCGATTACCTTCTTCACTTAAACTTTAATGTTTCTACTCAGTGTGTAAAATGGACAAATGAATAAATAAATAAATAAATAAGCAAAATAGGGATGTCGTTTTCATTTGTCACTATGATTCTATTCTACACGGTCACCTGATTTCTGCTGGCTTTGCCTCCTACCTTGGATGACATATGTCATATATGGTTAGGCTGTGGCCTTCACTAATGAATGCACTATTTAAGCTTTTCTTGACTTTTACAGGCTGTATTCTGTGCACTACCATAACCTCATTTTTTGCTTTTGAGCCTTCAACTGTACTAGATTTGGGGGAAGTTCCCTAATTTAGTTTACACTTCCTTCTGGAAGCTTCTGCCTAGGTCACCAACTGTGTCACAGACCCACCGTGTGTGCGGCACCCACCTGGTCACTCGCCTTTGCTGATACTTGACTTGGGAACAAAAGGTACCTATTTGAACATGAAGCTCAGGCTGCCTGCTGTGCCATGAGCAACAATGTCCTTTGTCTCTGATCCAGGAGTTTTATGTCTGCTATGGTTTATGTCCCCCAGATTTACATGTTGAAACCAACCCCCAAAGTGTGTTAGAAGGTGAAGCCTCTTGGAGGTGCTTAGGCCATGAGTTAGGGCCCTCATTAATGGAACTGGTAACTTTATAAGAGATCCCAGATAGCCCCCCTGCCCCTCTACACATCTCATTATCTACACGCTGAAAGTCTGAGGTCAGGGGCCACTATAGTTGAGGTCCCATGAAAGCGCTGTTCCAGGTGCCGATGAGTAGCCTCCAGCGGGATGAGAAGTAGATGCCTATTGTTTACAAGTCATCCAGACTCTGGGCTTTTGTTGTAGCAGCCTGGACAAACGAAGGTAATGCTGTGCTGTTGATATTTACAAAATTGGTGTGGGCTGATCTGCTAGACAGCCATCAGGCCACGACCTTGGTCTCTCATGTTTCTGACATCACACTACTTAAATGCCTCCCGAATGTCCCGTTCAGCAGCCCATCAAACCACTGAGGGTCAGGCTGGCAATGGAATGGTGTTGTTGTTGTTGTTGTTGTTGTTTTAATTTATCGAATCGAAATTCAGGAGACTCTCCTCTACAGAATTCCATGTTAAAAATACTCTGTAGAACTCAAGTGCGTTTTCATACTGTCTCCTGGTATGGCCGTTGCTGCTGGGAGTGTGACACCAGACTTCTTTCCCTGATGTCCACACTGTCTGCCTTTGATGCCTTCCTCATGGGTGCCCCTGGGACCTCTTCTTTTATACGTGGCCTTACAGAACCATAGGATGATATGTCCTGGCGTATTAATCCATGACGAGATCTGGTCCTTGCAAAGGCCTCAGCCCTCTGACATATGCACGGCCCTTGTGCTGGGAAGTCCGGGGCCTTGGGATATTTTTTACCTGAAGAAGGAATAAGAAGTTAAGACAGCATGTCGTGATAGCCACAAGGTGGGCAGATGCTGGGGTGTGGGGAGGCAGGGGCTGGTGCTGGGAAGGAACCCCTTCCCGGGTGTTTCCTAAGTGATTTGGGATAAACAAAAGGATCCAGAGCTCTTGTGACGTGGCAGGACCTGGACCCTGTCCTCCTAAGGCTCTCTCAGGGAGGCACAGGGAGTCAGGCCCCAGGACCTCATGTTTAACATCACTGTTTGTTGCCTTGACTTGTGGAGATGTATTCTTTTTCCAAGTTAAGCAAACACTTGGGCATCCCTTAGGTGCGGCCCAAACGTTTCCTCTCTGCTAACCTCTCGGGCGGTGTGTGGGTCTTTCCCCAGTCATGCTCCAGGGCGCCTGAACCCCCGCCTTCTCATGGTGCTTCCGTTTCGTTTGTGAACATCGGTGCCAATCTCCCTTTTGAAATACAGGGAGATTTGAAATACTCAATCTCCCTTTGAAATACTCTCAATCTTGCATTGAGAGTAACTTGTTCTGTGGGTGTTCTGTAAGACGAGTAAACATTTCTAATAAACTTTAACTTGATAAACGAGCAGCATCTTATAATAGGACTCCTAACTGACACTGAACATCACGTGATCACCACTGAGTCAATGGTTCTTCTCCCTCTCTCTCTCTCTTTCTCTCTCACTCACTCACTCTGGGATTGTCGGTAGTCATCCCCCATGCCTGGATGCTCGGTCTCAGGCCGCGGTGTTTGGCAGAAATCAGTGATTTTTCAGCACGTTGGAAGTTGCCCACACCTGACACTAGTGTATTTTTTGTCACTTCAAAGCACCTAGGGACAGCCCTTTGCTTTTCCTGACAAGAGTAAACTTAGGAATGCTTTGCTCCTTCTAGGTCAGGCTGCCTGCAGATCTAGACCCTTTCCTCTGCTGCCTTATTGCCAGTTACGTCAAATACAGTCTACGACAAGAGTCTGTTAATACTCCACCGTAGTCAGTACCCGTATGAGCATATAAAATAGACCCCATGCAGAAGAAGGTTGAAAAGAAAGACAGGAAGAAGATGATTATGGTGGAAGTTAAGAAGGAAGTCATCTAGAAGTACAAACGAGGTATGCGAGTGGCCGAAATTGCAAAATTTTATTAGTCCATGTCTGCATCTCATCTGTAGAGGAGGAGAAGAAAAAGGCGGAGGAATCCCTCACTTCAAATGAGATTAAGGAGATGTATAAAATGGGGGAAAGGGTGCGAAATTTTGTAGGAAAGCACCACCCGGAGAAGGCTGTGGCAGTGCAAGTGATGACTCTTTTAACGACAATGCAATGTCACATTTCCATGATATCCTCAAAAGCAAACAAAAGCGAGTGTCATCGCATAGGTTCCTTGTTAAAGTTGTAGGAAAAGAAAAAGATTCCATTGAGCCAATAGACAGCAGTGATTCCGTTAGTGGTAGCGAAAGTCGTCCTACTCAATAACCTCCGCTCTCGTCTCCCTCACACCAGCCACGAAGGTTTCCATAGGGAAGTACAGGTTAATTGGTTTATTTTCCTTTATATTTTTGCCCACGAATTTAGCCTCAGTCTTTCCATCGTGACCCAGAGTTTTCCTTCTGGGCCTGCACTCGGAGGGCTGCGTGACTCTCCTCAAGTGCAAGGGGAAAAAAACACAAGAAGACAGGGGTTAATGTTCCCTGTTAATGGTTATTTATGACACAGTTTGCATACTTTGTCCTTGAGATAATAGCTCTTCCCTTAACCCCCCCCCGCCCCCCCCCCACAACTCTAAATCTTACCTTCAATATAACGACTGTTTTCCTGCACACCAGGATAAGGGCCGCTCTCTCGATCACTTTGCAGCCTTCTTACAATAACTGCTCATTTCTGCTTCTGCACTGCCTGCTTGCCCGCTTGCTCTTCATAAAAGGCCCTAAGTCCTTGGACTCAGGGCCGCACATTTAGAGCTCTGTGCTGACTCTGTGAGGTCCCTGCCGGGAATAGAGACTCCCTTAATTCAGTTTCAGTGGTCTCGGTGGGTCTCTGTGTCTCTCGGCATAACAATATTTTGTATTTTCTTTACTATTTTGTATTATATTACAGCACTACAATCATTTTCATATGAATATTTTTGGATTGTGGAACATATCCTCTGAGCTTCCATTATTGCTTACGGGGAAATACGCTTTGATATACAAGCGCTTTGGATCACAAGCATGTTTCCAGAACAAATTCTGCTCACTAACCAAGGTTTGCATGTGATTTTTATTAAATGTTCTTTAAGCATACAGCCGGGGGCTATTCAGTCACCACAGAGTTTGTTAAGGGACCGGGGGCCATTTCTCGAGCCAGAGGCCCCGCGGTGCTAGGGTCCGTCAGGAGCACAGCGCTGAGAGGGGTGTCCCCTCAGGGCCCCTGCAGCTCTTGGGGTAAATACAAAGAATATAATCACATGCCAGGAAGAATCACCAAGTCATTTACTTAAACAACGGTCACAATTGTGCTTTGCCCATTTCCTGTGTCTCTAGTAATTTCCCCTCCTGCACTTCATTCGTGACATTTAATCAATACATGCAAATCACTTCAGGGATCTATTATATCCTGAATTCATTAATCTACTTGGGCAAGAGACCAGCGTACACGAAGGTCTCTTGGTTGAGGTCGTGAGGAGGATGGGTAAAGTGCCACCAACAAAAGTCCTTCAGACACTGTAATGCCCCAAACAGTAAGTGGCCCTTTTGACTTGAATTTCCAAACGAAGCATTTTCCAGTTAGATTTATTTCACACAAACGAGGTATTTTTTTATTGTTTGGTAATTATCATTATCATTATTATTATTTCTACTGTTTATATTCTACATAGTAGTTTCTGATAAGAAATACAGATAAAGCCAGTTTGTTTTCTTTCAGAGGCCAAGATGTTTTATTCACTGTGGAATAAAGGGTGAAAATCATGCGGTAAAAGTTCACCTGTACGCTCGTCAATAGGAGTTTGGTTTACGGCGGCCCAATAAGAAACCAATGGGTTCAGTTGCTCTATTATGATATATCCTAACATATCCCTTAATTCTTAGACTTTTGCTAAGAGCTGATTTATCAGAGGTCTGACATAGATACAAATTAAGTTTAGCATAATGCAATGCAGGCCGATGAGACTACTATTGCATTAAATTGACATAAATCAAATAATATTTTTATGAAATGAACTTGCCACCGTGTTTGGGAATTCTCGTTATTATTCAGAGTAGAGAACGATGAGACAGTTTATGACTTTTCAGTTCTTTCTATTCCTTTCTTGCGTCGTCTATTTTTGAATTGTATATGCTTATTGGCATTATTAGGAGTTTCATTAATAATTGAGCCTCAAATGAGACTGTTTGCAGGTATGTCCAAAGCACACGCATCTGCCTTTTCCCGGCACACGTCCAGGGCAATCAGATGTTAACACCCCACATACCTCTGAGGTTAGGCCATGCGTTGGCTGATTCACGGATACTGCATCTCTAATAAAGCAGCATTAATGATGGCGTATCCAAAGAAATGGAGCTCTACCAGCATGGACTAGCTAATGTCTCTCTACTGCGGGCCTGGTAAGAGCCGCCTGCTACATGAATCATATTTCATCCACAGGCGCTTCTCCACAGCTAAAGGATAAAGGATGGTGTCCGTGTGCCCACGCAGTGAGGTGCCCAGTAGGTATCTGTGACGAAAGCAAAGATGAACAGTGGAGTCTCACATCATACGCTGCTATCATGCATATCTACAAAAAGGGCACAATCCAAATTCACATATATTCGTCTTTCTTTATATCCTAAAGCTAAAGAGGAAGCTGGGGAAGGAGGAATCAGGGAGGCTCCTCAGGGCAGCTCTTCTACATCCTATTTGTTGGCTTCGAGACCGTTCAAACATTAGCGATCTCCTCAAGCGCAACACACAGGGAGCTCCGTGGCAGACCTTGTCAGTGACTGGCTCTGATCCCCGCCCGCAGCCTGCGACCTCAAACCCACGGCCATAACTGTTCACTGCTGCAGCTGTACCCTTCCCAGGAGGTCACCCTCACCCCGGCCTGGGCTGCCTCCCCAGAAATGAAGGTGTATGAGGCTCTTTGCCCCGTTGGGGACAGCGCTGCTCCGTGAACACCCAGGGGCTCCCTGCGGGCTCAGACAGGGGCTTGATGGCCATGTAAGGGCCGTGTGAGGATTTCCTCCCTCTGCTTTCTCCTGTTTCCCTCGGTCCATATGGTATCTCCCCAGAGTACCCCTTCGTGTAGGACTTACACGAGCACCTCCACTGTCACCTGCTTCTCTGAGACGTGTCCTCAGCCAGATTCCGTGCAGCTGAATCAAGCCAGAGGCAGGGCGCAGTGAAGCAGCCGTCACGCCCGGGGACGGTGGGATGCCATTCTCTTTGTGTCTCCTCATTGCAGACTCGCCCATTGTATGGATGCTCACCTAAGAGAAGCTACGTAAGGCGCGTGTGGTTCGAATCCCGTCACCAGCACCTCCTTTTGGATGATGGATAAAATGATGACTTTGAGTGGGTCATTGTAAGGTCCATGCATTTGTATTTACCTTCACTATGGTACTCAGCTAAATCCCAAATAATTTAACCCATGAAGGATCATTATCCACCAAAGAGAACTTTACTGGAAAGTGTTATAGGATTAACTCAATTTAAGGAATTTCACCGAGGCAATGAAACAATCAACCATCAACAATTATCATCCCGAGGGTATTCAAGGGAGTTCAAGGTCAATGGCTCCATTTCTTGCGGTTATATCAGGGTAAGAAAATCACTCAACATTTTGAGCAGAAGAGCAGTGGCGATTATTAAGCCCATAGAAGAGCCCTGAATCAGAAAAGATGCAAGGCTCCGCCCTAGGATTTGGCCGTGGGGTCAGGAAACGGCAGGCCCTACGCACTAGGGAAGATCGTCTCCGCAGGGAAAAACCCAGTCTCGCTGCTTAATTCCAGGTCTGCTGCATCTTGTCCTTTGCACTCACGGTTTTGAAAGAGACCTAATGTGGCTTCTGATTCTCTTCCATCTCAGTAATCTCATGCAAACTTTCCTTGATGGATACAGTCATCAGCTCAGCAGGCAGAAGCCGCAGAGAAGGCAGTGGCCAGTCTTGAACCCTTGTACTGGAGGGGAGAGAAGAGCGAGGGGCGCTGTGCGGTCATGGACAAGCAGAACCCACCCACAGGCAGAGCGCACCCCTCCGATGGTGGACAAAACGCACGGTGCTTCTCGGGACTGGAAGTCACTGAGAGAAATGGAATACCCACAGCCACACCCACTTGGCATCAGAGTGCAGACGTGCATGGAGTGTCTAACAGACTGGTCTTCAAGCTGAGCACTTTATTGATATGTGTTCTTGAGTCTGATTTGATTGCATTTAGAAGCATGGAATTGCCTGTTCTTCTGATGACATGGCGACAGCTTTTTAAAAATGTACTTAACATTTTCCCTCGGCGCTGAGTGCCTCGTCCATTCAAATCAAGCACCAAGCTGCCTGTTTCCCATGCAAAATGCTCATCGATTTAATCTTCTTTTAGCTCAGATGGTTACATGTGTTATTCTGAAGACAGAGCCCTCCATACCTAATGCCCAGGAGCTAGCGGCTGGGCGACGCGGCGGAGTAGTAGCAAGCCCCTCACCGTACGGGTAACGTTCGGGGGCCATCAGGAAGGCCCACGCGTACAGGTGTCTCTAAACAGGTGCCTCAGGGACGGGAATGCTCTCCCGTCTCAGTGAGGGGTGTGTTCGTAAGGCTGGCTGTGGCGCGTAAGAAAGAACAACCCAGACGTTTTAGGAACAAAAGAAATACGTTTTTCTTCTGGTGAGAAGACCAAAATAAACCACATGAATAAAAACAAATAGAACGTGATAAAATAAACAAACATGATCAAATAAACCATGGTAACTGAGGTAGGAATTCGGTGTTCTGGACGAGGACAGGAGGTTAAAGAAAGCAAAGAGCTCACGAAGCAAACTGCGACAGCCGTGCGGTGTAGTGTAAGAAGCTGGTGATAGGGAATCGAAAGACTTGAATTTGAATCCTGTGAGCCTGAGTGAATAAACTAACCTCTTCAAATGTGAAATGGGATAGTATTAATCTTGCCAGTACTTCCCTCCTTCCTCTGGGATTAAATGAGGTCTCGGTCTACCGTGTTGTATGTGTGTGGCCAGGATCACCTGCTGTCAGCCACTTAACGACTGGGCAGGTGGGTCACGGTATAAGTGTCTGTTGTCACGTGGAGAGGTCCCCTTCTGCCAGACCTGGTCAAAACTCCACCTTCGGTCCTTGTACCCCTTCTAGAGTCCCGGAGACTTTGCAACATTTATTACATTATAAGCCAGAATTTTTTTCAAAAATGTGCTCGTATCACAAGAACATAGACATTTCTGGGAAAAATATTTCCTGCATTTCTTTCATCATCGTGAAAATCAGCAAGACGCTGTAATGGACAGAACAGTCGCTTCTAAGAGACAAAGTTCCCATGAAAACCAGGGTGTCTCAAACCATCATTTTGATCCGGTCTGTGGGAGAAAAGGCTCGGCTTCAAACACGGCAGCATTCTCCTGATGGTAAGTGCCGAATTAACTTCTCCCCAAACAGAATTCGTATAAATAAAGCTGCCCAGGGGACAGATGCAGGAGGAGATTAGAATATAAAATTCTCTGAACTGCTGGAGGACGTGACGAAATGAGTGTATTTGTTTTGCTAAATAAAGATGTATTAACCCTTTGAGCCTTAAGCAGGTAGGTCTGCAGCTGTCATGCTGACGAGATTTTGTTCACGTGATACAAAGGTATTACCTCGAGTGAGCCGCAGTGTGACGCGAAGGACATGGCCCTCCGGACACCCGGTCCGCCAGCGTTCCTGACCGCAACTGCACAGGCAGGGTTTCCCACAACTACCCTCAGGCTCAGAGATTCCAGTCTTCGCAAAACATGTAAAACTTCCCCCAAATGTGTCAGTTTATCTTGCATACAATTCCTAGTAGGGAATCCCTGTTGTAAGTTTAAACATTAGCTTTAATGATCCAGAATTAAGTAGGAAAGGAGGGATTTTCCAACCTGAAGTTATCATCTGGACTTTTCATAATTTTCTTTGGTTTTCTATTGAACAATGGATGTCACCCAAGTGTCATAATTGAGGGATCCGATTGGCTGGCTTATAATTAATCCAGGTTTTCTTAAAATTCTGTATTGATCCATCCGCTCAGAGAGGGATGTCCAAAGCCTAGAGTGATACACGTCTGAGAGATTTCGGAGAAAAGGGGTTTGGGTCAACTCTGTGGATACTGTGTTTTGTTTTTTGTTTTATTTTTTTTGATGTTTATTTACTTTTTGACAGAGAGAGTGAGAGAGAGACAGAGCAGGAGCAAAGGAGGCACAGAGGGAGACACAAAATCCGAAGCAGGCTCCAGGCTCTGAGTTGTCTGCTGAATGCAGGGCGCGAACCCACAGACCGTGAGATCATGACCTGAGCTGAAGTTGGACGCTTAGCAGACTGAGCCACCCAGGCGCCTGTGGATAGTTGTGTTTTAAATACATAACGAGTCTGATGTCGGGGCCAAAGCCAATCACTGGCACGTTTTGTCAATATGTTTCTACGTATTTCCCATATATTAACAGCTGCTGGGTAGGCACCTAAGCCAGTCACAAGACTATTAGCAGGATTAGAGATTGCAGCGTGGGTCTCTAAATATTTTATCAGCATAGCTGGCAATGGAAAAATATCACATTTCCTTTTGCTTAATCCATGGCAACATCCATTATAGGCTGGTTTCAGTTAATAGGCTGTGGTTGGCTGTGAGAAGCAAAGAGTAAATTAAGCAAATCTGGCTACATTTTTACACTTTAACACCAAGAAAGTCTGCAAATAGGTTGTTGTCTGTATTGTTCTATCAACTCACGCCTGAGACGTCTTTTATTGTCTCTTACCATGCTGTGACCACGGTGGGTAGAGCGCCGGCCCTCATGGCTTAGCCAGACACAGGGAGACGCACAAAATAAAAGGCAAGGCAACATCTATGTCCAGAAAGCAACGTGTTCTCAGAAACTCTAGCAAATTCTACATATGTGTCTTTGTCTAGAAGTGGGTTAAATGATCATCAGTAGTTCAGAAGAATGAAGGAAACATCAAGTTTTAGCTAGATACCTCACTGCCATGGACAAAATCCGGATTCTGTAAGTTAGGAGCAGAGGGTGGGTTCCCAGGGGGCAGCTGAGGGGTGGTCCGTGGTCCACACAGCATGAGACCAGAGCCCATACCGCCGCTTATATTTAGGCCTGGTGGGCGGATCTCAGGGCCCAAAGCAAAGCAAATGGCGCCTGGCCTCTGTTCTCTTTGGCAAGTCCTCGTTTTAGTCCATCCTCTCATCTTTGACTTTAAGAACACCTATTCATTTTTCGAGGCAAAGTTAATACGCCATCACCTTCAATAAATTTCTCTTTAACCACAGTTGTAAAAATACTTTATTTTTATGTACCCTTATAACGGTTTACATTTTTACTAGGACAATTATTTGTATAATGAACTACTGAACACTTACTTTTCCCCAGACGATATTCTGGATTCTGGAAAGCATACAAAGATGGATGAGATCTTTGAACAAATAATTAAGTGACTGTATCCCAGAAAATCAGGGATGCTCCATTAGAGGGGTGTGTGTGTGTGTGTGTGTGTGTGTGTGTGTGTTAGGGCTTCCTCTGACATAGGCGGGAAGCTTGAAGGGGCTGAGAAACAGCCGTCGCAGCAGCAGTAGGATACAAGGACGCTGTTACCGCAGACGGCGCGTTACCCTGAAGCGGTCACAGCCAGTGGAGGTTGACAATCGGGAGGAAGGCAGGATGACGTGTGTGTTCTAAAAGATTAACTCTTGCAGATAATTTGAGGGGGGTAAGAGTTCCAGCCGAGATCAGCTTGGAAGCCCTAGCAGCGTCCTCAGTAGGAGTGAGTTCACTAACATCGTGACTGACGTGCTCAGGAGAAGATCCGTCTAAGAAGGACACGGAACCGCGTTCTGCCCTGCATTGCTGTCGTCTGTGTGTACGTCTGTCTTCTCACTAGGTGATCAGGCGCCAGCAGCAGAAAAAGTGTATTTTTCCACTCTGTTACATATGGTGGACACAGAGCATGCTTGGCGTTTGGTTGCATTTACTCTGAATTTACTCCTTCGTGGTGAATGACGTGAACAAGTTAAGTCAGAGCCCCAGGTACACAGATACACGCCATCGGTGCTTACGCTGTGCCGCGCGTGAGGACTGCCAGGCAGGGCTTGCCGGTGGTCGGGGATTCCGACGCAGTTCACATCACATGAAGACCAGCTAGATTAACTGTGGCAGCAGGCCGGCCGGCCTTACCCCACTTCTTTCTCCAGATGGTTCATCCGTGTGCAGGTGCAGAGACAAAAATGAAAAGTGATTATCCTGCTACACTGGTGTCTCTCTGCCGAATGGAATTACCTCCAAATGTCCTGGAAATTCAGGAAGAACATCCCCATTCAAAGGAGAAAACTTTGTGTCAAAGATTGTGCGTGAGACTCGGTTGAAAACCACCCTTGGCCAAGATTTACGGGGAGAAAAGCCTCAGTTTCCCTTGGATTCTCTCAAGGGTCCTTCCAGGTCAAGGGTCAAAATGGCTCTCAGCCACCAGATGTCCTTCCAAAACCTGTCATATATATTTTTTTGCTCAGAATAAAATAGTTGCTGTGAAAGTGAAAAACAAAATTGAATGTTCACTTGTAGCCACTGGTGAAAGAAAGAGAAAAAGAAGAGAGAAAGTGTTTGTCTTAGCCAGGACCCAGAATCCCGTGAATATTGACGATGTCACTGGGAGCTGTTTGGTGCCGTAGGCCGCTAACCAACTCATGCACAGGGTTAATACGTTTGTTTAACTTAGTGTGTTCGGGACCATTAGACAGTGTTTAGGCCTTACATATGATAATTATTAATCATATACCAATGGAGGGAAGAACTCTCTTCTACCAAATGTCTCCAAATTAGCATTCTTCTTTGTCCCTATCAATTTTGCAAATGGAAAAGCGTACCATAAACGATCATGTCTATGATGCTATTCATCTAAATCAATATCTACATAGGGTTTTTAAAACAATTTTTCCAAATAGCTTAGAAAGAAAAGCACTTATACTTATTTAATTATCAAGTTGTAGCTAGAAATTACAAATAAGAAGTAGATACAGTGTGAAAGTATCGATTCTGTGCTTTCTTTTATCCGGTCACCATAGACCATCATAAAAATTCAATGCAGCCCTGCTTTTCCAGCTTTGCATTTTAAGATTCACAGACTTTAAAGGATATTCATCATCTGTCTTCTTGAGCATTTATGTTCCAATCTATAGCAGCATAATCTCCTTAGGAGTTTGGACTCATAATTTTCTCTTAGAACTTTTACTGAAACAGGCTGGCTTTATCATCAAGCTTGAATCTTAAATAGTTTCTCTTTCAAATACTAACCATGGGTTATTAATTTAAATGTTCCCTTTGTGGTTCCATCAATGAGAGCTTATAGGTATGATTTTTAATTACATCATTAGGTTGTTAATGCTTTTATTTGAGAAATACAATAAAATAAAATAACCCAAGCTTCACCTCTTAGATTTAACATAAAACGTCAGTGGGGAAGTTAACATTTTCATTACCCAAATTTATTTTTCTTTTAAAACAAATCTGTAAAAGAAAAGAGTAAGGATATTTAAGGCATAATATTTTAGTAAAATAAGAGTATATTCAAGGATTAGACGGATAGATTTATATCTCAGGTTATGTACTCCCTAGGTAATCATTTTGATAAATCACTTTTTTCTAAATTATACTTTTCTCCTCCATTATTTTGGAATAATACCAAAATGTGCGTATTTTGAATGGGACAAATAAAAACACACGTATACGTTGTAGGTATTTTTATATTTTATATATTAGCCTAGTATTGTATAGGGTGCATGGTTGTTAATAAGAATTAGCACTCTCATATATAAAGTCCAGAGAAGATAAACATAATGTATTTGCAATATAACTATAGCTGGGGATTAGTGTTGGTTACGTATTCGATAGAAAGAAAGAAACTTATCAAACTTTTGTCTAACAACAGACTTCACACTTAATTTTTACTCTAAAAGAAATAGCATTTTCTACACCAGGTCATGTTTTCTGCATTTTTCATATGCTACATGATCATCTTAAATTAGAGTTATACCTTCAACGTTCTACCATCAAAAATGCACAAATGGGAGTCTACCAGCTAAGACGAAGGCTCAGGGACCCTTTTCAATAAAATCAGTATGAAACAAATAGACAAAATGTATGAAGCAATAGGATTCAAGTTATCAGCCATCAGGCAGTGAAGGTGCGGTGGAGACGCACCTCCCCTGGGAGACGGGGAGGTGAGCGCGTGCATGGTCTCACCATTTTTGAGTCCAAGCCCCGCGTCGGGCTCTGTGCTGTGAGCTTCAGATCTTCTGTCCCGTCTCTCTCTCTGCCCCTCCCCTGCTTGTGCTCTCTCTCTAAAAAATACATGAACATTTTCTTTAAAATGTACCTGGCATAAGCAAAGGCAGGGGAGCAACCAATCACTGGAAACCAACCCAGAGATGGCAGTGATCATAGAATTACTAACTAAACCGTTGAAATCATTTGTATACCTGTATTTCGTATGGGCAGGCACGTGGGAAAGACTGAGTGTGTGCAGACAGGGGAAACAGATAATGACCTGGATTGAACATCTAGTGGTGAAAACTAACATCGGAGGTAAAAATATTGGTAATTAGTACAGAAGAAAGGGTTGAAGGACTTAAAGACGTGGTGATAGGACCCGGGGGATCAGGTGCTGCACTGGGTCCCCGAGTAAAGTCTCTGTACCTGGTAGGACGTTCACTCCGGACACTGAGGAAGTGTTGGTTCCCACCCACTCCGCTGCAACAGAGGCCGTGTCTGGTCTTGCGCCTGGTTTTGCGGTGCCTAACACAGCGCCTGGAAGATGAGGGGAAGAATGAATAAAATAATGGGCGAAACAGCGATAAAACCAAATGAACACATGCCCATTTTGAAGAACATGCCAAGTGTATTCCATAGATAATGTTGTAGACCCTCTTACGTAACATGTTCTGTCTCTCACTCTGCCTTTACCTCTCCTACTGCCCGAGGCTCATACCACTGCCTCTTGGCCCATTCTCCTTTGTGATGGTCCAATAGGTCCTGCCTCTGTTCTGCTTCAGGGCTTTCAATTCAGTTGCCAACCCTACGCTAACAAGCAAGACAAATCCACACCCTCAAGTCCAATCCCATCAACTCTGAGGCAGGCTTGCCTGGAAAGAGACCTGAGATAACAGTTTGTGTATACTTCTTGGAGTCTAATTTTATTTTTGCTAGAATAAAACGTATCTTTCTTTAAAAAAAAATCCCTTCATGGAAATGACTGTGGCTGATGACCAGGTCTTTTCATAACCTTATAAGCCTTCATTCATATTCTTAATACGTATCTTCCCCAGAGAGTATGTGAGTCCATTCATTATGACGATGCTATTATTTTTTAAGGGTAAGGTCACTGCTTATGTAAGTTATTTGTGCATATAATGTTTCTAGAGGCCCTGGAGACATAAAGCAGCATTTGAAATATTGTGATTAAGTAAATTTTAAAAGATGACGTTCGAATAAGTCTTTGTCAGAGTGAACGCTGACATTGTTTCTCCCAGCAGAGTCAGGGTCCTGAATCTGAAACTCTTCAGAGAGAGCCCACCCAGCCCTCAAGGTCTGACGCTGTTTTCAGAGAGCCTTCCCATCACGGGTCTTCCTTCTGGCCTCAACTTCCCACAAAACTTACCACCGCAATACCGAGTCGTGAACCTTCCCCTCATACCTGTGACCACAAATAACACCCTTCACAGCCAGTATGACATTTTTTTTCCTTTTAGAGTTTACTGTCAAGTTGGTTTCCATATAACACCCAGTGCTCATCCCAGCAAGTGCCCTCCTCCATGCCCATCACCATTTAAAGATCATTTCTCTCTCAAATATCTAAAGGAATCAAGGTCATTAGGTGACGGCAATTCTTACAAAGTATTTTAAGTCATACTGAAATGTACTACTCCCAATACCTAGGGACACTTCTCTTTGTCTCTCTATTTCCATTCTTATTTCTATCTCTTTCTTCACCAGGAACCGCCACAAAATCTACACTCCCAGGATGCTATGGTCCCTGCAGCAGGTCACCCAAGAAGAAAGAAGACATTGTTCTGTCCTTGCGATGTTTCTCACTAGAGATCCAGAAGGCGATGCAGTGCCTGCCCTGGGCTTCTAATCACATAATATTGAAGACACAGCCCAGAACACAGTGATGGCAATTTAAATGCCACACCGGGCAAACTCTCACGAAAGGTGGATGTGGACCTGACAGATCTGTATGGAATCCATGCCCCAGGGCAAAAGGGGAGCAGTTCAATTCTGTCTCTGTCCACCGAACAGGGAAGGAAAAAGAAAGTTTGTGTTTAATAATAGTTTACATGGTTAAAAAAAATAAAGTCTTCATATTCTATCTCTGCAGGAATCCCCAAATGTAAAAAACTATATCTGCAAACTGAGTTGTCAGTTAGTGAATTCTCTGAGGTGCCAACGTGCACAAAATTTTTTTTTCTGGCTTCATCTTTTTTAAAGAGCAATTTTAGGTTCATACTAAAATTGAGTGGAAAGTACAGAGATTTCTCATTCGCCCCTGACCCCTACATGTGTATAGCCTCCTCATTATCAATATTCCCCCATCCTCAGAGTGGTTCATTCAAAAAACTAATTTTAGCATAACATGGGTAAGGAAATAACCCAGTGTGGAGAAAATGATTGACAAGATAAAGCCATAGTAAAATTTTGAAACTATGTGAGGAAACGATCCATGGGATTAAGAACCACCGTACCAAAAATAGAAATTAAAAAAAAACCTTAAATATCTAAAATGGGCAACTAACGTAAGAGAGACAATTGATTTAAATTAATATAATGAATTAAAATAAGAAATAACGAGCGAACTTGGAGATTATAAAAAAAGGATGTATAAAACAACCAAACTGAATTTTTAGTGAAAAAAATATAATCGTTGAGACAGAGAAGTTAAAAAGCAAATTCATCAGTTGAGGAGAAAATTAATTAACTAGAATTTAGAGCTGAGGAACATTTCCACAATACAAAAGCAGAGAGAGAGAGAGAGAGTCCTTCAGTAGGTGAATGCATAAATAAAGCATTGTACATCCAAACAGTGGAATACTACCCAGTGCTGAAAAGAAATCATCTAGCTCTCAAGCCATGAAGAGATGCAGAGGAACCTTAAATATGTACTACAAAGTGAAGGAAGCCAATCGGGAAAGGCTCCATATGGTATGATTCCAACTACATGGAGATCTCAGAAGGCACAGCTATGGACAGTTTAGGGGACACTCCCACTGTAAATGAACAAGGGTTAGAAGTATGGCCAACTTGTCCTCTGAAACTATGGGAGCAAGAAGACAGTGGAGTGATGAAATATTAAAAAAAAAAAAAAGCCATCAACTTAGATTTCCCATCTTTGACAAAATCATCCAGAAAAAGTGAAGGAGAATTAAGCACTTTGCAAGACAAACTAAATATAAGGGTATTATGCCACAGATCTGTTCTGTAAGAATTGTTAAAACCCGTCCTTCAGGCAGAAGCGAAATGATAGAGGTCAGAAATTCAGATCTACATATAAAAAGAAAGAGCATCAAAGAAAGAGTTAATGAGAATAAAATTAAATGCTAGGTTTTCCCATTTGTTATTGCTATAAAAGGTAATTGTGTAAGTAGTCAAAACTGATTATAGCATATGGATAAGTAAAGTGAATGAGACCTTGTCCCAGAGGGTGGGAGGAACGGATTAAGGGTTCTATGTCTTTACTTGGCATATTAATCCACCTACATCAATGATCACCTTAAATGTGAATGGTTTAAAAAATACCAATGAAAGAGGTGATAGGAGTGGATAAAACCCACCACAATAACAATAACAAGACTTATGCATCTATAGGATAAACACTGAAAATGTAAAGGTTTCTCTTTATTTAATGGGGCTGGAACAAGTGAGCATCTCTATGGGGAAAAAAGTGACCGTGGACGCAGACCTTACAATTTCAAAGAACTGAACTCAAAATGGAGTTTAGCTCTCAATGTATAAGGAGCGACTATAAAACTGCTGGAAAAACACATGGGGGAAATATTGGGTGGCATTATGTTGGTTATATGTTTTTATTTTTTAATCTATTTTATTAATTTATTATTTTGTTTTATTTTTATTTTCCAGAGAGAAAGAGGGCGAGCCAGGGGCAGAGGGAGAGAGAGAATCACAAGCAGGCTCCAAGCTCAGCACAAAGCCCGATGTGGGTCTTGGTCCCATGACCCTGAGATCATGACCTGCAGCAAAATCGAGACTTGGACGCTCAACCCACTGAGTCACCCAGGCGCCCCTGGTTATGTGTTTTTAGATACAATATCAGAAGCATGATTTTGTCAGTAAAAACCGAGCAGATGGACTTACTAAAATTAAAAACAATTGCTCCCTGAAAGACGCTGTTAACAGAATAAAATGATGAGCCAAGATTAGGAAAAACATTTGCAAAACACATATATATCAGCTACAGTACTTGTTTACAAATACACCGAAACAAATTTTAAATCACCAAGAAGAAACCAATTCAGAAAAAAAACAAAAACAAAACCAGACAAAAGATCTGATCAGACCCCTCCCTAGAGATGACATGCTACTGCAAATAAGCAGATGAGAGGATGTTTGACATCGCTTGTCGTTAGGGAATTGCACATAACCATGAGATATTGCACACACCTACCAGGATGGCCGCAGCCCCGCCCTGGCCTCACTAGAGCTGGGACCTCCTGGAACAACAGGAGGTCATGCATTGCGGCTGGGACAGCAGGGTGACGTGGCCGCTCCTGCGACAGGCTCACAGATTTCTTACATCAATCAGCTGATTGAGTTCCTAGGCATTTACCCAACTGATGAAGACTTTGTTCACACGTAAACTTATTTTCAGAAACCCCGTTCATTACCTCCACAAAGAAGCAAATCGAGATGTTCTAAAATGGGTGAATAAGTAATGAAATTGTGATACATCCACACAGCGGATGCTGTTCAACACTGAAAATAAACCAGGTATCAAGCCAAAACAAGGCCCGAATGACTCTTCTGTTGCTACGTGAAAGAAGCCAGTCTGATAAGACAACAAACATTATGATATCAATTATGACACTTTGGAAAAGCAAAATATCGAAAAAAAATTTAAAGGTAAAAAGCTTGCCCGGGGTTTGGGGACAGAGGGAGAGACAGGTGAACAGGTGAAGCAGAGACTTTTTAAGGCACAAAAGCAATGCTGTGTGACACGTAATGGTGGATATGGGACATTATGCACGTTTCAAAATCCATAGATCTTATCAGCACCCAGAATGAAGCTTAATGTCTATTAATTTAAAACTATATATTTAGGAGGTTGAAGAAATCCCGGAATGGAATGTGGAGTGTGATAAAAAACAATCTAACTGAATGACAATTAATATAAAACACCCTCTCTTAAGGGGGACTGGGGAAAGTTTGCTGGCCCAAGCAACCTTGGAGTGCAGACCATAAAATGTAAAACAAAAGAAGGTGCACCTGAGCATCGCATTCTAGTTGTTAAGGACGGTTCCCTTAGAGCCGTGTGTTAACCACTCGCATGTCACTGTGCGTGTACACTGGAAATGAAGAATGATGTGCCTACGTGGTGGATGGAGGGAGCCATGCTCCTCGCTACTCGGGGGGCAGGTGAGAGATGAGTGGAGAGGGCGTGGGGGAGGGTAGGATGACCCAGGCAGTGATGGATTCCTGGTGGAGGCATCGCTATGAACTCACATACTTACATAGAGAAATATATGTAGGCGTGTGCATAAACCCCCTTTGTACACACATATGTATTTCCTTGTTCTGTCAGCAGAAGAGCCCAAGACTCCAACAGTCAGTAACAGCAAGCCCTCCCAGCACCCACCAAAGGCTAAACAAATAATAATAATGATCACAATAATACAGTATGTCAGAGGGACTCAGGAGTCAACTGAGTTGCCCGTGGCCAAAACGGGAATAGTTTGAGCCAGGGAGTAAGTATTGTTGGATTACACCGCACGGTATAGAATACATGTCCACGAATCCACACGGATATAAATTAATTGTTAACCGAATAAATACACGGGGATAAATAGGTATCCCATACAGAAAAAATTTGAACGATTTGTGTGGAAATTCCACCGTCAGGGTGATTTAGAACTCCCACTCAGAAAGTGTAGGAAAGGGGAAATAGAGTAACTTTACTATGGAGAAACCCGACAGAAATCACCACAGCTAGATATGATCAGTGTCCTCAGCCTTGACAGATGATTATGATCGTATATACTCTGATATGATTTAATGAGAACAGCATTTACTTCTGTGGTCTTGCTCCCAGGGACTCCTCACCCTATTCCAATCATGAGAAAACACCCCGGGAATCACAACTGAGGAACATTCTATGAAATACCAGTCCGGTTTGAAACTGCCAAGTTCATCAAAAACAAGGAGAGTCCGAGAATTGTCCCAGCCAAGAGGAGCGGAAGGAGACACGGAGACTAAATGTGACACGGTGTTCTGCAGGGGACCCCAGAACAGAGAAAGGATTCTGGGTAAAAGCTAAGGAAAGCTGAATACATAATGGCCGTTAGTTAATCACAGTATACCAATCGTGGGCCACTCACTGTAACAAACATACCGTTCTCACATAAGGTGATATTAACAGAAGAAAACAAGTATTTAGCACGTAAGAATGCTCTGTATTATTTTTGCATTTTTTTCTGTAAAGCTAAAAATCTTCTAATTTAAAATGCTTATTTCAAAACATTTTGTAATTTAAAAAAATCCTACAGAATAAAATAAAGATTCTAATATATTAGATTTCCTTCCTAATAACTTAGAGTAACAAAATATATGTTTTGATTCAGTTGTAAGACATTTCTCCTACCTTATAAAATAATTTACACCATCTGCTATATTTAAATTACTCTTATAATATGTAAACATTGTCAGTGCCCCAAAGTTTGGAAAATATAACACATCCATGAATAACTTGCTCCTTAATTGGCTGATTAGCATTTGTTTTGGCGTTTAATATTTATTTTACATGTGATCATATAATAACTCTATCCATAGGGAAATGAATCCTGCAAGTTGTTGCTAAAATGCCACACTTCAAAAAGTTTTACAATGAGGAGCCGTAAATTTATATTTTGGGTCTGCCCTTTACAATATATCAGTCTTGGATAAAAATCTTAAAATGTTTACATTTTAGTTTCCCTTTTTTACACTGGAAATTGTAACGTTTACACAAATTGACCTGACATTTATTTGAAGCAACACATAATAGTGGCATCTTCGGATATTAAATATTACAGTTACATTTGGGAGAGAAGCCCCATCTGACCCTCCTCTATGTTTGTATACTCAGCCTGTGAGCTTCCCCGATATTGGTCATAATAGCAGGTAAAGTGCAGCCATGGAAAAGTCAGAATGGTAGGTCAAGTTCACGTCAAAGCACGGACACTACTAGCTGGAGAAAAGCACGTGCCCAGAAGTTGGGACGTGAGTGGGGGCACAGGGAGAGCATGAAGGAACATAAATGGGAATTAGGAGCCATGGCAACAGAGGGAGATGGAAAAGCACGGAAAGCACCTGCCTTTCACGGAGACGCATGGATGTGGGGGGCAGTGTCCCAGCGGCCTTTGCTGTTACAGGAAGAGCACCTCCTAGACCTCAGATCTTTCATGTAAGAACACAACTAATAATACCTTCTTGAGGTGGCCATTTCTTTTTCCTTTTGTGCCACAGGAAAGTAGAGAGTCTCATAAAACAAGAACTGTCTGAGAAACAGGCTGTGGAGTTCAGCGTGGTACGTGTCACCCCCAAAGGCGACGGGCCCCACAGATCTTTAGACTGGAGTGACACGGAGGAGGCTCGGGCACAATTTCCAGGGGGCTGGCCCTGCCAGGTGGCGTTACAAGCCCTGAATCATGTGACTGTCTGCCCAGTTAGGAGCCGTCACATGTTCCCTGCACTTGACGGGAAGTCCTTAGCTGTCTTCATGTCACTGTCAGTGAATGCATAGAAAGGTGGCACCAGGCATCCCAGACAGGTGTCACAGTTGTGAAGACACAGCTTCTCGGGGAGCGGCGTTCCACACGGATGCACGCGGAGACCCTGGCCTCTGTGCGCCCGAACACGCGGGGCCGCTGCTGCCCGAGCCACATCCACGCCGCATGCAAAGTGGGCACCCGCTCAGTGGCCTCATGTAACACACACCCCAAGGTGCGTTGCCCATGGAGAAGGCATGGTGTTGGTGGCCATTATTCTAAATGGAAACTTCTGTTTTGCCAACCCCCTAGCAGATTTGATCTAACATCTCCAAAGGAAAAAGTAGTTCTCGGCGAGCTGCAAGACCAGCGTGTCCCTACTCAGTTAGATGCAGTCAGCGTGTTCATGCACAGGAATGTGTCCACAGAGCTCAGCCTTGGTCGTTTCTGAACACGCCCAAGCCCACACAAGAGGAGGTCACGGGACTGTGAGCCATTTCAGTTCTCGATCATACACACAGTGTGGCTGGCTACGTGGAGGTTTCCCGTGCCTGTGCTCCTGTCTTGGTCTTTACCAGTTTAATTTTTTTTGCCTTATAATCGTGTCAGATGTATGTAAGAGCGTTGTTAATGAGAACATATACTCTGTTACAGAGACCTTGATATCGCTGTGGCGTCTCAAATATCGAACACAGTGCTTTCCAAGCAGCAAATGGCCACTGAATATTCTTATTTATAAGATGACTAAAATAATTGTAACCAAATACAGCCATTCCATGGCTTTTTGATGGATGTTTCTTAAGCTTCCCAGACATGAAAGTACTCAAAACTGTAACTTTTTCAATCAACGTTAGTAAAAGATTAAGGCAAGAGAGTAAATTCATCTCAGAGCCCTTCCTAAGTGCCGCCTCAGCCAACAGGCATGTGTGGTCTCCACCTTTTCCTCCTGGTGGGTGTATAGACACGCGTCAACGAACGTCAGAGCACCGGCTCAGTTTCCCGCGATCTGACTGAGCTTAGGGAAAAGAACACACACTGACACTGTTCTCTTGCTCACAGTGGGGTCCTGCGGCCCCAAACTCCTTCGTTACTTACTCTGCCGTTGAAAAAAGCAAGGCTCGCAGACGTGGCAGGGCAGGTCTGTGTGGCCGCCGAACTTTGGTGTCAGTGTCGATGCCTTTCCTCACGTTGGGCTATCAACAGTGTTAAGACCGCATTGTTGAGAAGTGAAACCTGTCATATTTTTAATACCATGTGGCGATACTGGGTTCTCCAAGGGGCGATCTGGAGGGAGCTGCGTGGAGTTTTCGTTTTCGGTTATTATCCCAGGAGAGAAGTGAGAAAGCAGGGAATATGAAAAGGACACTCCCAAGAATCATCACTGATGGGACCCCAATCACTGATGCTCGGTGGAGAGGGAGAAGGAGAGGCAGCCCGTTTTTTCTGTGCCTCGTCCTGGGCGGCAGCGACAGTGACTGGTGGGGACTGGTGTGAGGAAGGTAATGGATGGGTCAGGACTGGGGAGAGGGGCTGCCCGGCCGCCGCCTGGGCTCTTTCCGTCTGTCTGTCTCCTGGGGGTGGACTGGCCGATGATCATTTCCACAACAGTGTCTCTCTCCCTCCTTTCCACTTGGAGCGTGTGCAAGCCGTGTGTGTGTGTGTGTGCATGTGTGTGTGTGTGTATGAGCATGTGTGTGCATGTGCATGTGTGTATGAGCGTGTGTGTGTGTGTGTGTGTGTGTGTGTTTGTGTGTGTGTGTGTGGTAAACTGGGATGAATAAAAAGGGATAAACAGGGTCCTTAAAATTTTGGTTATTTAACTCAGAATATAGACTTAATTTTCTTAGTCTAGATAATTCAAACAGGGACAACCCAAAAAGGAGGTATCTCTAAAAATTACTTAAATAGCACTTAATTCAGAAGGAAACTGAGTGACTCAGTCAGTTAAGAATCCACCTTTGGCTCAGGTCATGATATTGTGGTCTGTGAGTTCAAGACTCGCGTCGGGCTCTGTGCTGACAGCTCAGAGCCTGGAACCTGCTTAGAATTCTGTGTCTCCTTCTCTCTCTGCCCCCTCTCTGCTCATGTTTTGTCTGTCTCTCAAAAAATAAACATTAAAAAGTTTTTTTTAAAAAGCACTTAGTTCAAATAAAATTTACTCCAAATCCCCCATGCACATTCTCTTAAAATCAATTTTATTGAGGTATGATTTCCAAAGAGTGCAATACATGCACTTAAGAGTCTAAATTGATGTGTTTTAGTGAATACATACACCCGCGATGCATCTACGTTAATTTGTATTTTTACTTTATTCGAGTTGGCCGACTTGTGTCCACCAAGAGTCACACGTGGAAGCCCTGACCCCAGGATTTCAGAAGTGACTGTGTCTGGAGACGGCATCTTTGAAGAAGAGGCAGGTAAGATAGAATGAGGTCACTGCGTGGGTCCTAATCCAATCTGACTGGTGTTGTCATGGGTATAGGAGACACACGCGCGCGCACACACACACACACACACACACACACGGCTGGCCACACAAGGACACGCGAGAGGCTGGTCCCCGCACGTCCGGGACAGAGCCCCCAGCCCTGGCCGGCCCGGGTCCCAGAGCCCCCACCCCCGGGAAAGGAGACAGTGGATCTGCTGTTTAGGGCGGGCTCTGTGGCTCTGCCCCTGCCGCCCAGGGAACAAACATCACAGGCACGAAAGAGGCCAAGGGCACGGTGGGATTTCCGCCGGGCACCCAGCGCGTCTCAGCCTAGCTCCCCGTGACAAGACGCTTCCCTCTGACTATTTGTGTCTGCAGTTCATCCCCATCGGCCATTTCATTTCTCCACGAAGCGTTAATAAGCAGGTTCCACTGACACTCTGCTCACAGAAGAGACGGGTTCACCTCACACTGCCTCCCTCCCCGCTCACGTCTCCATCGTCAAATCCATGGAGACAGCAGCCGCTCAGATCCACTCACTGCCACCGCTGTGGTCCTCGTGACTGGTTTTCGCTGCTCAGCCTGGCAGCATGTTGCCATTACACCCCCTACCTTTCCTTCTTAATTTTGTTTTAAATTTATTTATATGTGGGAGAGAAACAGTGTGCTAGCAGGGGAGGGGCAGAGAGAGAGAGACAGAAGCTCAGGCAGCCTCCAGGCTCTGAGCTGTCAGCACGGAGCCTGACGTGGGGCTCGAACTCATGAGATCCTGACCTGAGCTGAAGTCGCACGCTCAGCCGACTGAGCCCCCCAGCTGCCCCCATCTCGTTCCTTTTCTGTGGCTACAAACCTTTTGTTTTCCCTGGAGTTCATAGAATTCCCTTCCCTTTTTTCCCTCTGCCTGTTTCCAGCATCCCTTCCAAGCTCTCCGCTTCAAAGTCACTCCGAGTCTGTCAAGCAGAGAAGCTTCTGCCTCCGGGCTGCTTCCTGCCGCGATGCACCCTTCCCGGGGCTCTAGACCCCCTTCCGGCCCGGACTGGTTCATCTCCGGGCTGGCCCCTCAGATGTCCTACGTGCAGGGCCCCGTTTCCTGGACTTGTCTCCCTCCTCACAGCTCATGCCCACATTTGTCATAACGCGGTTCTCGGTCAACACAAGAGAAAGGATCTCTGGCGCCGGGAGCCGCGCCGGCCTCGCTGGACGACAGTCACGGTGAGGAAATGACAGTGTGTGCACAGCTCCTGCCATGAGAAGTGAAACTGGTACCTCCTTCTGCTACTACTGGCTCATGTTGGAAATGAGGCTGCGGGTCTTGACCAGGCCTCACAATATTCCAGAGCAGACCCATATTCCCCACACAGATTCCTCATAAGGAAAAGCCCTATCCCTGCCTCTTCAAAAGAGATTTTAGATGAAAGCTCTGTGGATGGTGTCAAAAGGCTCTTCCTATGGGCCTTGCAGATCCAAGACTTAGATAATAAAGGGGGTTAAGAACACAGGAGTTACAATTGAGCCTGGGCCCCGAGACAAAGAGCCTAACTTAGAGTTAAGGAACAGATAAGGGCAGAGCTTAAGTTAATACTTAGACCTTTCCTAACTGAATGTATGGCAGTCCCTTCCCCAAGGCCTACTTTCCGCAAACACCCCCCCTTACACTGGCGGCTGGGATGAGGATAGGTACGAGCAGCTAAGACATAAACCCAAATACAAAGGCCGACACGTTTAGGGCCTCCGTGGTGTTTACACATTCAGCATCAAGTCAAAAAAGTTTCCACAACAACTTATGAACCAGCTCAAAAGCATTCATCCTCTTGAGAGCCAGACAGAATGACTCCTAGCCTATCTATAGACAACTTCACCTGTGTCCTAATCCTAGCATTATTAACTTAGAACAAATATGTATGTCATCCTGTTTTTCACTAAGAACATCCTGCTATTTCCTTAGTTGTAAGATTTACTCGACCTCACAATGATTGGGGTAATTCTGCAAGAATACTTCCGCAAAACCTGTTTTCATACACTTTCCAAAGCATCTTATCACAAAGAGTTATCCATTGTAAACATTCCTTTTTCTGATGCCATGTTATCGTTTGACCTATAAATAAAGACACCAAAACCGCCAGGACGGAGATGCCTGCCTGGTGATCGGAAAGAATCTCGGGGCTCTCTCACTCTCTCTCGCCGACACCGTCCATCCTTCAGGGACCCTGGGACCGGCTGCAGCGGGCCTCCGGCACCGGGGGAGATACGTTTTCTGAGAACTTCTGGGTCTTCAAACACCCTTCTTCTCCCCACACAGCCGATTGACGTTGTGCCTGGGTAGAAACTCTGAATGGGAAAGCTGCCCCCTTTTGCACTCTGTTACCTCTCAGCTTCCAGGGCCACTGAGGGCAGTCTGAGGCTGTTCTGAGTTTCTACATTTGAACAACCATATTCTCCTCTGAAGGTTTTCAAGTAGTCTTCTAATTTCAGATTAGGTCTGTATTCATTCATCCCAATAGATCAGTGTGGTCTTTATTCATTCATCTTAGTAGATTATTGGGTGTGGAATGTCAGCTTGGAAAATGAAGTATTTTAGTGTTAAGAAATGTTCTCTGGTGTCAGTAATAATTGGAAACTTGCATAGGCTCTTTCTTGAATCTGTCTTTCTGGAATTCCCATAAACTGGATATTGGGTCTCCTGGATCGATCTCTACATTTCTTAAATTTTCCTTCCTCGGAGCCATTGTTCCGATAGTCCTTAATACTACTGAGAAATGTCCTTATTTACATTTTTCAATGTGCCCACAGTTGTATTCAACAGCAGTTGCAGCTGACTTTCTAAGAGCTCTTCATTTTCTTATCGGAGAGTTTCTTTTATAAGATTTCTTTTTTGTTGTGTAGATTCAATCCCTCCTCTTGCTTCTCGAGGGACTTGTGATGTGCTTTCTGAAAAGTTCTTTGTCATATTGGCTTTCTACGTTTTATATATTTTGAAGCCATATCATTAGCTGCAAAGACAATCTGAATTGTTGTGTCAACCTTTCATCATAACGTGTCTGGTAACACTTCCCAACTTCAATTCCAGTTTGTCTGCTAAGCTTATAAGCACATCTGCTGGGCTTGTACTGGCGGGTGCCTTTTACAACTTCCTTCTGTCCTCTCGCAACCATCCCGGACGCTTAGATGCATATGGCTTCCATGTAGACCATCTAGGTATTTCTGATACCCCAACAGTCATTATCTTGTCTGTCACAAGCTGACATAAACAACACCTCCAGCTCGCTCGCCACTCCGGTGCCGTGGTCTTCAGAGTCCTGACCCCCTGTAGCCTGTGGATCCGTCCCGGCCCCAGTCTGCTCTGACCAGGCCTCTTTGCTGATGTCCTGCTTGCAGACAAGGTCCCCCAGGTGCACAGCCAGAGGAGAGCTTTGTGGCAGTAGGAGGCAGCAGATGCCGTCTCCAGGGCACACCGTACTTCGTCTGTGCCCCTTGTGTCCTCCAGGGCCACATTCACAGCTCGGAGGCCTGTGCACACACTGATCCCCACCCTGGGACTGGTCCCATGGGGGCCTGTGTCCCTTGCCAACTCCGTGGTTTCAGTTTTGTGACTCAGTTTCACCAAAAACCTCACTGGTGCATCCCAGGGACGCCCTCCGCCATCAGAGCCGTGGCCTCCGAGTCACCGAAGATTCCCACCACCTGCGAGCAGGAGTGGCCCAGGAACAGCCACCCAGGCTTGACCGAGAGAGAACCACCACCTTTTAACTGGGAGATTCCATTTATTTAAATTTAGCAAATTTGTCCGTGCATTTGAATTTACAGTGACTATTTCATTTCCGTGTTCTATTTCTTCCACGTTTTCTATGTTTCCTTTACTGCCGGGAGCCGCACCGGCCTCTCTGGATGGCAATCACAGCAAGGAAATGGCAATGTTTGCACAGCTTCTGCCATGAGAAATGAAGACTCGTATCTCCTTCTGCTACTACTGGCTCATGCTGGAAATGAGCCTGCTGGTATTGACCAGGCCTCCCAATATCCATATCAGACCCATATTCTGAACACAGATACCTCATAAGGAAAAGCATATTCCTGCCTTTACAAAAGAGACTTTAGATGAAAGCTCTATGAGCGATTGTCAAAAGGCTCTTCCTATGGGCCTTGCAGATCCAAGACTTAAGGGGTTAAGAACACAAGAGTTACAACTGAGCCTGGCCCTGAGACAAACAGCCTATTTCAGGGCAGAACATAAGTTACTACATGTATCTTTGCTAATTGGTGAAGCACAGCAGTCCCTTCCTCAAGGCCTGCATTCCACAAACACCCTCCCTCACACTGGCAGCTGGGATGAGGACAGATAACAGTAGCTAACACATAAACCCAGGTGCAAAGACGGACACATTCAGGGCCCCCATGTTAGTCTCCACAAATAAACCAATTCAGAAACATTCATCCTCTTGAGGGCCAGACAGAATAACTCCTAGCTTATCTATATACAATTTAACTTGTATGTTATGCTGTTTTTCTCTATGAACATTCTGTTAATTGATATCACAAAAGGCCTCCCATCGTAAGAAATTCCTCTCTATGACTTCATCTTGTTGCTGAACCTTTAAATAAAGACACCAAAACCGACAGGACAGAGATGCCTGCCTGGTGATCAGAAAGAATCTCGGGGCTCTCTCATTCTCTTTCGCCGACACCGTCCATCCTTCAGGGACCCCTGGACCTGTCGGAGCCGGCGCGGCCTCCGACACTTTACCCTTTTCTCCCTTTGTCCAAGATTAATTTTTTTAGATATTCCATTTTCCTGCTCTATCATTCTGTTAGATGGGACATGCTTGTGTATTCATTTTTTTACTGATGACACGAGACATGCTCACATGCACCTCTGACTTACTGAAAGACAATATGAATCAGAAGCATTAGCATATCCCAGCATTATGAGGCCCTATTAAATGTCTCTAAACCTGATTCATTTTTTTTTAATCTGTGAACATTTCACAATAATATGTATTAACACTGCAAATCTAGAAAGTGCAGTAGAGAGAAGTCGATGGGCCATAGTAGGTCCTGGACAAATGATAAGTCTTCCTGCTGAGCCCTGCCCACCCCCCACTCCCCTTTGCATAGTGCTACTTGCTCTGGGGCTCAGAAATTCAGGAAGTTTGATCATCTTGATTATCATTCCATTTCCCCCTGGCATTGTTTTATGTACGGTCTTGTGGTTGTGACTTCCATCAGGCAATGCCCTCTTCTGGGTTTTTGCATTCATGTAACTACAGTCATTTAATGATATACTCAACATACAGGCACAGCAATAAAGAATATAGTAAAGATACATGTTTGGAATAAACAACGTCTTTTCTGAATTGCTTTGCGTCTGGGAGAAATGGCCTCCCAGACCCATTACCTGTGAGAGCGGAGGTACCACATGGGAAGACCTCAACTCTTTCCCTGTGTCCAGCCGCCTTCAGCATTGGTGACATATAGAAAAACTTAAATTCAAACGAACAACTATTTAAGTTTTAACATTTCATAGTATTTACTTAGATTAATTGCAATAATCTTGTCTTGGGAGAAAGAGTTAGCAAAGCCAAAACCAAGACACGACATATATTATGTCGGTTCTGCAACTACTCTAATTTCGCGTAATTAGCTTCTGTGTTATTAACTATTATTCTTCAAAGCAGCCAGTCTTATTCACTCTTGATCTTCGGTAATAGAGATGGTCGGGCATTTGGTTCAAAAGCCTCTCATTTTGCAGATAAGAAATTTGAATCCAGGCAGATGAAGCGAATTTCCAGTGGTATATAAATAGCTACTTTCATGGTTCAGAAGGGACTTCTTTTCTCCTGTTCTCTTCCGTAGCAAGCCCAAGTCAGAGAAACTACACACACTGCATTTATCACCCTTCTCCCACAGATCAAAAAGCTGATCTTTGGGATATACTGAGATGAATTAATTTCACTCATATGCAAAAGATGTCACCCATGCCCATGGCAGATTCTATAGGTTTACCGTTCGGCACATTTTCGCACAAAAATGCTAACCCAACATTCACTTTCTTCCTGTCCGTCTGGCTAGAACCACCTTTATCTCAAAATATGCCATCCATTGTTCTCCTTTTTTTTTTTTTTCAGGATAAGGTGTATTAAACATAAGGTTTTAGAATCTAACACAGTATTCAATTCAAATTTCTTTTTACTGCATTATAACCTCAGCTGTCAACAATATTCAATCTCTGGAAGCTGAAAGGGTCACAAGATCCTAGGTGAAATGAGAGCAAGGTTGGTCCCCATGTATATTAAGACTTGTTTTCTAGCTCCAAGCATTTTTTAATTTCCTGAACTTTTATTCATTTTTCACGAAATCCCTTTGGGAACAGGGTAGACAAATGGGTGGCCCTGGCCCCGATCAGATGAGAGCGTGGGCGAGTCTTGTGTTGAACAAATCCTGTGTTCCCAGTCTGTCTTCCTCCGCCTGCCCCTTGCTGTGGCGTCTTCTCCCTCAACCTCTGTTCATCGTCCTTCATTTGACCTTGTGTTCTCATAGTTACTCAGCCATTTGAGGGCAAAGGATATGTCTTCTTTTTTCTTTCTTTCCATTGCTCCTCTCTTTCTTTGATCAGCAAGATGTATATACAGTTCCCGAATTTCATGGTCAGCAGCTAGGGTATACAGCAGAGAAGTCGCAGCAAAAAATAAGTTTATTCACTTAAAACACTTTGTACTAATAAATAACAATGTGAGCTGTCTAGGTATATAAGGGGAAGAGGGAAGAATAAGAAATTTTAAATCAACCTGAAATTCTGACTTACGAAATTCCAAAATAAAAGACATTCACTTATCTCTTCAAAGGAATGTCTAATTAAATATACTTGAAATTTAAAAATGCTTCTCTTAAGAAAATTTAACACAAGGATGATATATATATACAAATATATATCATACATATACCACTACTTGGTAGTTCGAGGTAAAAAAAGACAAAGAGCAAACCAAAGGAGAAAAAATGAAAAAGAAAACAGAAAAGAAAAGCTTTATTTCTTAAACTCATGGGAGTAGCTCAGATTCCTAGGCCACTGATTCAGTCTTGGGTAGCAAGCACTTTATGACCATGTTTCCTCTTAAATAAACATAAAATGCAAATTTTTATTTCTAATATTTTTTTCTGAGTAGGACTTATGAGATGTAAAAATTTAATTGATCACAGTGCATTTGGTGGTAACAGCATTTCAACAATTAAAAGCTTAACACCTGTGATAATTATTTTATAAGCAGCTTCCTTCATAATTTTCCCAGGGCTATAGTGTATCAGTATTGAGAAACAAGAGTATATATAAGCCACACACCTAAATAAACATGTGTTCATTACATTTTCTAAATATAATTTTGAGTGATTTAACTTGATGCATGTTTCATCTTTTGGAGATTCATCAATTAAACCTTATTTGGTGATTATTTTTAAGGTTAATTGATCATGCCTATAATCCATGCTCCCAGGGATATCTGTATACAAAGTAAAACTGCAGTTCTAATTAAAATCAAAACAAATGCATCACTTGGCCAAAAAGTAGCCTACTATAGGCAACAAATAAATAAATAAATAAAATTTTTAAAAAAGAGAGATAGTTACCCAATTCCAAACCCGACAAACTGAAATAGAAAGTCCTGAATATGGGCTTTATGTTACAAATCGGCGTTTAAAACAATAGTAAAAAGAAAGCAACAGTAACATATTTCAACTGTGATTCATGTTCATTAAGTATCTCATCGTATGTCTTCTCATTTGATCCTAACTATTGCCACGTAGAAAGTTTTTCTGGGTATTATTACTATTTTTATTTTATAAAAGGTAAATTGAGATCTTAGGGGAAAAGTCTCAGGACCGACATTCTTATCATGACAGAGCTAAGGTTTGAATTTATTATTTCTTTTCAACTTTTTTTCCCCCATAAAACTCTTTGTTCTCTCCCATACTTTATTCTGTTAACCAAGGTCATGGTGAAACTTCGTAATACAGGTCTTCAGAACCAGTAAAAGAAACTATTAGCTTGAAATCTTTGAACGCCACTTAAGCCTAAATGCTCATAATTCCAGGGGACCAAATAATCTCTTAGCATTGAATTTACAAATACTTTCAGAATTAAGTACGGGGACGTTACTGAAATGCAATGGTTCAAAAAAGGTCTGGCTTTCATCACATCATCCAATTTTTTTCTTTCATTACTAGTATTCTCTGCTAAACCTTAATGTAAATCTAAACTTAATCCATATTCAAGAAATGACAGCTTTTTCAAAGGCAGCAAAGAGTATCTCAAGGTTGCCTCTCCTCAGTTATTTCCAGACTAGAAAAGAAACCACTTATATTAAGTACAGAAGTGCGCCTGGCTATTGGACTCTTTTATTTACATGGACAAAACAAAGTCACAGGCAGCTTAAATACTGGGCTCAATGTCACAAGACTGGTAACAGGGGCTGAGGTTTGCACATGGACAATACCATATTTGGCATTTTTGTGCCTATGTGCCGTATTATTATTTCTTAATGTGAATGAATGTGACTTCTCAGTCATAGTTTGGCATTTTTTGTAGGATAAGTTGACACTATTCAACTTCATAATGCCCAGTTTCTTGCTTTAAGTTTCAGATGGAGGGAGGCTAGCTGTGTCTGGCTTTACTCTATCTTCCAATATCAATTCTCAGGAAAAGTCCAAGAAAAGCAACATTAGAAAAAGTACAAAGAGCCGCCCATTAGGAATGGTGGGGAGTATTTCTCATGTCCCTGAATTCTACCCTAATGGCACGGATATGGGGGGGACAAGTAGAAAAGGAATCGACCTTGCTTTATTGTGTATTTCCCGTTGGGAAGCAGTTGGCTTTCATCAAATGGGAGTGTGCCAGCGAGCTCTCTATTTCACAGGGGCTCTTTCTTTTTTTTCCAGGGCAGTCTGTGTCTTTCATTTCCCACCCATACATTATATTACATCAAACGATGCCTACTTTCGTGCCAAGTCGCTGATGAGAACTGTGAGCTCTGCTAGTGTTGGTTCACACACTGGCCTCTGCACAGGGAAGGCAGGGAAAGACAGAAGAAAGAGGTGGCTGTTCCGGACTGGTGGATGGTAAGAGCAAGAAGCCAGCAAACTTCGGAGGCTGTCTTGGGCGGCTGCAAGACAAGTAGATCTCCACACCCACCGCCAGATTCTTCAAAGTTTCTGTAGAGGCTATAACTGGGCTCAGGCGTTCAGTCCAGAGGGTCTCAGCAACGCCTTACTTTCTCAAGGCTGTGACCTTGGAAACACTCTCTCTGTGAGAACAGGGTCCTTTGTGTTAGGAGAATGAGATCTCTTGTACCATTTGAAACAAAGGAAGAAATACAGATGGTTTCAGCACGGGAAAGTATTATTCACCCTCCTCTTAGAAAAGTGGCCAGACAATTGGAAAGAAAGAAGATCTTCATACCACCGATCTTAAATGAATGGTGTCAGACATGTTCATGGCTAAAGGCATCTACCAGCCCTTTGGTGCACGGAGAGAGGATAGTTCTACAGAAACTAAGCAGCACCCGAGAACCAAGCTGAATCAACAAACACTGTTGAAGAAGAAAAAGATAAGAAGACCAAAGGTACAAAAGAAGAATTAAAATTGATATTCGAGGCAGTAATGCTAGTATGTCAACGGTGCTGGAAATTGATAGTCTCATGGTGCCTTAGATTGACTGCGAAGATATTCAAGCTAAAACCCCAACAACCCTCCACGGCAAGGCTGGCCCCTGTGAGTTTGCAAGTCGTTGGGAATTAAAACCACAGTGGCAATCAAAGAGATGCAAATTAAGAAAACTGACAGTCCATTTCTTATTAATCAGATTTGCAAGAAAGAACATGCGACATTGTGAGAGTTAGCACAAAGAACCAGGGAAAAGGAACACCGGCAGTAACATGCCTTGGTAACAGTACTTTGGAGAGCATTGTGCAACAATATTAAAATTGAATGCTATAGGAAGGCCACTTCAATGTTTCTAGAATATTCTAGGTTTCCAGAGAACATTTTTACACAGGCATAAAGAATTGAGTCGAAATGGCACTTTAGATTTGTTTTGTCATAGGAATGACTGGAAATGAGATTCTTATCGTTCAGGAGAATAGAAGAAACTGTGTGATGTTTATATCAACGTTAGTAGTTTGAATTAACTGAGTGTATCCATCTCTCTACACAGGGATAAATTTCGCATACGAAATATTGAGGAAAAACGGTGTTGCAGAGATATTATATAGTAGGAGTCCATTTGTACAAGGAGTATGTCTAAAAACACATGTATCCAGTGTCACAACTTACAGACATAGGCAGTCCAGGTACACAAATGTGTTTGTGACGCTTTATCCCGATCAGCATGGAGGTTATCTCCAAGGAGGAGCAAGGAAGTCAAGAATGACACAAAGGGCTGGGCTCTACCTGGAAGGGTTTGTATCATTCTTTAAAATTGAAACAGGGGCACCTGGGTGGCTCAGTTGGTTAAGCGGCCGACTTCAGCTCAGGTCTTGATCTCACGGTTCGTGGGTTCGAGCCCTGCATCGGGTTCTGTGCTGGCAGCTCAGGGCCTGGAGCCTGTTTCAGATTCTGTGTCTCTCTCTCTCTCTGTCCCTCCCCCGCTCATGCTCTCTCTGTCTCAAAAGTAAATAAACTAAAAATAAATAAATAAATAAAATTGAAACAAATATGTCAGAAGTAGAGTAGGATGTTAATATTTCTTTAATTATCAGTACTAGTTATACCGATAGCTGTTATGCAACTTTCCATTTCAAAGTTTTATAACACATTTAAACATATTGCACTCCGGGTTTGCAGTTGATATTTTCATTTATGACTTTCTCGTTACTTAAGTAGACGGCATTCCGAGGCCATTCACCAGGAAACCAAGAGCGTGCAAAAATCAGACCGAGTTCATACAGTTGCTCGCCTGAAGCACATATTGACTGATCTGGAGAAACCTTTCGGTCTTCATTTTTCAAGTTCTAAAATTTTTGTGCGAGCTCGATGATATTATCAAGCATTTCTTTCAGAGACAGGCTGATACGGGCAAGGCCTCCAGGCAAGGATCTCGTGTTGGCTTCAGACTGTCATCCAGTTTTAACCTCTTCGGTGGCTCGCCTTCACCCCAAGAGAGCATGAGTTCCTGTGTGGAGTGTGTGAGACCAGGTTTGGGTCGATACTCTCCCAGCTGTGCCACAAACTTAAAAACATGCTAGGGCGAGTCATTCACTACATACTCATGATGTATGAGATATTTATTCATCATCAGATGACAAACTTTCTCGTGTAGACTGGTAGATAGATTCCCCGAGAAACGTGGCCTTTGAAAGTGAAGTCCAATTACTCTATGGCATTTTCATGATCTTTCTGCCTTGGCCGATTTGACTTAAATATGTGCCCTTTGTATCAACTTAGAGATTTTGGTCACTAAAGACTTCTCTTTAGGACTAAAGCCCAGAGGAATGCTTCGTCAGCTAGCATGAACCATCTGCTCGCAATGGACTTGGGTTGGAACACATCCCATTCCATTAATTATACAGGTCAGGCAAATTATACTAAAATACTGCACAGTTTGAAATTTAGTCGCTGCGTATGTTCTCTTCTCCTGTTTCTAATATCAAGTGACAAAGTGACCTGAAATAATTTACACACATCTTTTCTCATTCGAAACACTGCCTGTTATAATATCTATTTCATAAAGGTAACAGACCATCTTTGGAAAGTTTAATGAAAGTAAACAATCATTCCTCCATCTGCTCTGGACGTGATTGTCAAGTCAGTGGAGATGAGAGAAGAGAGGCATCCGAACGTTCCATAACACAAACCTGAGGAAAACCAAGGGGGTGTGTTTTCCTGGAGGCCAAGGGAGGAGCATTAACAAAGGAAGTGAATCATCAGCTATGCAAAGTATTATTGATGGATAGATAAGAGTGGAGATTTGACTCTTAGTTCCCTAAAAGTGTAGGCCATTGGAGGCTTTAACAGAGCTTGAGTTTTTGAAGTGTGGGACACTGATCTGATCAGAGTGGTTTTGTAACAAGTGGAGGGAAATACTCGGACTAGGAGTTTGGTGAGCAAAGTAATGTGACCATGACAGAGAGGCAGTGCGGTTGAGAGAAGGTTTTTATCACCATTGATATTTTTGCTTTTCCTTTTCTTTCTCTCTCTCCCTGTCTATCTGTTGGCTGAAAAATGTTTTAAACAAAAAATTGTGATTCTAGATTTCTGGGGGAAGATATATATAACTCAGAAGTTTTCAAGCTTCAGAAATTTTGTGATCAGTGCAAAATTGAAAGTGAGGCACAAGATAGTAGAAAATGCATGTAAAATAGCTGTAACATAAATTTGTGATTATTCAGTATTCAACTCCAGGGAAATAGCTAATATCTTAGGTTTAAATGTATTTGAACTATCTGAAATAAAATGATACACATGTGCACATAAGTTATTTCCTTCTCCTTTCCAATGTAAGTATTATGATTTAAAATAAAATTGAAATAAATCACATGCAATGTAAGATTGCTTTTCACGGTCTTTAGAAAATGGGCCATTTTTAAAGCTTTTCTCCACTAATGTGCATTAATTAAATCTCTCACAGAGATTGGAATATAGAGCAGGGAGTGGGTGCTTAAATGGGTCTGTTTGAAAATACATAAATAAATCTGAATCGCGATTTTTAAAATGTGCACAAAGCTTAGAGATGTAAGGGCCTCCAACATCAAACCCACTCAAACTGTGATCCGCGGACTCGCTCCGTGGCTANCGTAACATGAGGACTAGAGCTCCCGGTGCCGCTCTGACTTGCAAGCACCTGTCAGAAAGTCCAGTGGAAACAACATTCCAGTCTCTCTGCCACCAGGAAATGCTACCAGGAAGCTGCCAAGGATGGAAACCAAATGAACCTGTGATCTAATTGCTCTGAACATTTGGAACGAGATGGCAAGGTGAAAATGCGAAGTTGTTACACACAGGCTGAAATTCCCATCAATTGACATCTCATCCCACAAGGTTTTGAAGTAAAAGGCCAGTTTTGTTAATTCTATTTAGTTGGTGCTCAATACATGCTCCCTAAATTGACCTGTTTTGTTTTTATTTGTGTTTTTAAAGTTCATTTTATTTTGAGGGAGAGAGAGAGAAAGAGAGAGCATGGGAGGGACAGAAAGGGGGGAAGGAGACAATCCCAAGCACGTGCTGAGCTGTCAGTGCAGAGCCCGACTCAGGGCTTGATCCCATGAACCGTGAGATCATGACCTGAACCGAAGTCAAGAATCAGTCGCTCAACCAAGTGAGCCACACAGGTTCCCCTTGGACTACGTTTTAAGAATTAAAATGGATGATGCCATCCATGCTTTTTAAAATAACAGAAGCAAGGGGTACTATCGAAAAAGAAAAATTGGGACCGAAGCAAAAAATACCATCATGAGGGGAGTCAGACTTTAGTCTTAATGATAATGACAAATATCTCTACATTAGATATAAATCCAGCTTGCATGAAAACTGCCATTTCACTCTACCTGATTTGTGCAAATTTATTTTGAGATAATGTTATTCTTTGGAAAAAGTGAACGCTATTCTTTGGAAAGAGTTAATTCTACAACAATTGCGTGTGGCATAAACTTTCTTTGGGGTGTAGATCCACACTGTGTCTTAAACTCCCAGGCAAATGGAGATTAACAATTTAGGTGAAGGGACACATTGACCTTGAAGTCTGGTTTAGATAAATAAGGACACGCTTCTATTCACGTAGACACAGCTCTACCGTTCTTCTCAGCAATCCATTCAAACCAAGGGCTCAAGGATTTCTCCATCACTCCTATCTTCTTAACTTCTGTGCTTTACAAGGAACGTGGTATTACCTGAGACAGGAATTGGGTCGGGAATCCATCACTGCATTTAGGAGCTGGACTAATTCCTCCAGCACATCATACACCTACAGGTTGCACGTTGACCTCTGGAAAACAGATTCTAAGACAGATCTGCACACAGAAGGGCGTTACCTACTGAGGTCTGTGGGGGAAAAGTAGGAGAAGAGGGAAGGCCGAGCTGTGAATCAATCTTCATGGCAGCCTCAGTCTGGCCAACAGAGGGCTCTGGAGATGAGATAAATGCATGAATCCAGACCTTTCCAAGCAGAAAGGAGAGAGTAATGCTCTTTCTCATACCCCCATGACAGGAGGGGTCTGATCCACCCTGGGAAGGCAGCTCTGGGGCACAGGCTGTCCCTGGAAACGGGTGGCAGCTGAGGGCCATCTTCTGGGCGCATTCGAAGCAGCGGAGGTAATGACGCTCCGGTCCTGAAGGGGGCTCTGCAGGGCACAGAGCCATTGCCCATCAGGGGCACAAGCCACTTTGTGTGGATTCTTGGAGCCGGTCATGCAGAGTTCAGGTGGGTCTCTCCTCCCCGGGAAATATGCAAGAGGAAGGTTGATGGGAAGAAGTGTGGCCCCAGAATGTCATTGCTCTAAGGCTTACAACTCTGCTCTTTCTGGATTCTCCAGTCTGGATGCCCTTGCCCTTGGTTACCCACCTCTGTGGCCTCATGCGTTCAGACGCCTACGAGGTGCTGTGTCGGTGCTTGCAGAACCCATCTGGTGACGTACGTGGAGATTCCTTGGCATCCACCACACGTGTAGCTTTTAGGTCTTTCATGGTGGCAGCCATCTGTTTACTCTCTCCCTCCAGGATGTAATCCTGTTTTGTTTTGCTTTTTATTTTTTGATTGAAGTATACTTGACACAATTTACATTGGTTTCGGGTGTACAACCTAGTGATTGGACAAGTCGATACATTCATTACACTATGCTGACTGCAAATATAGCTACCATCTAATAATATTGGTTTTGCTGCATGATTTTGACCAAGAGAAGAAAATTCTAGAAGCTCCACTCCCTAAATTTAATATCCATCACCCCACAAGGCTAGGCACAGATGTGAAAGTTGTTTCAAGTACATTTGGGGACCTGGGAAATGACCACCAGGTAGATTTGACCCAGTGGGGGACCAAGGCAAGCTGGACATGAATCAGTGCTCCGTTTGGTAAACGTCCTTGAGATGCCCCCACTCTGTAATGTCAAGTGTGGTCTGAAGGTGCCATTGGTGGCAAGAACTTGCAAGAAACAGTGCTTGAAACGTTTGGCTATCCCGCTCCCCAGGGTGCGGTTTCCCAGGCAAAGACACTAAAAGGATTTGACGACATTGTCACACGCTCATTTTGCAGTTGCAAGAACTTAACCGCTCCTTCAGGCTATGCGTTCTGTGCCCGAACACCAGGTTCACTCAGAAAATGGCAAAGGACTATGCCTTTTATTAAGGTGAGTGCCCTCGGCATCCCGATTGGCCCGCCTTTAATTATATTGATTGTACAGACCGAGGAGGGTGTCACTAGGGTCACTGTATGTCATTAGCATCGTCTTAACAGGGCACCTGGGTGGCTCAGTCGGTTAACCACCTGACTCTTAGTTTCCGTTCAGGTCATGATCTCATCATGGTTCAGGAGTTCAAGGCCTGTGTCCGGCTACATGCTGACAGCCTGCTTGGGATTCTCTCTCTTTCTCTCTCTCTCTATCTGCCTGTCCCCCTCCCCCAGAAAATAAGTAAATAATTTTTTAAAAAAGAACAAAAAACCAATCTTTATAACACTCCTGGTTGCCATTCCAACCTTTCTGGTCATTATGATTATTTAATCAATTTGGCTTGTGACGATTAAGCACCACCAATCACCGGCGTCGCTACTGCTCTCTGTAAGCCAGTGTGTGACCGCATCACCCCCTCAGCCCTGGCCTAAGGACAGACCCTCCCAGGACACCGTCATCGGTGGGCCTTCACTGCTCTGCTCCATGATGCGTCCCCTGGGCCTGCAGTATGTTTCCCGCCCGTAGTCTATCGGCTCAGCCGGGCCCACTGCGGCCACTTCTGCGGTCCCTTCTCCCCGCATGCAGCGTGTGGGAGACGCAGTGCCGGGCTCTCCCGGGTCCCTGCCGGGGGGTCCCATCCTCTCTCTGCATACGGCGGCCCCATTCTATAAACTCAAACTCCGATGTGCTCCCCTTTGTAAGTAGCAGGGCTCAGCACCCTGGATGCCTACTGATGCAGTGCGCCAGGGCCCGCCGCCCCTTCTCATCACGGTTCAGAGGACTCAGCGGGGTCCCCAGCCAAGCCAGCACAGGGTTCTGGGGGAGAGGACGCCCCCCCCCCCACCATCCTGGATCGGGCGGAGGGCCCCTGACTCTGCTCCCACCCAGAAAAGTCTCAGTCCTGCCGACCCCCCTCACCTGGGAGACGGTCAACTCGATGGCTTGTGACGATTGGGGCCTGGCACTCGATGGCCAACTGCCCGTCTCACTCCCAGCTGTGGGTAATAAAAAGCCCATCATTCCCCAAAATGAATCTGGGCATCGCTTCCCAGGTCCACCCCAGGGCACGGTGCCTGCCGCTAATTAACCACCTCACCGCTCTTCACTGATTTCCTAGGGGTCCGAGGCTTCCTTAATCTCTTCTCTTTATTAAATGATTCAAGAGCCCTTAATTGCTATCCGTCTTCATTAGGTGCTAAAATCCCTTCCTCAAAATGGCTTCGAAGCTTCTCTCTAAACAACGGGCACAGAGCGTCTCTAGAAATCATCTCCTTCTCTCAACCATTACGTTCTGAAACGGACCGAAACCCCTCTCCCCTCAGCAGGCAAACAGGAACTGGTTCCAATCACCATCGTGTGTTTTCTTAACAAGGGGGTGCGGAGCACCTCCCCCGGCCACGGCAATGACCTTGACCTTGAAGGGGGGCCACCTCCAGCCCTTCACAGGTGTGCCCGCTGACCCAGGCAGATGTAACAAAGCCATGCACAAGTAATGACACTGGCAGGCAACCACCTCAAAGACACGTTAGGACCCGCTCGGGCTAAACACTCAGACACACACGGAGCCTCTGGGGACACAAGAACGTCCCCGTGATGCAATGTCACTGTGAAGTCAAGATTGATGTGGTTTCCTTTCTCATGAGCCCTGCTATGAGCTGGGTCAGTAAGTCAGCCCCACTCACCCCAGGACCCCCTTAGTCCAGGCCTCATTGTGCGGGGGTCCGTGTGAAGAGAAACAGCTAACGCTGTGGGGGGTTTCCGGCTACACGCTGGCTGCAGGATCATTAACCGTCTCCTCTTTGCAGAAAGAAATTAAATGACGAAGTGGCACCCAGGTGGCTCAGTCGATTAAGCGTCTGACTTCTGATCAGGTCAGCATCTCCCCATTTGTGGGTTCGAGCCCCACATTAGGCTCTGTGCTGACCCCTCAGAGCCTGGATCCTGCTTCCAATTGTGTCTCCCTCTCTCTGTGCCCCTCCTCCTCTCTCCGTTTCTGTCTCTTTTACTCTCTCCCAAATAAATAAACTTTTTTAAAAAATTAAAAAACAAACAAACAAAAAGAAATTACACAACGTTCCTTCATTACAACGTTCCTTGCCCCTGGTTTCTAGCTGGAAATAGCAAGTGTTCGGCTAGAGAAACACCAGGCTCTCAGCCCGGCCCCGTCGGAAGTCACTGACAGGTGTTTGATTAGTGCTGTTTTCACCCATGAGAAGGCCTGGTGTGAAGACACCTCCTCCTGGGGGGCTATTAGTCTCTGATCCCAGATACACTGGGCCGGGGCTGGGGCAGAGAAGGAAACGGTAAGCGCTGGCATTAGAGCCATTTATCACCTACTGCTGTGTGTAGAATAAAGGATCCTCTTTCCAGATAGTCTATTATCTGCGGCTTGCCGGCTTCATGCTGTCATATGTTTTTTTCAGTAGTCAATAAATTGCTGAAGGCCACATTTGGAGAGTAAGTACTGTTGTACATCTAACTTTATGTATTGTTCTTTTATTTACAGCTGCATTTGTTCATTTTCTAGAAGAATCTAGTATAGACCAAGAGGTATTTTTTTACCGACCAGGTCATTTCATTGATGATCGTTGACCAAATTTATTTTGATAATAAATAAACCAGCAACCCACCTATATTTCTAAAATCTTGTCCCTGCCTCGAAGTATTTCAGCAAGCGCACACACGTTTTCATTTGGCAAAGGCTTGCTCACTTACCGCTTTCACTTGCTCTCATCTCTCGTTTAATCCATGCATTTCTTCCACCAGTATGTGCACCATATGGGACCCTATAAACCATGCATTAATTGGTGTTAAAAGCGCCGCTTTCTTTTAACACCAAACCTTTGCCTGGATAACTGGGAATTAGTTCCTAAGCTCTATTTGATAAAATCAGGTCGGGAAAACGGGGCCGGGAATCATTCAGGAGTGCTTATAGGTGAGGAATTTTCAACAACCTTTGTTCTGCCCAGCCAGGCATTCACCCACTAATTTATTAGGGACAAGATCAATAGCCTGAACTAGATTGCTGTGCTTAACTTGAATCGAATTTATGCCATGTTTACAGCTGTTTTCTCTGATAGCATCCTTGGAGGGGATGAGCTGTTAATCTAATGTGTTTTTGCCACCATTTTGCATGTGTTGATTGCTTCAATGACTTCCTGGAGATTCTTTATATTAAGCCCAAACTCATGGCCAGAAATCAATCAGAGCAGTGCTTTATTTCTCCCCAAGGAATATAGAAAACTTATCAGAAACAAAATAGTGCCTCTTAGCTGTGGTTAGTCGTGGGCAGTGGATGTCCACCAGGCTCAAGTGAGAAACTGTGGGTGGTATTATCCTCTCCAGCATCACCAGACATTGCATTAGTGTTCAGTGCTGTGTAACAGATTACCACAAATGTAGTTGCCCAGAACAACACACATTTACTACCCTACACTTTCTCCAGGTCAGGAGTCCTGACGCGGCTCACCTGGGCCCTCCGCGAGACCGCAATCAAGGTGTCAGTCACGACGACTCCTCACCTAAGCTTGACAGGGAATGGGTCCCCTTCCAAGTTTACTCTGTCTTTTCGGCAGAATGTACATCCTTGGAGCGACAGGACTCATGACTGCTTGCTTCCTCACAGCCAGAAAGGTGCGGCTATTAGCAAGATGGAGTCCCGTCTCAAAACGGCTCAGGTCATGATCTCGTGGTTCGTGGGTCTGAGCCCATGTCGGGCTCTGTGCTGACAGCCTGGAGCCTGGAGCTGCTTCAGATTCTGTGTCTCCCTCTCTCTCTGCCCCTCTGCCTGCTCACGTTCTGTCTCTTTCTCTCTAAAAAATAAATAAGCATTAAAAAAAGAATAATAATAAAATAATGTCATCATGGCAATGACACCCCGTCGCCTTTGCCGTGTTCTATTGGCTGAAAGCAAGTTGTATGTTGCTTCCAGACTCAAAGAGGTGAGATTATATGAGGTCATAAACACCAAGAGGTGGGCATCGTGGGTGCCATGTTGAAGTCTGCCAGCCACGGCCCCCCTTCCGCCTGCGGTGATTCACGTCCTTCTCACATGCAAGTGTATTGGCCCTCCTTAGGAGCTGATCCCTTTGCGGCATTCCCTCGAAATTCAAAATCTCATCACCCAAACCAGGTCTCAGCGCAGACGAGGCTTCTGGCTGTCATCTGTTACTTATGTGCACCTCTTGAGTCACCATCTGTGTCCTTTGAATGTGACACTGGAGACAAAGGTATCTCCCCATCCCACCCAATCCGCAATGGGGGGACACATGTAAGATAGCAGCTCAGTCCAAAACGGGGGCCAAACGGGAAGTGAAAGGGAGTCCGCGGCCCACAACAGCACTGAAATCCAGCCAGGTGCAGGTCGGGATGCCTCCATTATATCTCAGGACTAGCTTTCCAGAATATTTCTGCACGGCCGCTCCCTCTGGGCCTGATATCTACACCACATCTTCCTTCTGTTCACACTACCCTGCAATAGGGCTGCCGGGATTCGACCATCAACAGAAGAATATTTTTATTAAGAAACAGAATTTCAATATTCTATCTCTGAGGTTATTTATGAGAACTGATGTTGAAGAAATTATGCTCCGCAAAACCAATGATAAATAGTATGAGGCAGATTAAAAATACCCCAGTTTTTCTAAAAATTTTTTATCTACAGTGCAATATTCCTTTGAATTATTCTTTCCTAGACATCTCTAGACAATTTCAAATCATATTCCCCAAAACATCAGGAGCCAAACACTGATAAACAATAAAATGGACACTCCCTTAATAAAATATTTTAGAATGTCAACTTTGAAAAAAGGTATTAGGTCTTTATGTACAGAAAGATGTTGAGAACAAAGGAATTATTTTTTTCCTCAAATTAATCTGGAACACTGCTTTTTAAAGGAGAAGGGATTTTTCTTCCTAACAATGTGGCTGGAGGGCAGACGTTTCTTCGAAGGGAAGGTGGATGCTGTTCTCGAAAGAAGGGAAACCAGAGCGGGGGAACCCGAGTGACGTGTGTACTTTGCAGTGTGGACATGACAAGGTCCAGGGGCTGCCAGACTCTTGCAGACACCTGTGAGAAACAGCGTTGACCCAGGCTACAGAGCAGGGCTGTCCTCAGCGGAGAGCAGGAGGCAGATCCCAGCTCACACACAGTGGGGACAGAGAGGGGTCTAGAGCTGGCCTTAATGAGAAAGTTCCCAGGGCATTTTGGGGGAGTTGGGTCAGAATTGGATTCATCTTCTTTGGAAAATCTTGCTATTCTTGATGTTTAGGCTTTCTCTTTAAATTTAAGAGACAACTTGTCACGTTTCATACAAACACATGTGCACAGACCGGGACATATGTGCACACAATCTCAACTAAGCTGAGTTCACATTGGGATTGTAAGAAGTCTACATGTCAGTTTGGGAAAAATGACAATTTGAGGAAATTTTCATTTTGGACCCAGCATGCAGTCTATAATTACCTATCTTTAGGCTTCACCGTTTTTAGCCAAATTTAATAATTTTCAATGTACAGACTAGCATGTTTTTCAAATTGATGCCCACAAAGTTTATATTTTTATATACCTAGTGTGAATAGCAGATTGATTAAAACCACCGGGTGTGGTTGTTACTGCTACTGCGAACAGGCGTGAGGAGCTGGCCTCTAACGTGCCAGCAGCAACATGGGCTCACATGAAAAAGAGTGTTCTGACTGTGTTCGAAGGTTTGAAAGACCAGGGGCTCCTGGGGAGCTCAGTCGGGTAAGCATCCTACTTCGGCTCAGGTCATGATCTCACCGTCCATGAGTTCGAGCCCCGCGTCAGGCTCTGTGCTGACAACTCAGAGCCCAGAGCCTGCTTCAGATTCTGTGTCTCCTCCTCTCTCTGATCTTTCCCCACTTGTGCTCTGTTTTCTATCCCTCAAAAAAATAAAATAAAATAAAATAAAATAAAATAAAATAAAATAAAATAAAATAAAATAAAAAACATTTAAAAAATTTTTTTAAAAGAAAGACCTTCCTATGGTGGCCACCATGTCCGTGTTAATGCCACCATCATCTGTGTCAACTTTCCCATAAAATAGAACATGCCTCTCCACATTGTCAAAGGTCACAGCTCCCGATTTTAACTTAGTTTTCTCTGGTCCATCCCAGTGACCTCACAGACAGGTGATAGCGAAATGGTTCTAAATGTAGAAGCTCTCAGACGCAGGAGGGACCCTGTAGATACCTTGCCACTTAAAAAACAAATGATTTACATAAAGTATTTCCATAAAATCCATTTAAATCCATGTAAGAGATAAGATGGGTAGAAAACCTACGAATAAGTTGTCCCTACAGCCAAGGAAAAGGTGTTTCATCCTGGTTCTGTTTTGCTCTCAAAGATGTGGCCACGAGGCTCATTTTCTCTCAGCCGCCTCAGGCTATTAATCCATTGGCAACTTCTCACATCCCATCGGCTTCAGAGATGAAGTGTTCGCAAAGCATAGCAGTGCATTTCTAAAGTCCCAGTTCGGTGGAGAGCCTTTCTGGCCTGGCCAGAGGGGTGATCGCCAGCTAATTAGGGCCGCTGCTCGCTCGGCCCAGCTGAGGGCGGAGGGGGGTATGTAGGGGCCACAAGAAGAGCCTGTCCCAGTGATGGTCCCTAATCAATGATCTTTACGGCCCAACAGAGGAATGAAAATCTACCCTCTCCTATTCTTCCTGGTACTGCTCTACTGTGAAATCTTAACGTTTTTAATATTACTTATGTTTTTTGGAAACACATAAAACAGTAGGAAGCTGGGGTGGGGGTCAGTACTTGCCTTGCTTGGGTAACACTGAACGGCACCGGGTTACGGTGTCCGATGTGTAAGTTACTTTCATCTTTGAGTGTTTCATGTGTGTGTGTTTATAGAATTTTAATTTAATATATATTCAAAACGGTAGGTAGAGAGGTTATGTAACTTCTCCAAGGTGAGGGTGCTGGGAAGTGACAAAACCAGGATTCAGCCATGGTCCAAATTCCTTACTTCTTATACTAAATCTAATTTCCCAAATCTATTAGCAACCTCGTGCTCACTACAATCCCCTCAGTAATGGACAGAGGAAACTAAGTGCACGTTTGTTTGCAAAGTACTTGCTCCCCACTTTGAAAAGACATTCACATCTTCCCAACTATCAAGTATGATGTACGAATCCGCCTTCCTTGCTCATGCAGCGTAACGCAAATCCTTTCCATAAAGACCATCTCCAGCACGCCGGTATTTATGCATTTAAAATTGCATCGTCGCACAGAAAAGTTGGGGCTTGGCAGCCCGGTGATATGGTCTGGAGGGTTAATCTGATTTTCAAAGCAATTTCTGTTGCATTTTCCAATTGCTGGGAATCCACCCTGCCTTTCTAAAGCCTGCTCCTCGCCGTGTGTACAGCAGCGGAGACCAGGAATGCGGGCTGCCAGGTAATTTAGGGGGTTAGCAAACCGTGAATTTTCAGCTTGAGCTACCGTAGGCAGTTGGCTCTACCCTTATGAAGCTTTAGCCCACCTTACCAATACAAATGTTGTCGGTCATCAGATCCAAGGGGAAAAAAAATCTATTTTTAAAAATTTCCAACCGGCCCAAAGGGCTGGTAAGGTTCACATTTTGTGCTTATGCAAGAATTTGGAATACGCTGTCTTCATGATGAGCTGTCCCATCCCAGACAAAGGCACTCAAGGGAAGAGAGAGCACAGCGTCACCACAGCTGCAATCTGGAAGAGTCTCGGTTGAGAGGAAGAGAGAGAGGCACAGCCAACGACCAGGAAAGGGTGTCTGTGTGCCAGTGTCTGCATCTTTGCCGCAAAAAGATTTGACAAATGCAGAGTTCCAGGGTGCCATTGTATATTACAAATAACAACAGTAGTAACAGGAATAGTAATAATAATAATAATTGTCTTCTCCCCAAAGCCAACCTCTTTTACTATAGTTCATCAGACAGGGTAAAATTATTGACTCTTTCTGTAAAGAAATATGATCTCATCGTCAACAAATGTAACAGAAAAAATTGTGAGAATTTTTCATTAAAAAAAACTGGGCTGTAGAACTTCCTTCTTTTTTTGCAGGTGGAATGTTCAGAACCTCACGGGTGAAGAGTATTCACATAAAAGGCAAAGGCAGCTACAGGGCATGAAGATCCATGTGACGCCAGCTGTAATTAATTGAAGATTGCTGATTTCAGAATTCAAGACAACCACACATCAGTGTTATGGTATATTTTTATATTATTATTTATTTTCAAATCACATCAGTCACAAGAAGTTCCAAAAATACTACCAAGAACTCCCAGACCCCTTTGCCTGGATCCCACAATTGCTAATTCTTTTTTGCCGGAGGCCGCGCCGGCTCCGACAGGTCCAGGGGTCCCTGAAGGATGGACGGTGTCGGCGAAAGAGAGAGTGAGAGCCCCGAGATTCTTTCTGATCACCAGGCAGGCATCTCTGTCCTGTCGGTTTTGGTGTCTTTATTTAAAGGTTCAACAACCATATGAGGTCAGAGAAAAGGAATTTCTTACAATGAGAGGTCTTTTGTGATATCAATTGCAGAATTATCCCAGTCATGGTGAATTTACAACCAAGGAAATAACAGGATGCTCTTAGTGAAAGACAGGATAACATATAGGTTAGGTTGTATATAGATAAGCTAGGAGTCATTCTGTCTGGCTCTCAGGAGCCAGATGAATGTTTCTGAATTGGTTTGTGTGTGGAAGCCATCATGGGGGCCCTAAATGTGTCCATCTTGGCACCTGGGTTTATGTTTTAGCTACTCTTATCAATCCTCATCCCAGCTGCCAGTGTGAGGGAGGGTGTTTGTGGAATGTAGGCCTTGAGGAAGGGACTGCCATACATCACCAATTAGTAAGTTATGTTCTGTACTTATCTGTACTTTAACTATAAATTAGGCTCTTCTGATATGGGACCAGGCTCAATAGTAACTCTTGTGTTCTTAACCCCCTTTATTATCTAAGCCTTGGATCTGCAAGGCCCATAGGAAGAGCCTTTTGACAATCGCCCATAGAGCTTTCATCTAAAGTCTCTTTTGTGAAGGCAGGAATATGCTTTTCCTTATGAGGTATCTGTATTCAGAATATGGGTCTGATATGGAATATTGGGAGGCCTAGTCAATACCAGCAGGCTCATTTCCAACATGAACCAGTAGTAGCAGAAGGAGATATTAGTCTTCATTTCTCATGGCAGAAGCTGTGCAAACATTGCCATTTCCTTGCTGTGACTGCCATCCAGAGAGGCCGGTGCGGCTCCCGGCACATTTTAATGTTTTTTATTTATTTCTGAGAGAGAGACAGCATGAGCAGGGTAGGTCACAGAGAGAGGGAGACACAGAATCTGAAGCAGGCTCCAGGCTCTGAGCTAGCTGTCAGCACAGAGCCCGACACAGGGCTCGGACCCACAAACCGTGAGATCATGACCTGAGCCAAAGTCAGACACTTAACCGACTGAGCCACCCAGGTGCCCTGGGATCCCACAACTGTTACTGTGTTTACTTACCACGTCTACTTTTTCATTGTTCTTCCTCTGTATCTGTATTATTTTTGTGAAATCACCAAGAGTAAGTTGCAGACTTACACAATGAGCTAAATCAGAAAATTAACATTACTATAAGACAATTTTCTAATTACAGACCTCAATTATATTGTGCCAATTTACTTAATAATTGTCTTCATAGAAAAAAAGCCTCAGTGATCAGTCCCAGAGCACACATTGCGGTCGGAGTCCATGACACTTTTGTCCCCCGGAACCCGTCCGAGCTGCACACTCTGCCGTCTGCTATTGGAAGTGTGACGTTTTACAAGAGCCCAGGCTGGTTGCTTGATGGAACACCCTCCAATTTGTATTTGTCTCAAGCACCCTCATGATTAGAGTGAGGTCACGTACTTTTGACAAAAGTGACACTGTGTTCTTCTCAGGGCATCAAAACAGTAAACACGTACGTTCGTAAGTAAAATGGATCTAAAATTATTTCGCCTGAAAACAATGAGTAGAGAAGTACGAATCTGCCATTTCCTTATTCACTATTGAGAATAGTGGGAATTAGGGCTATAATGGTCATAAAATGAGCATTTACAGTGTACTAGGCACTGCACAGTGTACACTGTAGAACCCTGTTCTGCCATCTTTGTATTGGTGGAAAGAAAAGAAGAAAAGAAAAGAAAAGAAAAAAAAAGAAAAGAAAAGAAAAGAAAAGAAAAGAAAAGGAAAGGAAAGGAAAGGAAAGGAAAGGAAAAGAAAAGAAAAGAAAAGAAAAGAAAAGAAAAGAAAAGAAAAGAAAAGAAAAGAAAAGAAAAGAAACATGGTTAGGGAATTAGGTGAGATTCACAGAAGAATGGTCCCCAGCCCTAACTTAGTGAACCCCAGCTAGTCTCTTGTGAAAGTATCCAAAACCAAACCAAACCAAACCAAACCACCAGGTCACATTTAACATCCAGAAAAGTACGGAAAAGCACAGACAAGGACAGTGGAAGAGCATTCAGATTTAAGGGAAGATGTTCTGCCAGATGAGACGGCATAGATGGGCCTCTGCAGCATTATGCTAAGCGAGATAAACCGGTACAAAAAGACAAGGGCTGCGCGACTCCACCCGGACGAGGCGTATAAAAGAGTCGCCTCCACGCAGTTAAAGACTGGAATGGTGTTTGCAGAGGTGGGGGAGCTCTCAACAGGCGTACAGTTTCGGTGAAGCGGCAATAAAGGGAGGGGTGGGCACAAGACCTGCACAAACACCTCACGGCAGAAGGCACGTAGATGGCAAGCAGGCTTCCGAAAAGACGGTCAGTGTCGTGAGCCGCTAGGCCATTGCACGTGAAAACCACGAGATAGTGCTGCACACTTATTAGAATGACTCAGATTTGAACAGTGACAACACCAAGCATTGGTGAGCCTGGGAGCGACAGGGACTCTCGCTTGCTGCCAGTGGGAACGCGGAATGGTGGAACCACTTTGGAGGACATGGTCTCAGAGCACGATTCTCCAGCACTCCTCACTGTTCACCCGATCGATGTGAAAATGTGTGTCCACGCAAAAAGGTGCTCATGGGTATTTTCAAGTGCTTTCTTCATGAACATGGAAAACTGGAAACAACCAAGATGCATTTCAGTAGGCAACTGGCTCAACAAATGTGACATGTGTAGACATCGAGATGCGAGTCAGTGATAAAAATAAATGAGCTATGAAGCCACAGAAAGACGGAAGGGAAACGTAAACACATACTGCTGCATGGGAGAGGCCAGTCTGGAAAAGCTACGTGGTGCACGATACCAAGTACACGACATTATAAAAAAAAGTAAAAATACAAACACGACAAAATGGCGGTGATTGCAGTCATGCGGCAGAAAGGGACGGTGAAGGGAGGCAGGAAAACACTTCTGTGTAACACCGCAGTGGTGGGCGTGTGGCGTTACACATTTATCAAACTCCTAGGACTTTATAGCACCGAAAGGGAATCTTAGCATACGAAAACTGAGGAAAATCTTTTAGGAGACTGGGGAGTTCCAGGAGTGAAGACGCATTATGACAAGATAATATGACAGTAACACAGATGCATGCATCAACCTCACTGAGGGGGATGGCAGGCGGCGCTGGCCGGTCACCTGGAGATGAGCTTTACTAGGAAAGCAAAAGGAAACACACATCACAACCCCACTTTGCCTAAGGCAGCGAGGGTCCCGGGGGATCAGACGAAGGACATCCCGTAAACACAAAGAAAACCTGAGTGAACTCTGGGCCTTCATTAATAATATCATTATTTAGTATAGAAGATGAGCCTGGCAATTCTTGCAGTGGCCGAAAGTGAGAAAGTGAAAAACGAAACAAACCCGAAGTAAAAAAGCAGGGGTGGTGAGATCTGTAATGACCACCGACTGAGCTCCCGGCGGCCGACGCTGGATTAACGGGAAGCACCAAACTCATAATGTGGCACCGGATCCCTTCACAAAGAAACAGGCTCGCACCCATATTGATACCAGTAAATAACTGAAGAAGGAAATGGCAGAGATGAAACACATGAAACGGGTGGGGAAGAGCCCGAAAGCATCTGTGTAGATGACCCAGTTCTCCCGGAGCTGGGACGTTGCTCCCTGCCCGCTGAGCGTGGCCTGCCCTTGCTGCCTTCTCTCCCTGCCAGTCCCACCCGCCCTCTGGAAGGCGGTGGCCGCGGGACTTTGTAACACAGGAAGCTGCCAGACGCGGCCTCGGTCAGGTGAGCAAGGTCAATGTCAACAGTGATGGCCGGTGATGACAGTGTAGAGGAACACGGCAGTTTGCCTCTGTTCTTTTGTGCCTCAAAACACATAACTTCAGTCTCATCAGGAGAAAATGTGAGACACACCCCCAAAGGGGGACATTCTATACAGTGTCTGAGTACTTCTCAGTATCTGCCAGGTCACGGCCAAGAAGAGCCTCAGAAGACATGGAAACTAAATGTCATGTGGCTCCTGGATGGGATCCCGGTGCCCAAATAAGATATAAGGGAAATCAGGGAAATCAGAATAGAATATGAACCGGAGTTGGTAATAATCTTCAATATCGGTTCATTCGTCATGATAAGCGTGCCCTATCGGTGCAAGACATTACTAATGGGAAATTGCTGTACATCTGAAGCAATTCCAGAAGAAAAAGTTTATTTAAAAATCTATGTTTTCAAAAGAAGAGCGTAGGGCAGAGGGTGGTGAATAAAACAGAATTTAAGTGAGTAATTTAATAACTTTTCAAAGCACAGCCAAGTTCCACACAAAAGGCTGGGGAAAGGAGAGGCTGCGTACAAGCAGGTCAAAGTTATCGTGCGATTAAGAGGATTAGTCCCTTTGCAGGGTCTCAAAGGCGTAATTGGAGAAAGAAATACCCTGCTGCCGGTGCCCGGATGCCAACAGTTTGTTTCAGACGAGCAGAAACCCTGGGATGAGGGACTCGTGTACCCCTGGTCAGTAGCGAAATGGGATAGTGCTTCAGACATTTATCCGTCTCGGAACTAATTTGGCAGCTGATTGTAACACAATCAGAAGTCAGTTAATTAAGACAGACAAGCCCCATTCTTGCTGAGGTTGGGGAAGACGTGGAAAGCAACAGCCGTCGGTTACAAGTGGAATTGCCTCTTCTGTCAGCAGCAGGGAGGAGGCATTCCCATTTTCTCACCTCCTTTTCCTGCTCAGCATCTCTTCCACCTTAAGGGGCACCTGCCTGTCTCCAGATCCGTCTTGTCCACACACACCACCAGCCGCCATGGCCGCTTGGACGTACCTGCTCGTATTAAGATATATTTCTCATTAAGATATATAAATATATATCAGATATATATTTCCTATGTGGTGGCTTGACTGTCCCCACCCCACAAAGCACCCCTCACACCGGTCTCTTGTCCAAAAAGCTCATCCAAATAATCCTTGCTGACTGAATCAGCCTCTACCTGGAAAGTGCCGACTGTGTTGTCTACTTACCGTGTTGGTGCTTTATTAAACTTTATTTTCTAATCACCCCAACTAGGTCTCCCATTTCGCTGCAGTGACTTAGAATTACAAGATTCCTGGGCAGCGCTTTGCACACACACCACCTCCAACTTGCTCCGTTGATGTGAACCGACAAAAAGAAGGCAGGAAATTTCCAGATTACATCTTTGTCATCCCTGGGTAGGCAGAATCTGGGCAACATTCCAGAAACGCCAGATTCAACTTTAAATTTACAAAACCTTGCCTTTCATGAGGTCATCCTCAGCAAGGGCTGGAGACACTTTTGTGGACTGAGATCACTGGTCGCCAGTAAGTAAATTCAGAAACTCTCATAGTGTTTCTGGCCACAGTAGCTGCATGTAATTTTCTAACAAAATGCCTCATGGCTGTTGATGAGGGCGTCGCACTGGCGTCCGGGACCGAGTGTGGCCGGTGTCCAGGCACGTGCACCCTGCCCCTCGGAACAGAGCCTCAGCCCGTCCGCCCCGGGCCACGTCCTCTGCACGTCCCCACCCCGCAGCTGCAGGATGCCTCCTGCTGTAGGCGACAAATACTCGACATCGTGTCCCTTGTTAGGCTAACTTCCGCTCTTAATGATGATGCTTATTTATTTTCCTTCACATCCTGCTTGCTCATTACTCATTTTCAATTATGAGTCTTTCTTCTGGAGTTTAATTACTCTTCTGGTTGAAGATGACAAATTAATTTGCTTATTAACTCTGTAACACCTTTTAAGTTCAGTGAATTAGGTGCCACTTACTATTTTATTTTTTGTGGCGGAGGGCCGGTGTTTTACGTGCGCTACAGCAAGGGGTGAGACAGAGGAATACTGTAAATAAAAAACTGCAGCAAGTCGTCTGGATTGCTGCGCTCTCCTATAATAAGGCTTTTCTGGAATGGGGCGTCAGAGGCTGTGCTCATTCCAGTGCGCCTGTCCGAAGCTGCTGAAATTCTGCAATGCCTTATCTTCTGATCGTTGTCCAGGCTACTAGCCATTTCCTTGGGGAAAATGTGATACAAGTTTGGCCACGTGTTATAGCTCCTGCCTCCTTCCTCCTTGCTGCTTCCGTCCTCTGAGCCAGGCCCAATCCCGTTCTGTATTTACACGATCCTAGAGAAGATGGTAGTGTGAATGCTGCTGCCAGCGTTTTTTAAAATTAAGACTTTTTCCAAGAGCAGTTTTAGTTTTGTAGAAAAATTGGCTGAAAGTACAGACAGTTGCCATATTTCCCTTCCCCGCAGATTCCCCATCACTGTCTGTCTTTTCTTATTAGTGTGGCTCAGTTGTTCCAATTGCTCAGCCAATACTGACCCATTATTAGTCAAAGTAGAGAGTTGATCAGGAAGCATAAACAATACAAGGGAGAAAATACGCTATTTTCAACAAATGGCACGGGAATAGTGTGTGTCACCGTGCCAAAAAAAAAAAAAAAAAATCTAAATGCAGACCTTGTACCCTTCACCACAACCAGCTCCGAATGGATCACAGACCTGAATGTAAAACACAAAAACATAACATTTTTTAGGGATAGCATAGGAGGAAATCTAGAGAGCCTGGGGTATGATGATGCCTTTTTTAGATAAAACACCAAAGACACAATCGATGAGAGAAAGAATTGTTAAACTGAACTTCATTCTCACACAAGACGCTGTTAAGAGGAGCAGAGGACGAGCCACAGGCTGGGAGAAAACGTTTGCAAGGAGATAGCTGACAAGAAAGAGTTCTTAAAACTGAAGAGTAAGAAACCGAGTAACCCAGTTAAATTATGGGCAAAAGATCTCAACAGAAAGCTCACCAAAGTAGACGTACAGATGGCAAGTACGTAAGGATGCTCTACCTTCCAGGGTGTCAGGGAAATGCCAACAATGAGCTACCACTACACAACTATTAGAACGCCCCAAATCCAGAACACTGAGAGCTCCCAATGCTGATGAGGCTGTGCAGCAGCAGAGACTTTCTTCATTGCTGATGGGAATGCAAAATGGGCAGACCTCCTATGGAAGACGTTGTCAGGTTACTCACAAAGGTCTTAAATAAACTCTTATAAAACTCTGTTTTTTGCCTTTTAAAAGACAAAAGTCTCATAAAACTCTTACCATATAAAGCAGCAATCATGAATATATACCCAAAGAAGCTGAAAACACGTCCATGCAAAAAGCCACACGTGGATGTCTACAGTAGCTTCATTCATAATTGCCCAAACTTGGAAGCCACCAGGATGTCCCTCAGTAGGTAGAGGGATAGATAGACTGTGGTCCATTCAGACAATGGAATACTATTCAGCACTAAAGAGAAATGAGCTATCAAGCCACGAAAAAACATAGGGGAAATTTAAATGCCTATCCCTGAGTGAAAGAAATCAATCTGAAAATGATTTCAGCATGAGTTCCCATGAAAACAATTTAATTACAATATATCATATTATAGATGATATTACATGATTTTATTTACATGTGAGTATTTGAGAGTGCACATGATACATATTCTTCTTCTCTGTTTTATTATGTAATCTGCTCCCATTTGTACGGACATTTAAAAACACTAGAAGAAAGGGGCACCTGGGTGGCTTAGTCGGTTAAGCGTCCGACTTTCGCTTAGGTCATGATCTCGCAGTTCGTGGGTTCGAGCCCTGCGTCGGGCTCTGTGCTGACTGCCAGCTCAGAGCCTGGAGCCTGTTTCGGAGTCTGTATCTCCCTCTGTCTCTCTGACCCTCCCCTGCTCATGCTTTCTCTCTCTCTCTCCTCGCAATAACT
>NW_027529424.1:11980710-12049535 GCF_008692635.1 Crocuta crocuta | reverse complement strand
AAAAAAAAAAAACACTAGAAGAAATGATGGAATTTTAACATGAAAGCTTTTGAAGGATTTGCTCAGATTGGTCTAAGAAGAAAATATCGATCAGTAAGCACTTAATAAACTCAAACAGAGTTTTTAAATTTTTGTTTTGGGGGATTACATAGTAGGTGATCATTCAATAAGGGCCAGGGATGGAGGCTTATAAAACATGCGCAGAAGACTTGCGTATGTCCAGCTGGTTTCAGAGGCTTGCATCACAGGGGCCACGGGGGCGGCAATTCCTTGTAAGACAGAATATAGCTCTGTGGTTACGACTTCACCTAGTTAATGTTGTTTATCTGCTCCTTCCTCCTTCTCCTCCACTTTCTTGCTTTTGTTTATTCTTCAAGTAAATTAATATTTATTGGATATCTTTGGGTTGGAACAGTGGGACGTCTTCAACTTGCATAAGTAGCTTTCTAGGAACATAAATTTCACTTGGTAAAAGGGCTGGATGCAGTGATTGCTGAAGCACTATCCAGTCTCCATGTCCACAATATATGCCAACATACGAAGCCTCAATGTATTTATTAATTGCTTTCTGTGTTTGTGGCTCTGTGTCAAGCGATTAGGTTGGAGGGGTTAAAAAGGAGAAGTACTTATTTGGGGTAACTTTATAATGCAAATGAAACAAAACGTGCCCGGTGTGGATAACATGGGTTTTCCAGGTGGGAGCTGTTTGGGGAGGGCCCCAGCAAGTGTTTCAAAGGTACTGACCAGGTTTTTAGGAAATGGAGAAATCTTACCTGTGACATCTTCCATCATTCTAGAACACCTTAATCTTGAGTCCTTTAATAAGGATTTTAATGACCCATTTTATAGGTCTCTTCCTTCCATATCCTTCTTTGGGGCATAAACAGAGTCTAGAAATCCATTATAATTGCAATTAGTGATTTCTTTTCCAATACGTTTATGTGCCCATCGGGAGTACTTGAAAGTATTCATATTATTGAATTATTTTCCTGGAATATTATTTCTTTACATTTTATTGACACATTTTGAAGTCTCAGAGTCTGTTGATACTTTATAACTCACACTGGTAGTATTCAGGTAAGATTATAAAGCTCGAAGGTGTGATTTGAGGAATCTCTGAAATCCGCATTGAAACCACAGACTAGCACTGATGAATGCACTTTAGAAAAAACACTCACTTCCTCTACCTACATCTTGGGATTCCAGCAAATTACCGCCTGTAATGAACTGCAGGTACTTTTTGATGAGCGCAGGGATGAGCATTTGGCTGTTTATCATCTTCCCTCTACCAATGTGACATCTCTGCTGATTACTTATATTATGGCTAATTTGCAGCTTATCATCAGTCCTGGTTTCTTAATAAATGTCTCATTAAGTGATGGGAGCTGTCACTTTGCCTCCGCGTTCTCACTTCCCAGTGTAACTTGCAAACATTTTGGAAACAAAAACAAAACTACCGGACGTCACATGTGCCATTTGCAATCACGCCCTAATGTTTCGGAGGGGGCATGTTAAGTAAATGCCCTTCACAACTCATTACTGCAAACTGGACAAGCCTAATTAGTCGCCATATTGTTGCTCTGTTTTCATGGTTCAGGCTTTGAGTACGTGACTGAACTGGGCAAGTTAAGAATGAGAGCGAACAAGTCTACAGCAAGAGAGACGGTCTTGTCTTGGAGGAATGGTCACATTGACCACGGTGAGGATGATGACTTCTATGCTGCATTAACACACGAAGGGAAGCAAAGGACAGACAGATGTCCACAAAACGTGTGACCACCGGGGTAACTCTCAAACAGAGCTGGGAAGTGTACAGACCTCCGAATCTTGACGAATAGTGAGCATAAAGAACCACGTCCTCTGTGCTGGTTGGTGAAGTTGGTAAGGCCTTTCCTCTTTGTCGTCAGCATGCACGGGCAGTGAGGAACCAAGATCAGTTTGTAAGAAAACAGGTGGGAGATCACTCGATCTCTTCCAAAGCCCGTTTGAGGAAAGCGTGCATTAGGTTGCAGAATGGGCTTTCTGCCAGCATGTGACTTCACACTAAAGTTGTTGCGACGGTGTCACCAATCTACATAATAACTTCTGAGATAGGCTTCCTGGAGATCATGTTAAACAAGTGATGAAAAGAATCTTAATGCATTTTACCTTTTCCCTCCACAACTACACAAGCTCAGTGGGTCAAGGCCGCACGTTGTCCTTAGGTAGGAAAGGGGAGGGGCTGTTGTCCCTATGTTATAGGAGAGACAGCCTTTGCCACAAGAAATCTGGTTGGAAAATAGTCATTTGGCTACACTGTTATTAGGTAGGAAATGTTCCTTGACACTCAGATGGTATTTGACAAGTGGTTCAATTGTTTTGGAGGTAGTTTATTTCACAGGGAACACAGTCTCGTCTAGATAAGTCTTTTTATTTGAGTGTAAAATACATATGGGAAAATGCACAGATCATATGTAGGTAGCTTGATAAATACTTATCAAATGAACACGCCCACAGAAACATACCCCAGAGAGAGGCAGGGAGCAAGCCAGCGTCTAGAAGAAACGTTGTGTCTCCATCCAGTTACCAGCTCTGCCAAGAATCGCTAGTCTCCTAATGTCTAACCTCAGACATTATCATGCTTGCTTCAACCTTTTCCTAGATGGAAAACGTACAGTATTCCTCTTTGAAGTGTCTGTTTTCAATATTGTTGTTAGATTCATATGAGATTTTGTCATTACGTAATTTTTTTGTTCTCGATACTAGTATGACATCCTGGAGTAAATACAGCCTGACTCATTTACCCATTCTGCTCCTGGGCACTTGGGTAGTTTCTAGTTTGGACCCATTAGGTGTGCCGATGTCACGAGCACTTGTATAAACGTCTTTGTCTGGGATTTCAGGCATGTAAGTGAAGTTCTGTTAGACACTGTCCAACAGATGCCAGACTGGCTCGTCCAAATGACAGTCCCTCCAGCTGTGCACCAGGGTCTCACCTGTCCCACACTCTCTCCTTAGCACTTCACTTTACATCAGCCTCTCCACCACGTGTGTATACAGAGATATCTTATCGTGGTTCTAATGCACACTTCTCTGGTGAGTGGTGTAACTGAGTATCTTTTCATATATTTATAGGCCATTTTAATATTCTTTTTATGAACTGTGTAGTCAAGTCATTATCCATTTTTTCCATTGGCTTGTCTTTATGTATTTGGCGTATAAGGCATTTGTTAAATTATATAACCTTTTTCATGATGACTCAAATATGCAGATACTTTGGCACTGACCTTGAGATTTCATTGATGATTTCCCACAGCCTGGTCATTTCAGGCACTTGAGTCTCTGTCTTCCTAAACAGAGAACATGAGACCAATTAATGGAGCTCAGAATTTTAAAGCGTAGACATTTTCATTGTCTTGGACAAAGTATTATACTAATGTTTCTCCTAAGCTATTAAGGATAGAATTCATATATACGGTATGTAAATATAAACCATTCTCTTTAACTCGTTTTGGGAAAGTATAAGATGTAAAGCTTTATATCAGTTTTTGACATTACTAGTCTATAGTTTCAAGAATCCAACCATATTATTTAAAATTCAGGTTTTCAATATGGTTCTCACATCTCATTGCTTTTTAAAAATATATAAAGACATCTTGCAAAACTCTTACTTAGCATTGCTTTGGAATTTACTAGTACCCTGTAATTTGATTAGACACATTGGAATTGGAAGTATTTTCTTTTAAAGTATTACCTTTCTTTAAAAATATGTATTTTTGATGCCAACCTTTGATGTTAAATGGTATGAAAGTAAATACACTTTTTAAAAAAGAATTTCCACTTTCAGTCTTGCCGGAGTGTAAATCTACTGTCACAAAAATAGCATGATTTCTGTGGTGGCTTACTGTATTGTATGTAAAACAAAAAACCAATGATTTCTAGAGGCATAAAAGGAGGGATTAGAGAGCTGGATTAGAGCATCTAACCATGCTAGGTCACTGGCTTCTTACCTTGTGATCTTCACCATAACCATCTCGGGTAGACTATTTTTATTTATTGTGGTATTAGGAGACTCATAACCAGCAATGTGAGAGAGCCGCTTCTCATTCGTCGTTCTCTGGTCTGGACCTCATCCTCCCCAAGGTCAAGGGTGGAAGGTCTAACTCCCATTGTGATTATATTTAGAGACAGTGCCTTTCAGAAGGTAATAAGAGTTAAATGAGGTCCGAAAGGTGGGGTCCTGACCTGGTAGGACTGGGTACCTTGCAGGAAAAAGAGGGGACACCTGAGCCCCCCTGTCCACCGTGTGGAGGCACAGAGAGAAGATGGCATTTATAAACCAGGAAGAGGGTCCTCCCTGGAACCTGGTCATGAAGGCACCCTGGTCTCAGACCTCCAGCATCCTGAACTATGAGAAATAAGTGTCTGGTTGTAAGTCCCCGCTCTACAGTATTTTGTCATGGCAGCAAAGCTATAAAACAGGTAAGAATCTTTTGTGTGCTGCCTAAAATCCCCTCGGAAATAGATTTACTCCCTGTTTGAAATTGCGCAGAATCTAGGGATCAATTTCAAAATGTCTTATGTGCATTAATTTTTTATTCTTTCTATCCATGAGCATTGAACAATTTCTCTGATGAGTACTTGTAAACAACTTTTGATAAAGATGAGCATATGTATCTGCCAGTCTCTTTCCCATATTTGTACTTTTACACTCCCCATATTTCTGTTGCTACAGTAAATGGTAAATGTTAAGGTGTTTTAATTTTTGTTTATTGATGCTACAGAGAAATTCTATTAAATTTGATACTGAACTTCTATATAAGAATGATACTATTATTTCTGGTAATGCATCTGTAAAGTCTTTGGGGGTTTTTGTAATGAAATTGTTAACTTCCTTGTCCAATCTTTGCGTATCTTGTGTCTCACTGTAACTGAACCAGATAACCCTTTAATAAATAAAGAGGAAAATGGGTGATGCTAAGTCCTCTCATCCTACCCTACCTACCTACCTACCTACCATGAGGTTCTGCTGTGCACAGAACTGTGTTACCGCCCTGAGAAGGGGAACCCAACCTTCGCTGATCTCTAATTCCGATAGGGTGTTTCCGGTCTTCTGTCACCAACTTGATCAAATGTCTTGGACAGCATTTTGGGACAAACTATAAGAATGATTAATCCCCTTAAATTCTCCTGGAGATGATCACATTTAATATACATTGAAGTAAGTTTCTATTATTCTATCATGTGAATATTTATCGGTTTCTGATAGGGAGCGTTTGCTTTAGGGAGGACAGTAAGTCACTTTCACAAAACAGTAGCAGCGTAAGGATGGAAGGGCTCTTCAGACAGATTAGCAGACACATTGCAAAGATTGTCCCCACAATTCTCCAAGTGCCTTAACCTTTGCTGGCTCAGTCTCTGACTTTACTCACGTAGGGTTTTTTGGTTTTTTTGTTTGTTTGTTTGTTTTGGTGGGTTTTTTTCTATTATAACTTACCATTTCACCTCTGCTGAAGTGTGTTACTTCAATACAATACAAGACAGTTTTAGTGTTTCAAAATCTACTACCTATAATTTTTAAGCCATAGACATTTTGGCATGCAGAACCGTCAGAAGTTTAGAAATGTGATAATACGTATTGACCACATTTCAGGTAAAGCATCATATGAGTAGCATCATATGACCAAACACGTACTGGGAATTAAATGCATGGATATTACAGAAGGTAAGATTAAAGGCAAAAAGATTATAAACTGTTTGAACTCCAACTCACAAAAAGTGAAAACTTCTAGCTTTCATAAATAATTTACACTTTGGAAATTCAGAAAAGTGATCATTAACATTAGTGAAATTTTAGAACTACAGATAAGAGAATAAAAGCTCCAGAAAGGCCTACTTCACCTTTTTTTAACCCCCCCAAAATTTTTTAAATGTTTTTATTTATTTCTGAGAGAGAGAGAGAGAGAGACAGCATGAGCAGGGGAGGGTCAGAGAGAGAGCGAAATACAGAATCTGAAGCAGGATCTAGGCTCTGAGCCAGCTGTCAGCACAGAGCCCGACGCGGGGCTCGAACCCACGAACTGTGAGATCATGACCTGAGCCAAAGTCGGACGCTCAACCGACTGAACCACCCAGGCGCCCCACTACTTCACTTTTTACATTTCAGCTAAGGGCTTTCCAGTGGAAAATAACAGCCAGTTTGTCTGTCCGTTACCCAGCCTGTCACTGAAGTCAGTTGAAGCAAATCTGAGATGTGGGATCTGTACCATGCGTTGGAAATGGTGTGTTCTAACCCGAGAAGTCCCGTGCACCTCCCCTTGGAAAATGTGAACACAGCACTAATTGCACTGGAGACGGAGTTTGCGAAGCTAATTGCCCCTGGTCACACAGCTCAGTAAAAGGCAGAACTGTAAAATGCCTAGTCTATTCGATGTGAGAGAACATACCTGCTTCCGACCCCCAGAAGATTAATATCAGCACAGGGCACGACTGGGAGTTGGCCCTTCCTGGCATGTTAAGGGGGCGGGGGAAGCCAAAGTACCTGCTGAGTAGAGAATAGATTCTGTATTGTTTCCAGCTATGGGCAGAAAAGAACTCAGAAGAACAGAGATCTAAATCCCTGAAGTTAGACCCTTCCTGTCTTCACCCTGCATGTTCGTGGCCATTTGATACCAACTGGCATTTCAGTTTGCACTTGGGTGCTCACCCACATTTTCTGTGCAATTATGAACTAGAATCAAAGCTCCGTGAGGGCTTATATGTACTTTACATTTTTTACATGAGTCCCAGGACACTCTAGCAGAGTTGGGTAAAAACCCAGATATTTCTGCACAGATGTGACCACCGGATTCTGATGACTAAATCCCACCGTTGGGACTTAGAGAAAGATCACTTCCGCTTTTACGCTGTCAGAATGCATGCGGTCTCCTCCCGTTTTAAATCATTTCTAAACCTGGAAATTTAAATCCTCCCACCCTTTTCTCTGCTCCTTCCTTCTTGCTAAGGAATAAAACACATCGACGCTGAAGACACGATTTTTCTCCTCGATGCTTCTCCTCTGTCCCATCGGAGAAGGACTTGGAAGGCACCAAGCAGAGCTGCTGTTCTGGGAAGCAGCCAACTCGCCCGGCACCGAGGGGTGGAGGGCGTCTGCGCCCAACAAAGCAGCAGCCCGAGCGAGGAAGGGGCTGAGCGCAGTGGGGGATCTGGCAAGAGTGCTGAGCACTGAAAACTAAATTACAGGTGAGCGTCTCCCAGCTTTCCCGGCATTCACCATGTGCAGATTCCGCGTCTGTGGGTTCGAGATCCAAGCTGTGTCTACACAGCAAATGCCAGAGCTGCAGTTAAGACCACTTGAAATTACATAGTGAACCCCAGTGCCTCAGGGGATCCAGCTGGAAGAGATACTGTTACGAGTGGAAATATGTCCCTAAAAACAAGATATGTTGGAGTCCTCACCCTCAGTACTTTGGAACTGGGATCTTTACAGAGATACGGAGTTAAGATGAGATCATGAGGGTGGATCCCAATCCACTGCGTCTGGCATCCCTACAAAGAATGAAATGTGGACACAGAGACAGAAACGAAGGGGGACAATGCTGTGTGAAGATGGGCTACACGACAGGAGCATCTATAAGCCCAGGAAGACTAATGACCGCAGCCACGAAAATAGCAGGACAGGGGTCTGGAACACTTTCAGTTGAAGAGACCAACCCCGACGACACCTTGATCTTGAATTTCTAGCTTCCAGAGCTGTGGGACCACACACTTGCATTGTTTCAATTCCCCCACCTTGTGTCACTCAGTGGCAGGACTAATTCACACACGTTTCCCGCTGATGGTCACGAGGGTGCTCTCCACCGTGGCGCCTCACTTCTCCCTTCACAGGGCAGTAGACCTCTCCCCTCCGGGCCCGCATTGTGGAGTCCTTGTCATCAGAACCCGGCTGTGGGACCAGGAGATGCTGGCGACTTCTGTGGGATTCGAAGGCGTCCCGAGAGTAACTTACACACAGAAGCACGAGGCCATGTTCTGTTGATGTGAGGGCTCCTGCCGTCACGAGAAAGAGCAGAGCGAGGGGAAGGTCAGTGGGAAGAGCGAACTCGCAACAACTCCCAGCCGGTCATGAGCCTCCCAGCCCTCTCCCACGGGCACGGGAGGAGGTGCTGACTTCACTCATCGTCAGGACACGTGGATCTAAACCACAACGAGGTGTCACCAAACCCCTGTCAGAAAGGCTAATGTAGAAAAGACAGGGAGTGAAAGTGTCGGTGAGGCTGTGGAGGAGGGGACTCAGGCACCGTGGGCAGGAAGATGAAGTGATGCAGCCGCTGCGGGAGACGGGATAGAGATTCCTCAAAAAACATGAAAATAGGGCTACCACGTGATCCATCAATCCTGCCTCTGGCTGTATACCTGAAAGAATCAAAATCAGGATCTCAGAGACATACCTGTTCACTGTAACATTGCTCACAACAGCTGAGACATGGAAATAGAAGTGTCCATCCATAGAGGAATGGATAAAGAAGAAGCAATATGCATATACTATGGAGTCTGAAAAAAAATAAGAAATCCTCCCATTTGCAACAATGTGGATGAACCTCAAGAAGAAGATGCGATGGGAACGTCAGAAAAATAAATACCATACGATTTCACTTATATGTGGGCTCTACAAAGCTGAATTCTGGGAAGCAGAGTATAACGGTGGTTGCCAGGGAGTAGGGGGTGGGGAATGGGCAGATGTTGGTCAAAGGGTTCACACTTCCAGTTATAAGGCTAATACGTTCTGGGGACGTCATGTACAGCATGGTGACAACTGTTAATGCTGCTGTGTGGTATACTTGACATGTTCTAAGACAGCAGGCCTTAGGTATTCTGGGCACACCGCCAAAAATGGTAAGCATGTGGGGCTAAGGGGGTGTTAATTAGCTTGGTTGTGGTGATCATTTCACAGCATATATGCATATCAAACAGCGCATTGCATGCCTTAAATAAAGACAAATTCTATTTGGTGATTATACCACGTAAAACTGAGAAAAACGAAATGAACAATTTGCCAATGGCCACACTGCAGGAAGGCTTCGTGAAATGTGTCACAGTCCTGTCCATACCCGCATGTTGCCTACTGTCAGTTTACTCCAGGCTTAAGCTGCTTTGTCTACTCCTATACATGCCTGTCCCATCCCTGCAGGTCCAGCCTGTGGAGACGGACCAGCCCGGTCCTGCCTGGAACCTGCCATTTACGTTCAGACTCTCCTAGAATGACATGAGCATTTGCTGTGAAGTTCTGAAATCACAAAACTTCCTCTGCGGACAAAAATAAGTTCCTGGACGTTGATTCCTATCACCACAAAGATTCAGACAAATAGGTGAGTTGTTTTCTCCACTAGACAGCAACAGTAGGACCTACACCTTTCCATCTTACCCTCTGCGGTGACTTCGGACCTACTAGCTGAACAGAGACAGGGAGCCTCCTGCAATTCCTTGATAGCAAGCTCGCCGAGGAGCGCACGGATGGCTGAGGTCAGGATGCTGGAAGTCGCTCGCTCAAGGGGGTCGCAGACACTTCAGAAGATACAGCCACGAGGAGAGTCCGTGCGCAGCATATGCCTGCCGTGAACAGCAGATTCGCAGAGCACCTGCTCACGCATCCGACCTCACAGTCTTCTGAAGTAAACGTGAACTTATAACAACGCCCTACGATCTTGAAAACTCCAGAATCTTTATCTAGAATGTACGAGTTCTGTGGGATAACAAACTATGAAAAGAAGATAATGACTTGCAGCATCCAGTTGTTCTGCACTGAGGGAAAAACTGCAGATTTCCCATTGTCTTGAGATGTTTTACAAGTATATTTTTATGGATTAAACTTTTGTCATCCAGTATTGTCAAGATTCTGCCACATCTCAGTGTTGTTGATTTGAAACACAAGTGGATTTTGATATCATTTATTCCGGGCTACACACTGTGTAATTATTCAAATGCTTCATTTTCATTTGGACTTTCCTATTTGTTTTAAATGTTATTACTTGCTCCAGTGCTTTTTCATTTTAGTGAACACACTGATAAATATTTCTATCAATTGCAGATGTGGTTTTTGCATAAGTAACTAGAATGCCGGTGCCGCGGCTTAATACAATAATACACCACAGGTCCCTTAGCAGCAATTAGAAAGTGTGCCCTTTTCTGTAATCATAAAGGCCTCATGGAACGGTGTAAAGTGTGCTTATAATTAGTAATTTTAATGCTTCATATCTTTCTAAAAAGCCTTCGGCACAAAGCCACGGCTGATGCTAGGTAAAATGGTGAAGTACGCCAAGTCCACGTTTCGTGTTTGCACACTTGCACCTCTGCTTACCGCGGATTTTCCAAGCCTGGTTGGGATCCCGGATCTCCCTGATCGGGCCGATCTTGGAGATACGTCTCATTCTTCGTACGATCCGTCTTTGCCACCCCCGTTTGAACCAGAACACGCAACGTGTTCCTTTCTATCGATGTGTCGATGGTTGCCTGCTTGATTTGCTTCTGTTGTGGGTTGGCAAAATACTCTTAAAAATTTTTTTTAATTTTATTACTTTTGAAAGAGAAAGCATGCAAGTGAGGGAGGGGCAGACAGAGAGAGAGAATCCCAAGCAGGCACCAAGCTATGAGCGCGGAGCTCGGCATGGGGCTCGATCTCACAAACTCCTGAGATCACGATCTGAGCCGAAATCAAGAGTCGGATGCTTAATCGACAGACCCCCAGGTGCCCCGGATGACCAAATACCCTTAAGAGTATGTAGAGAATGTAGTTCACATTCCACACAAGCTCGGTTGAAAGGTCAGCGGCCATGTTATAGTAAATCAGTATGAGTTCCCGGCATCGAAATTGCTTGGGTAACTGCCCCATTAGCCTTGTAACGTTACTACGAATATAGTGTGTTCACCAACACACTGGTTCTTCATTGCGTTTTCACTAGTGGCAACAAAAAAAGTGTTCTTTTTCATGTTAAATAAAACCAAATTTATCCACGAAAACCAGGGAGAATAACCTTCTAGATTCCTTGAACAGGATCAGGGCGACGCAAGGGAAGATTCTGCAAGTTGCCAGGCACGAGAGGCCACTCACTAGAGCTGGTGGGCAAGCATGTTGAACACAAAACTTGCGAGGAGGCCAACGTGTTCTTGGAGCTCCTCACCCCCCTTCACCCCCTCCCCGTGCTGCTTGTTGAGCTCAATCTGTGATCACTCCCCCCCCCACTCCAAATAATAACCAAGAAAAGGAAGAACATCGGCTTATGCTGGGGATTTACAGAGCAAAACCTGAACATTCAAATACACATATTTATGCAAATACACTTTGCTACCATTGCAAATTATGAAGTAGCAAGCTGGCATCAGTTATATTTTATTGTCAACGTTTCAATAATTACCACATTTAGATAATGACCGAGGGCTAAAGTTCTTACCGGGGAAAGGTCACGAGAATTGACAACTATTAAATATGCTTAAGCTTTAAATCTGGTAAGAATAAAATGTGAATTGAAGTGCAGAAAAATCTACCTAAGTTTAGTGCTTGCTCTGTGCCCTGCGGTAGGTGATGTCCACACGTTACCGCGCGCAAGTCTCAACAAAAAGCATGACATTAGCTTTTTCGTTTCAGCTGAGGAAACTGAAGCATGGAAATGTCAATGACCTTGCCCAAGGTCACATAGTTAGTGCAAAGCAGTTTAGGATTTGAACCTGGAAACTGTGGCTCTGGAGTCTGTGCTCTGTGTATTACAGATACAGCCCCAGAGCTAAAATAATTGGATACTTTAACCCTAAGGGATACTGGAAAAAATAATATATATTCATGCCTCTTAAAGAAAAAAATGATATTTTTACCATTTAACATAAATCCAGGAAAGTACATAAATCAAGGTACACAGCTAGATGAGCTATTATACCGTGCAAACACCATGCAGGTCAATAAATTGTGTATCAGACACCCCAATTTTCTCTCCCAATCATCGCACCAACCTATCTCCAAAATTCACTAATTTGACCTGTTTTAAAATCACACCACGTATATTTTTTGCTGGTTGTTTCTTTCACTCAGCATGAATGTGTCCATATTTCTTTCACATTTATATATATTGTATGCTCCTTTTCAATTCAACAAAACATTCCGTTTTTTCCCCTATGTTTATTCTACACGGGAAGGATTTTAGGTTGATAAGCGATGTTGCTAATAAAGATCACATTGTTATGAACACATGCATGCATTTTAGTGCGTGTGTGTATACACATGCCTTCTGTAGGATTTACCTAGATGCAGTAATAGAGTGCATATGGCCGTCTTCCGCTTTCCAGAGCGATGCTATGTGTGCATTCCCAGCAGCGGGGAACTAGAATTCCAGTGGTTTCTCCCAGCCAGGGACTTGCAATTTTTTTTCCCTCAATGACATCTGCCGGATCCCACTCTGGCCGGGTCCAGGGGTCCCTGAAGGATGGATGGCGTCGGCGAGGGAGGGATGAGAGAGTCACCAGCCAGGCCTGTCTGCTCTGACTGGGGCTCAACTTTCTTTCATAATTAAGTGTTTGGGGGACGGCACGGAAGTGGCATTTGCCTTAGACAATGATTTCTGATGACAGATTCCTTTGATCTGTAAGAATTTCCCAGAACATAGATTTGTAGAAGACTCCTGCATAACCTTTCTCAACAGTGACTGAGGTAGGTGATTTAGATGCTTATCCTATGGGGAAGGAAGGTATCTTTAGCATAAAGACAATGTTTTTAGCATAAAAAGGGTGAAGTTCGTTCTTTGTGGGCAGGGGTCAATAGCTTGCTTGCTTAAGGGGAAGTATTAAGAAAAACAGGTCTTTCAGGAAACACAATGTTTGCTCCCATAATCACAAAAGAAGTTCCTCAATAGGTTCCTTCACAGGATGCAATCAGCATATTCAAGGCCAGAATAAGTCAATCCGAATACAGATCAACAAAGATGCCTTGGGGGTCGGAAGGGAAACAATTGGAAACAATTGGGTGGGGTGGATATCGGTCACTGTTTGATCCGTAAGAGTCTGTGCAACTCACCTTAACCTCACAGGGAGTTCTTTCTCATCCTATGAGCTCAGAAACGACTCCCAACAGACATCCTTTGAGGCAGAGACATTCTTAGCTTAAATGTAATCGATAGTTTTCATCTTTTCCCTTCAGGCTAAATGTTTGGCATTGTAGTCAATAAATCTCTCTTTACAGCTAGGTCTCAAATACAGTCTCTGTTCTATTTGCCTGCGGGCCACCTCTAGCCACGCCCATTAGGAAGTACTGTCTCAGGCCACATTCTCACTACCAAAGTGTAGGTGAGCAGTTGCACAGGGATTTGATGGACCGCCGAGCCGTCTTTATTCACTATCGTCATTTACAAAAAAAGCTTAGTGTTTGCCTTTCACATTTTTCTTCACACGGAGTTATTTGGGCAATATGCTATAGGGTGGTGGTGAAAGATTTTTTTTTCCTTCTTTTTCTATAGGAGTATGGATCCAATTAGCCAAGCACAAATTACTGAAAAGAACCCAGTCTTTTGCTATTGTACTGGGTCCAGGCATTGTCTTAAATCAAATGTTAGGGGTTTATTTCTTTGTTTAGTTAGCTATTTAGTTACTTTTGGTATTACACATTCTATTCCATTGGTTCAGCTGGTTAATCTCACGCCAACATCACAGTGGCTTAACGAATGTGCCTTTAAAATGTCTTGATACCTGCTAATTTAAATTCCCCAACATATTTTTCTTAAAAGTTTTCTTTGATATATTGACCTTTTACATTTCTACATGTCTGTTAAGTAAATCTATCAATGACCATACTGGAAAAAAAGGTCTTAGATGTTGGTTGAGATTTCATTAAATATATGCATAATTTTGTTAGATGCCACTTTAAAATTTCAAGCCTTTCAAAACATGTGGGTGGGATATTATTCTTCTATTTAAAGTATGTCTTCATCTGTCATAATAATTTTACTTTCTGTAGATCGATGCAAGCCTTTTATTAGTTTTACTCATAAGCCCTCATAGCTCTGGATGTCCTTGAAAATGGTAGATTTTACACTTTTACCTTCCAAAACTTGTTTCTTGATGGTTTCATGCTGGCATTTATAAAATAAATTTCCTTATATATATGTATATATACACACAGTTTATATTCAGTCTTACTGCTAAACTTGGGTAACTCTAATTGCTTATTTTGAGACACACTTGGATTTTCTCCAAAAGCAAACATGACATCTATGATTAATGTTGGTTTTCTTTAATCCTGTCTAATCTATATTTGTTTGCTATCTTCTCGTGCCTTGTTACACAGACTGGGACCTCTAGAACAACGATTTTTTGAATTGGTGAATCGATTCAATCTATCTTGGTCCTGTTTCTAATCTTAGAGGGAATTTGTTCGTTTTCACTGTTAACTATTATGATAGCAGTACTCTCTTTGTTTAAAGATAATCTTCCACAGAAAGCTTTCCTTTCATTACCTGATTTGTTAATAGATTGTTTGCATGAATTAGTATTTCATTTCCTCAAATGTCTTTAGTTTTTTTTTTTTTGCCTTATTTGGATGAAACTTTGAGTTTGTTTCTTCCAAAAATGGAGAAACTGCATTGGGTTTAATTAATTGTGCTCGTTACAGCTTCTTGAGGTCAGTGGTCACATACCTCTTTACAAGCTGGTGTTTTTAATAAATGTACTTAAAGGTTTAATTTTCCCTAAAGCTCATGTTTAGCCACATCGATACCATATATTATTTTTTTAGCTTTCATTTAGCTCAAAATAGACTTTGATGGGATTTATACACACACTGGTATACAGGGGCTTATACTCTGACCCCTAAGTTATGCGGAAAATGTATTGCTTAATCTTCAAATACGTGTGAAATTTAAAATGTGTTTATCATCACTGTCTAGTGTAATTCCACTGCATCTAGAAACTGTTACCTGTACAAATTGAGTCGGTTGATATTGGTGGAGATGTGATATGTGCCCCTGCCTATGGTCAGTTTTGGTAAATATTTCTGGTGCCTTCGAGAAAAATATGTATTCAAGAGTCGTCAGGTGAGTGTTTGCTGTGTTCGTGAGATAGCGTCAGTTCATCGTGTTGTCCACACACGTTACACCCATTCTGAGTTTTGTCGCCTTGTGCTGTTAGCTCTTTATGTGCCACTAGGCTTGGAGATTGGTCCATTGCGGACGAATTTTAGTTGTGATGGTAAAACCATTCTTAAAGACGCAAAACTTTTACTTGGGAAATGAAAATTTTACCTTAGAGCGTTTGTCCCTTTATCTCTCATACTGTGTCTTTCCTTAAGGAAGTCGACTTTGTCTGATGTTAGTAGAGTCAGCTGCTTTTATTTGTTTGCAGAGCAATGTCCCGGCATAATCTTTTTCCACTGTAATCATTTTCGACTTTCGTTTCTAGAGACAATGTTGTATCTCTCAAAAGCGGTTGTGTTTTGTTTTACACCCACTTTCCAGTCTCTGTATCCAGTCTAATAGTGATTCCAGTGAACTCGCTCCTGTTGGACTATTTAATTTCACTTTGTCTTTTTTAACTGAATTATCCTAACATTTTCTGATTTTATTTTCTACTCCCCTACTTTGTGAATTATCTGGTCTTCTAGAAACTTACCTAACTAAAGACTAGTGCCAAGGGTAGCAAAAATAACCTGTGATGTTTCGTATATATTTAGATTTTCTATCTAGTTGCAGTCCCACGGGGCATTATTTTACTATTTTGTACAGTAAGTATTTGTTTAGATTTTCCTATTTACTTAGTCTTTCTATTGATAATTGTCACCTTCCCTTCATCCTGGGTCATTTTCGGCCCACTGGCAGATTATCCTCCAATGTCCTTTTAATGTGTTTCTGTTCATAAACAATTGTCTTAGTTTTTGCTTGTCCCCAAACACCTTGATTTTGCTTCAATTTTTAAAGATTGTTTATTCTTATGACAGACTCATATGTTGGCCTAATTTTTGTCAACATGTTGAAAATGTCATCTCATTGTCTCCTGGCTTTTATTGTTGCTGTTGAGGTGTCAGATGCCCCTTGCAATACTGCTCTTTTGAAGTTAATGACTTTGTTTCGGTATGAATATGTGTGAGGCCTTTTCTGTGTTTGCTTTACAGAAGTTTTAGCAGGATAACCCTTGGCCGTCTCCCTCTCATTCCCTTGTTTGGAGTTAGTCAAAGTTTTCGAATCTGCGGCTTGGAGTCTTGAATCAGTTTTATAGACTGGCCTTTACAAACAAGCTAGATTAAATGTCATATTTCATTTTCTTATCAGAAAGCTTCTCTCTCGGTGCTTCAGGTTTAAAATGTTTGTCAGATCTATTTCTAGCTGCCTTTAATAGGCTGTTAAAATTCACCCATCACTGTAATTACTATTATTCTATTTTTGTTTTCTTCTTTAACATTTATTTATTTTTGAGAGACAGAGAGTGAGCAGAGGAGGGCAGAGAGAGAGGGAGACACAGAAACTGACACAGGCTCCAGGCTCTGAGCTGTCAGCACAGAGCCCGATGCGGGGCTTGAACTCATGAACCGTGAGATCATGACCTGAGCCAAAGTCAGATGTTTAACTGACTAAGCCACCCAGGTGCCCCTCTGTTATTCTGTTTTTAAGTTCTGGGTTTTTTAGTGTGACTCTTATGTCACTTTCAACTCTCTTCAGAAATTATCCATAAAAATTTTTAAATTAATTTATTTTTAATTGTGGTATAATATACATACCATGAAAGTTATGATTTCAATGCCTTTGAAGTGGCCGATTTAGTGGCATGAAGCTCATTCACGTTGCTTCTCCATCACACCACCATCTTCCTCCACAGTGCATCATCCCCCCAAAATGGATCCCCAAATCCATTAAAAAGTAACTCCCCTCACCCACCCTGGGAACCCACCATCTACTTTCTATGTCTATGAATCTGGCTGCTCTAAATACCGCATAGACGTGGACGCGCACAGTACTTGTTCTTCTGTGACTGGCTTACTTCACTTAGGAAATTCTTTAAGATTCGTCTGTGCTGTAGCTTATATCAAAACTTCCCTCGTTTTCAGGATGAAATCATATTCCACTGTATGTATAGACCACATCTTGTTCATCCATTGGTGGCCACTAGGGTTTTTGACGTTCTGGCTTTTGAGGATGATGCTGCTAAGAATGTGGGTGTGTGACTATCTCTTCTGGCCCTGCTTTCACGTGGAATTGCTGGATCATATGGTCATCTTATTTTTAATATTTTGAAGAACTGCATACTAGTTCCCATAGTGGCTGCACTAACTTCACATTCCTACCAACAGTTCTGGGGGCTAGTTTCTCCACATCCTCATCAGCGCTTATTTGCTTTTGTCTTTGTTTTTTGCGTTTGTTTGCTCGTTTGAAAGCAGCCATGGTAATGGTCGTGTGTGCGGTGATCTCTCACGGTGGGTTTCATTTCCATTTCTCTAATGATTAGTGTTATTGAACATCTTTTCATGTGCTTATTGACCACTTATGTATTTTCCTCAGAGAAATGTCTAGGGCTGTCTTTTGTGGGTTTTTAAACTGGGTCACTTGTTCTTTTGTCTTGAGTTTTATTTTTGAGCATATTAATCTTAGTCATCTTAAAATCTACGTCTGATAATCCTATTATGTTGATCTCCTGTAGGTCCTCCTCTATACGTTATTGACTAAATGTTTGCGTCTGGCCAGATTTTATGTTTTGTGAAGTTCTGGTCTGAGGGTGATTGTATTTGGACAGAGGGCTATTATTAATCTAGGCTAAATAAGGTCATAAAGGTGGGGCCCTGACCCAATAGGGTTCGTGTCCCTTTAAGACACCAAAGAGCGCTCCCACTCTCTCTCTGTCTCTCTTTGTCTCTCTCTGTCTTCCTTCTCCTCTCTTCCTCTCCCCACAGTGTGAGGGCACAGCTAGAAGGTGGCCTTCTGCAAGCCAGAAAGATGGTTCTCACCAGAAACTGAATCATCTAGAACCTTAATCTTGGACACCCATCCCAGAACTGGGACAAACATATTTCTGTTGTTGAAGCCCGCAGTCTGTGTGAATTTTGTGATGGCAGCGAGAGCTGACTGAGACCAACTGTCCCTAGTTTACCCTCATTCTTCCCCAAGTCTTACATGGAACAGTACTGCGTACCTGCTCCTCTGTGATTGCATATCGGGTCTTGCTTATGAGTAAATATAGCTGTAAATTGAGATGGTCGATGGGATGTCTTCCCTCAGAGGTGATGTGTTTACCTTTCTTTCCTAAAGGTGATCATGCTGTGGGCTCTAAATGCCCCATAGGATCTTGTTCCAAACAGATGTGAAGATGGTCCGACGCCATATTTCAGTGTCCGTGGGATTATCCTGTTCTGTTCCACTCTACTCACATGGCGTGCCCTGCCGGACATTTAACTCAACTCCTGGTATATTTACTAGGAGCTGAAAGCTGTGCCTGGTGATATTAATAAGTCTGATTTCCTTTCTGAAATTTGACCTTTGGCCCTTGTCAGGAGCCGTTTCTGAACTCACTAGTTGAGAAAACTCCTTGTAAGGATAAGGCAAGTTTGCAAGGCTCTTGCCTTCAGGTGACGACCGACACCCACCCCCCCTCAATTGTCTCTGCTTGAGTACAGGCCCCAAGGCACCTTGTTGATTTGTTGGAGTGACTTATTCTGGCCTTGATATGCTGATTGCACCTTGTGAAGGACCCTATTGTAGGCATTTCTCTTCTGATTATGGGAGCAAACATTGTGTTTCCTGAAAGACCTGTTTTTCTTAATACTTCCCCTTAAGCAAACAGGCTATTGACCCCTGCTCACAAAGAACTAACTTTGCCTTTGCTATGCTAAAAACACTGTCTTGTATTTGAATGCTAAAGATACCTTCCTTCCCCATAGAATAACCATCTGAATCACCTACCTCAGTCACTATTGATAAAGGTTACGCAGGAGTCTTCTACAAATCTATATTCCGGGAACTTCTTATATATCAAAAAGTTTGTCATCAGAAATCATTGTCTAAGGCAAATGCCACTTCTCTGCCATCCTCCAAACACTTAATTATGAAAGAAAGTTGAGCCCCAGTCAGAGCATAGATGCCTGCCTGGTGGCCAGGAAGATTCTCGGGCCTCTCTCATCCCTCCCTCGCCCACACCGTCCATCCTTCAGGGACCCCTAGATCTGCTGCAGCTGGACCCCAGCAGGCCCTTCCAGCCCCTCCACCCCTGTTGCTCTCTGTTCCATGTCTGTGCCAGCTAATTCCCTGGGGCCCCATCTTCTGACACTGGCCAAACGTTCAAACCACACGTGACCCGGACCGTGAGCATGGGGCCTTCACTCCATCCCTGTCGTGACCCACGCTGCACTCTAACCAGCCCTCTTTCAAGCTGTGTTCACCCCTGCTGGGGGATCCTTCCCCCACAACCTCATTATGAGAGTAATAAACCTTCTTGGAGTGTGGGAGGCCCTTAGGTCTCAACATACAAGCAAGCTTTTGGTAGAAATTCCATCCTGCAGAATGATGGTGATGATGATGATGATGATTTTAATTTTTATATATTTCTTTCAGGAGAGAGAGAGAGACTGCAAGCAGGGAGGGATGGAGAGAGAAGGAGAGAGAGAATCCCAAGCAGGATCCACACTCAACTCCATCCCACAACCACAAGATGATGACCTGAGCCGGTATCAAGAGTCAGATGCTCAACTGACCGAGTCACCCACGTGCCCCAGATTATCATTTTCTTGACCTTCTTAAATTCAGGGATAATATTCAATGCAGTCCAATAGGGTCACAATCAAAAAGACTAATAAAGTTTGTGAGTATGATCCATGTCCGAATCCAAGTAAGTACGGCAGATTGCATTGTTCACAATTATTTACTTCATTTCCTTGTGAGGCTATTAGACATCTCTGCCCTGTTGCGTTTTGAAGCACACGGCTTGTGCTCTGGGTAATGAAATGTTGACAGAAGTAATGTGTGTCATTTTCAAGGAAAAGCTTTATGAGCCAATTTGAGATTCACCATGTTTCTCTTTTCTCCTCGCTGTGAGACTGGCAGTGTTACTTATGGGGACCGTTGCCTTGGAGAGGGTCACAAAATGAGGTCGTTAAGAGCAGAGTCATAACTGACTCACATGAACATTAGTGGGAGGAATCAAACACTTGGTTTTGTGAGCCACCGAGATTTTGAAGTCACTTCTTACACCGTGCCTTTTCCTGAGTAATATAATAATGGCGGTAATACTTGAAAATACAAAACTGTTTCAGGACATGTTTAAACATCATAAAATGCTGGCTTGCTGAGTGGCCCCTTTCCCAGCAAGGTGAAGCTACCTTGGGACCTCACCGATGCTGAGCTTGGATGTGAGGCTACAGCACATCCCTTCAGTCACTTGTGCAGGCCAGAGCGTGATCTCTGGTGACCAGCCGTGAAGAGAACACATCCTCTGAGCTACAACCTGATCTGCCTGGGACCTTCCCAGAAAAGAAGGGACTGGAATCAAATGCACAGCTTGGAGCCAAGGCCAGCAGACAGTGGCCCGCAGCCTCCAGCTGAGCCCAGCGTACAGCAGCCAAAAACGTCCGTTGACTCACAGCTCTGTAAACACAAAAAATAGGTCCTTGTGATTGGAAGCCACGTAGCGGAGGCCGTTTTTCCCTGCCCAGCGTCAACAGTTGACCATGGGGTTTCCTCCCAGGGGGGACGTGGCCTCTGGGCCCACACACAGGACCAATCCACTCTGCCTCCCTCGGGCGCCAAAAAGAGATGGATTTTTATATAATTTACATACATGCACACATGCACACATAGGAACAGATCAGTCTGTCAGTGATACTAAAACATCAGATCCAATGAAATCACAACAGGTGGAAATATTAACTACAGAAGAAGCGGCCAACACCCCTTTGGGCAGCGATGCTGATGAATGCACAGAGACTCAGTAGGGACATTGGCGATCAACAGACGATCAGCAGAGCATAGTGGCGTAGACCCTGGAAAGACGGAGTTTGCAAGGGGTGGGCACAGCAATGCTCGTTCAGGTACAAAGGTCTGTTATGTGAGAACTGAAGGCTGTGTATCATAGAACAATGAGGATAATGATCATGATGCTTTCGGAGAAGGCGCACTGCAATGGGTGGAAACAGAAGCCCGGTTTCCATGAGTTTTGCAGAAAACTAAGAAGGTAGAGGCCACGGAGAAGGCTGGCTGTTCCAAGAACCATCTCTGTGGCTCCAAACCATGTGCCGATGGAGCTGAGTCTCCACCGCCATGAAGCACACTGTCAGATGCAGCTTTATCCACAGAACTTCCGAGTGAACTGCATGGATAGATACCACATTTTCCAGTAGCCGCACCCAAAAGTAAAAAGCCACAGGTGGAATTTTAACAATATATTTCATTTAACCAACTATTTCAAAAATGTTGTCGTTATAGTGTGTAATCAGTGTAAAGTGGCATACAGGGTTTTGCACCTTAAAACCCCAGTGTGGATTTCCACCTCCACGTGCCTCGGTGCAGACCCGCCCTCTTCCAACTGCTCACGGTCACACGTGGCCGCGTGCACACAGCTGCTGGCAGACAGATACAACGGGCTCCCGGTGCAGGTAAATGAGGACTCGATGAGAAACAAAGTCAGACTCTTCATAAATTCTGCTATAATGGAGAGAAAAATCTTTATCAATTTGCTTATGGGCTGAATGGCAGAATTAATCTAGAAAGCCTCTCAGGAGTGAGTTGACTGTTTGGATGGTAGATAATGGCTAATTGACTGTCGTGTTTCAGGAAGGAGATACTGTAATTTATTACCTCTGGAAGAATGATGTCTGAGTTATCCAAGAAAACATAATATCAGGGGCAGATTGTGCATTTTATGTCAGAATAGATGGAAATTGTCATTGATAGACACAAAGCCTTTAAAGGCACCGCATAAATGCCGTGTTTTCCAGATTTAATAAATGAGTGTCAGATCCCTGTTCCCTGAATTATTCAGTGTGGCTCATGGAACCTTCTTCCACTCAAAATTCTTGTGATTATATTCTTAAAAAGAATTTTAAATGCCCTGTAGATAAGGCTTTGAAACATAGCTAAGTATTTCCAAAGTAAATCTATAGATGTGCATTACAGTGACTGATGACTCTCAAATTTAGGTGGCAGTGGCTTTAATGTTGCCCCAAATCCACAAAATACTTTATAAGCAACAAAATAAAGCATCCTAGATAAGAAACATAAGATGGGGTGGATCTCGGAAACAACACTGGGGTGCCCATGGCACACACACCGTGACGAAGCCCTCAGAACCAAATGAGCTAGTTGAGGGTGGTCGATGTGGGTAACGTTCTCTTCTCTGTTTGGAAATATCCTTCACGTTACTCTATGTGGCATGGAGGCTCTGTGCACGCTCTTGGGAAACCCTTCTGTCTAAATTTTCTTCTAGAGTTCCCAGGAATGAGCTTTGGAAAGCTGAAATCATATTCATCTAGGATTGGCAGATCTGTCAAATAAAAATGGAAGGGCATGGGATATACTTATACTTTAACGCTGGGAGCTACACCGGCCTCGCTGGATGACAGTCACAGCGAGGAAATGGCAGCATTTGCACAGCTCCTGCCATGAGAAACGAAAACTGGTATCTCCTTCTGCTACTACTGGCTCATGTTGGAAATGAGGCTGCGGGTCTTGACCAGGCCTCACAATATTCCAGATCAGACCCATATTCCCCACACAGATTCCTCATAAGGAAGAGCCTATCCCTGCCTCTTCAAAAGAGATTTTAGATGAAAGCACTGTGGATGATGGTCAAAAGGCTCTTCTTATGGGCCTTGCAGATCCAAGACTTAGATAATAAAGGGGGTTAAGAACACAGGAGTTACAATTGAGCCTGGGCCCCGAGACAAAGAGCCTCATTTAGAGTTAAGGACAGATAAGGGCAACTTAAGTTAACACTTAGACCTTTTCTAACTGGTGATGGATGGCAGTCCCTTCCCCAAGGCCTACTTTCCGCAAACACCCTCCCTTACACTGGCGGCTGGGATGAGGATGGATACGAGCAGCTAAGACATAAACCCAAATACAAAGGCCGACACGTTTAGGGCCTCCATGGTGTTTACACATTCAGCATCAAGTCAAAAAGGTTTTCACAAAGAACTTATGAACGAGCTCAAAAACATTCGTCCTCTGTGAGTCTGACAAAATGACTCCTAGCATATCAATACACAACTTCACCTGTGTCCAAATCCCACCGTTATTAACTTAGAACAAATACGTATCTCATCCTGTTTTTCCCTAAGAACATCCTGCTATTTCCTTAGTTGTAAGATTTACCCAACCTCACAATGATTGGGGTAATTCTGCAAGAATACTTCCACAAAACCTGTTTTCATACACTTTCCAAAGCATCTTATCACAAAGAGTTATCCATTGTAAACATTCCTTTTTCTGATGCCATGTTATCGTTTGACCTATAAATAAAGACACCAAAACCGCCAGGACGGAGATGCCTGCCTGGTGATCGGAAAGAATCTCGGGGCTCTCTCACTCTCTCTCGCCGACACCGTCCATCCTTCAGGGACCCCTGGAGCTGCTGGAATGGGTTTTTCCAGCACTTTAAAAATCTATTCATTGTTTATCTGAAACGCGAAAGTAACCAGACATCTCATAGTTGATCTGGCAAAGTGTTTTTGCCCATCAGTTTCCCAACATTAAAGACATTCTTCTGGGAGGTCGTGAAGTTTCACGCTACTGCAGCTGATCCAAATTTTCTCCTTTTGCAGCTGCAAGCCAGGCCACATGTGCAAACTCAGGCCCTTCCCAGCTTCTGGGTCAATGCCATGGGTGCAGTAAACGTGCCACGCCAGCCCCGCCATCCACCGGCACCTGGAAGGCGGTTATCTTGCAGAAAGGACGAGTCAGACCCCAGATACTATTTCCGGATGGCTCACCCTGATGCCACATAATCTCGGAGCGCAAGCACTCTACTCTTTGCAGTCTCGGACGGACCTGCTCTGTGAATGAGAGCTTCACCTCTGCAGCTCCGCCCTGTACGGTCCCTCCTACGACCCAGCCCTCCTCCCAGTCCTGTGTCTGCGGCTTGGAACCCACGTGCTTGCCTCGCTCTTACTACGCCCACTCTCCAGTAGCCAGAACGTCTACTTTTCTCCTGCACGACCGCCATGAACACATTTATAACGAGACCACGGGGCATTTTTAGAAGACTTCACTCTGTGTGAAAACTCACAACCTCAGGTGGAACGTAATGTGTTACCTGGTCTTAATCACGATACTTCAGAGCAGAGACTTTGAAGGGTCTCCATGCTACTTACGGTTCCTTTTCAGCCCCTGGGGGATGCGCCCAGCAGTGGGGGACCACTTTTCCATGGAAAAGTGTCTGGTGATGTTTCCTCATTTCCTTTACGTATTTTAATGCAATCAGTACAGTTCACATCTGCAGAGCAATCAAATTACGAAGTCAACATAATCCTATGAAATGCTGAAGAGCCAAATAATCAAATTCAGGTTATTATTAATTGCTATATTTTCTGCACCTGGATTCAGAGAAGAGGAGACAGGAAGAAGGAGAACTAGAAAGGTGGTAAGAGAAAATAGATATCCACTAATCACTAAATAGTTATGATCACATTCTCTGAGGTTGTTCAAACATTTTTCTTTCCATGCTTACACTGAATTCTTTAATCTAAAAAAATGAGTGTTTCTTTGTTGTTTTGTACTAAGTCCATAATTATGGGTATAGTTTCACATAAGCACATTGTATATAAAATCAGTTCAGAATAAAGGAGCAGGTAACTGGGAAGAAGGAAACAATTTTTTTAGTAAAATATTAGGATAGTATTTCCTGTGTTTCTGATCTCTTATTGCATAGAATCATAGAATTATTTCTGTTTCCTATTTATTTAATTCTTACAATGTTAACCAAAAAGAAAAAAAAAACCATCCTGTAGCTAAATGGATTCTATGTCGAGAATGACTTTCCTATAAATATGCCATACTTCTGACAAAATATATCTTCTTCATCAGTGAGGAAAGAATCTCATCGAGATAGAGTAGGAAGAGTTAGAAATTCTTGATTCAATTCCCACTGTTCTCTTCCACATTATGTAACTGCATGTTTTTTTTTAATGTTTTTTTATTTTTTAATTTTTATTAATTTTTGAGAGACAGAGAGAGACAGCGCAAGCAGGGGAGAGTCAGAGAGAGAGAGACACAGAATCCAAAGACAGGCTCCAGGCTTTGAGCTGTCATTACAGAGCCCGACACGGGGCTGGAACCCATGAACCATGAGATCATGACCTGAGCCACAGTCGGACGCTTAACCGACTGAGCCACCCAGGCGCCCCTGTAACTGCATGTTATACCAATTTTGAATTTCATTTTCTTCATTCAAGAAATACAGGGTTCATAATATTGATCCTGTTTTATTCACTATTACGAAATCTGATAATACATTTAAAGTGTTAGTAAACCGTAAGACAATGTACAAGTAGGTTGCCATGTGGTGCAGATAATTTAAAAAAGTGACAGTAAGGGTCACCCGGGTGGCTCAATAGGTTGAGCATCCAACTCTTGATTTCGCTCATATCTTGATCTCGCAGTCGTGGGATGGAGCCCTGTGTTGGGCTTAACACTGAGCATGGAGCCTGCTTGAGATTCCCTCTCTCTCTCCCCCTCTGCCCCTGTCCCTGCTCTCTCTCTCTCTCTCTCTTTAAGATAAAATTACAAAAAAGAAAGTTCTGGGTGTATTCAGAAAGTCTGAATAAAATGCGGACTTTAGTAAGTCATAATGTATTAGTATTGGTTCGTGACTTTTGACAAATACACATACCAATTTAAGATGTTAGTAACAGGGGAAATTGGCTGTGGCATATGGTAATTCTCTGTAAAATCATCTCAACTTTCCTATCAATCTATACATAGTCTAAAATAAAAAGGTTAATTTTAAAAAATTAAAAACAAAAAGTTAGGAAAACAGAAAAACAACAAAGAAACAAAGGAAACGAGGGCACATAGTCCCACTGGGCATGGTATTTAGGTCACAGAATGAAACAAGACCATATTTAGGTTCTAATTATGAGTAGAGCATAGGACGACCCACTTGGGGATGAACGCATGTACGCCACGCAGGGTACCACACGTCCCATCCACCATTTTACAGTACGGGAGGGCTCTGTTTGTACCCCAGTACATGCGTGCCCACCCCACCAGCCCAAGCCCAACAAGAGGAATAGCTTTGTACTCTAAGGCAGTATTATGTGGCGTCTGAAATCCTAAGAACTGACACCTCCTTGCGACTCCGCGAATTCTGCGTGATGACCTTGGGAAGTACATTGGCTGTAGCACAGCTGATCAGCGCTTCTGTCTCATGGACACATCTCTTAGCAGACATTGTCCTCAAGCAACACTTGGGTTACACCGCCCGCGGACAGCTAAACTAGAAATGCAAAAGTCTTCCCTAAACAGAATTTTATATGGCCTGTTACATTATAGTTACTTTCGGAATCTTCTTTTCCAGGCAGATGGATGAATGAGGCAGCTTCAGAGTCGTGAATCAGACAAATTTTATATTCAGGCTATCATCATGTTGGTCTTGGAATATTTTACCAGCAAATTGTGAAATATACATCTCTGCCTTATATCTAAACCACGTCAAGGTACAGGCGGAACCCAGAACCTCCTGAATAGTGCTTTGTATTAACCATGCCCACTTGGGGATGAAAATTTAGCATTTTTTTTTAAAAATTGAACTCAGTGGATAATTAGAGCCTTCTCTTTGGGCATATAAGGTGTCCACATCATTGGAGAGACCATGCCTAGACTTGGAAAAACAGCTTTCCATCTTTGGGAAAAGCAATGCCAAATCATCTCTTCACCCACCTCTCCCTCCCTCTCTCCCTCACCCCTCTTCTTCCCTTCTTTCTGTAGATGCTGCCCCACAGGCCACCAGCGCTCCCATCATGGGTTACCTTGCCTCATCACTCCCCATGTCACCTGCAGATCTCCACTGGCCTCTCTCCTCCCTTTCTCCCTCCACAAGAGAGCTCCTAATTAGGTACAAAACCCGCAGAGGTCTGAGGTCAGCCATTTGAATGTTATGGAATTGACCTCTCATTTCCCATTACGTCCTAGAAGCCATGATTAGCCTTGTCACTAAAGTGAAGTCGGAGCCAAGCTGTCAGAATATATTGACTTGCACGTTGAAGGCACTTACGACTTGGGATCTATCTACTCTGTTTCTTTCCGCTCTCCTCATCAAGTCAATAGCAGGGCCCAATTCAGAGCAAAGCAGGGCGTCAGCTGTGTTTGTAACAACTCCAAAGCAAACGATCAGATGTTATTTATGCCATAAAATGTTTCATTTTTAACTTTTTATTACTTCAAACGTAGCCAGAGGCAGCAGGAAGAATGTAATGAACCCCTGGGTGTGAGCCATCCAGCGCCTACATTTCTCAACATTCCCCAATCTTGTTTCAGAGATTGGGCCTCATGCTTCCCTTTCATCGTCCATTCCTCCCTTCCTCCCTCCCTTCTTCCCTTCTTCCTCTCTCCCTCCCTCCTTCCCTCCCTTCCTGCCTACTTTCCTTCCTTCCTCTCTGTTCTTTTCTCTGTTGCTGGAGCATTTAACACATGATTTTGACAATGTGTCATTTAGCCCCCAGATAGTTACTCCACAATTCTAAATGGAAAGGAGATGCGTATATGTCAGATTGTAGGACAACCACATCGTCATCACACCTAAGAGAATTTTAAAAAACAACCCTCAAAGTAATATAACTTGTCCATATTCAAATGTTTTACTTGTCTCAAATAAATGTGGGTTTTTTCTGTTGTTGTTGTTTGCTTGTTTGTTTCGGTAAACTCTTGGCTTCTATGAGTCGGGATCCACGTAAGATCTGAGTTTGAGTTCCATGATTTTCATGGTTCTCGTGTGTGGAGCACTCTGTTTTCTCCTTATCAACATGTGGGACTCAAACACAAGAAGCAAGAACACCATGAGAGGCCACCTCTGTCTCTTCCTCCCTCAAGTTCAGGAAGATTGGACTCCATGAGCAGGGAAGCAGTGTGACGTACGATGGGATATTTTCACCCACAATAATCTGTTTCTCCTGAGACTGTGGTTTCCTGTTTTCCCATCACCAAGGTGATAGGTCCTGAGTATCCTCCTTGACGGAAGAGGTGAGTGAAAGAGAAACCGTGTGCTTGAAGACAGAGGAAATAAGAAAGGAATCAACATTTCTGGAAAATTCTTTGCCATTATAGTTTTTGGGGGGAAAGTCATAGGTTTTTGTGAGAAAGCTTTTTGTCGTAGGAGCAAACTGAAAAGGAAGTGACAGCACAATCTTGGGGCAGACAGTGCTTTGTGTTGGTGGAAACCTTGGGAGAGCAAAAGAAAAGCAGTTTAAGCTCTTAGACCTGTCAGTTTGAAATGTTACCTTCTTTAAACCTCACTGGCCAGAAGGAAGACGGAGGCACTCAATGTCCTTGCCCTCCAGAGAATCCATCACCTCTGAGGGACATAGCTCATGGACACAGCTGGACAGACCACAAAGCATCAGCGTCCCGTGGCCGCGGTTGCCGCGGTCTACACTGTCTACGGCCATCAAGGTGAGTTCTCAGACTTAGAAACAACAGAAAAGTACAGGCCAAGTCTTTGTGGATGCAGGTCTCACGTCTTCAGTCTTCAGCCCTGGCTCACCTCCCTGGTGCCGANCGGTCTACACTGTCTACGGCCATCAAGGTGAGTTCTCAGACTTAGAAACAACAGAAAAGTACAGGCCAAGTCTTTGTGGATGCAGGTCTCACATCTTCAGCCCTGGCTCACCTCCCTGGTGCCGGGGGGATCATGACGAACACATTTAGATCTCTTCCACGGGGAAGCGGCTTAGAAGCCACCTGCCTCGGTTCCTTCATTTGGTTTCAGAGTAGGTTAAGGACTCTTGAAGCCTGGGTTCTGGAATCCTCCTTGACAGGGCTCTGCAGAAGCCACGTTTCAGGTAGTGGGGAGCAGCCTCGGCTCTGGAATGAGAGCTTCCAAGCCCTGGTGGGATGGGCTTGGAAGGAGGGGGGCTCGGCTGGGCCGGCCGCTGTGTCCAATGAGAACTCCGTGCCGGGTGCATCATAGTTGACCACGGGCCCTGGAGGTCCCTGAACACAAACTTTTTCTTCTGTTCTTGAGAAGCACCCAGGCCTCCTCGGTTGGTCTCCATCTGCTCAAAGACCAGACCCCAGACTGTGCCTTATCTCTAGACTGCTGTCTACACCCTACAGAGCCTGTGTTTGAGTGGATCCGTGTGCTGGCAGGATGGGGCATGGTCTCAACTTGGTCTATGGATTCAGTTCAACGCCAATCAAATCTAGGAAAGCTATTTATTTTATAGCTGTAGACACATTTAATAATAATGATAATGGTAATTAAATAACAATCACAGCAATTATTATTATAATCCAATCTTAGATAGATTTCATTTCATAGTGCTTTTGGGTTTTGTGTTACACAAATAATTGACATCCATCTCGAAAATGTTTAAAATATAAATGCATTTTGGGGGGGAATCATGTCAGACTTAAAAAAAAATGTGTTTAGGTCATACTACCCATTTTTACAACTTGTAAACTGAATGCTCCAGGGTTCAGCATCATGTAAGTGAGATTATGTGTCATTGATGCAAATGGTCAATGTTCCTAAACCCCAGCTGTGTAACTCCAAGAGCTCAGATTCCATTCAGAGCGTCATCACCAATCCCTGGATGTTCTATGGTGTTGTGGTAACTCAGTTCTGCCCCAACTCTCTGAGAAAATGTGAGCCCAAGCCAGGGGCCATTTTACCATAAACATAAGACTGGCCTGTGCTCACTGGGTCTTCCCATAGGCGGCCCCCTCCACTGCTGCTCTTGCGGAATATTCTCTCCCCCTTCAGAGAAGACAGCCTCCACTCCTGGGGGGTTCAGTCCCACTTTGATCTCAGGTCATGATCTCACGGTTCATGAGTTCAAGCCCCATGTCACGCTCTGTGCTCACAACTTGGAGCCTGGAGCCTGCTTCTGATTCTGTCTCCCTCTCTCTCTGCCCCTCCCCTGTGCATGCTCTGTCTCCCAAAAAATAAACATTAAAAAATTTTTAAATAGAAAAGAAAGTCCCTGAGTATGAGCTTATAGAGGGACCACCTGCCTTTGACTTTGCTAACAAACATCCAAATTCTGCATTCTTGTTTGAAATCAATTGGCAATACGATATAGCAAGACCATAATAGAAACATCTGTGTTTAATTATTGCTAAGTCAATAAAAATAAATATTAATGTCTTTAGTGACAGCGTTTATGGCTCTCAAACAAATGTGTTTCATGTATTACAATATTAAATGGCATGATACTTTCATCCTCTCAGTATCTGGAGATGGTTTACGTCCAGCTTTAGGAGATGGCAGTAGATAATGTATCACTGACACGCGCATGCCTGGATATTAAGCACCTGGGACCCCCAAACATCATGCACTTGCACTGAAGAGAAAATGGTGTAATGTGGTACACAGATTCTTTGTTGCATTAAACCTGCAGGTGGGTGCTCATATGATATCCCTGACGTGATTCAGGGAATGCATTCCTTCATAAACAATCTCAAGATTGGTGTTTATGACCTAACGTCAGCCATTTTCAAAATTCTCTGAGTGTGGTTCATCTTTTACTGTTTGTCCTGGTGTATTTTAATTCTCTATCTGCCCTTTAACCCAGTGAAGGGACACTTGACTCCCTTCTCCTACCGGACTTAGCCAAACTTGTAACCAGAACGGGTACAGGTGGCAGGTTAACCGGCAGCTCTTCTACGGCATCTTTCCTGACGTTTCACAGTGCACTGGTTCACTTCCTTCCTGGGACAGCAGATTTAACCACTTCTCTAAGCACCCCTTCCTTGAAATTCAGGATGACGAAGCTTGGCCCCTCAATGTGGAAGATCCTCTCCAAGAAAAGAGGAAAGCAGGAAAGATCTCACGGGGAACCCACCTTGCCTCTCTTCAAAAGTCGGCTTCACACTAGCGCCTTTACCTCACACGTCTCTCCACAATGCACCTGGAACAATGGAATGGATTATTTTTCGGAGAACATTTTGGCACCTAAGTTATTTGCAAAGAATCAGTTATCTTCATTCCAACATTTATTGACAGAGAGAGAGGAAGAGGGAGGGATCCACACTGGTTTGATTTTCTTAAATCACAATCAACAAGGTTCTGGCTTTGATAAATGATCCTGTTCCTGAAAAAAGAAAATTCAATACATCTAATATTAATCTCATCTTTTTATCTCCCAACCAAACTTTTCACCACATTTCGCTCATCTCCATCATCGTGATCCTAGTCATCAGGAACTCATGACCTCGTGGTCTTTGATGCCCCCAAGCCCATGGTGAACACTTTTCCAGCAATGCTTTCTCTGCAGTGGGAGGCACGGCCACTGTTTCTTTCTACCTTCACTCCTCTCTCAACCTCCAGGTAATTACCAACCTAGAGCTATGTTTTTGCCATAATTCCTTCATATGAATGTGGAACTTTTTTTTGAAAACAGACTTTTTTACAACCCTAAAGAATATTTGCATTAAATATCTACTCACTGAATATCTTCCAGAGAAATCTGTTGATTAAAACTGTAATGCCTAAGTAATTAACAAATAGGTAACGAGCGATTGTTCAAAATGACAGTGACTCTCGTATCGCAGCTGCCTTTATGTGGCTGCCACAAACGCACTGTGATTCATAGGTTTTCCAGCCGCAACATAGGTATAGTTTCTAAAATCATCTATGGGGAAGTCTGGGTGGCTTCGTCGGTTAAGCAACTGACTTCAGGTCAGGTCACANCCGCAACATAGGTATAGTTTCTAAAATCATCTATGGGGAAGTCTGGGTGGCTTAGTCGGTTAAGCAACTGACTTCAGGTCAGGTCACAGTCTCATGGTTCGTGGGTTCAAGCTCCCAGTCGGGCTCTGTGCTGACAGCTCAGAGCCTGGAGCCTGCTTTGGATTCTGTGTCTCCCTCTCTTTCTGCCCCTCCCCTGCTCACGCTCTCTCTCTCTCTCAAAATGAATAAACAGTTAAAATAAAAACATAATCTATCAATGCTGTTATGCTGCCCATGTTCAGATCGTCTGTGTTATGTAGGGTCCAGTTTACCTATAGAAATGATTGAAGTGTGACATCTAGAATGGAGCAGAGGATGCAGAACAGGGATGAAGCTGTGGGAAAACTTGGACAGGAGATCCTGACAGCTCCATGCAAGCGGGTGCAGGTGCACAGAAGGTAGAGTTTGTGGAATTTGGGACATACTTTAAAGATAGAGGGTTTGCCGGGAGATGGTCTATGAACGTAGGAAAAGGACTGAACAACGCTTCCAAATTCTCCGGCTCTGACAGTAAAAGGATGGACACCCTGGACAGTAGAGCCATGAAAGCAGTCGTGTGATGGGGACAGTGAGGCAGACATCATGAGTTCACCCAAGGTGCCTATTTGGTACATGCTTCTAACTGAACGTTGGTGTCCCATATACCTGGGTCGACACCTCCCCCCCCAGATGATGGTGTCAGGATGTTGATGAGGCCCTAAGGCAGAGCCCCCATGGTGGACTTAGTGCCCTTATAAAAGAGACCCCAGGGAGCCCCTGCACCCTTCCACCATGTGAGGACACAGCCAGAAGACACCATCCAGGAACCAAGAGCATGAAACCTGCTGGTGCCTCGACCTTGCACGTCCAGCCTCTGGAACGGAGAAACAAGGTCTGTTGATTCGAATCCACCCAGCCTGCGGTTTGTGTCACGGCAGCCAGGATGGGCTAATGCTGTTCAAGTGGAAACGTCAAGTACGTGGTTAGAGACACACAGCTGGAGCTCGCGTGAGACGTTTCAGGAGCGGTGAGCACAGAGGCTGTACGTGGAGCCACTAGACCACACTGAGGAGTAAGTGGTGACAGCAGCAGACAGACAAAGACTGGGGTCTCCGGGGTGTGGAGGGGAGAAGAGCAGGGACCGGGGTGAGCCTGGGGAACAGGAGAGGCTGGTGTGTGTCATCCTTCACGCCAGTACAGAAGCTGCTCCAAGAGAGGGTGGTGGCTGGAATCGGCTGCCAGGTAGGTCATCTGTAACATGGGACTAGCGTTGCCGTCGGGTTGAGCATCCTGGATATCCATGGAAGGTTGTGGAAGGTGGCCTGGCTGCACGGCGAGAGAGCCTCTGCTGAATTAGGCAGCATGGGAGCCGGTCAATATTGCAGTGCAGACAGACTTCAAGGAACGTTGTCATAAATTCAGCAAAGAAAAGAGACTAACCAGTCAACAGCTCTTAGTCAATGAAAGAAAGTAGACTGTGTTCACATTCTCAAGGGATTATTCACCGAGGAGAGTAAATGGGTGGAGTGGAGGACAGGGGACACGTGCCGGGGCCCTAGGGGGGAGCGGGTGAGAAGGGAAAGAGCCCATGACAAGACATGGAGGGCTGCCTTGGGGGACACACCCGCCTCCGTCACCGCGGGAAGACATCATGTGGGCGCGGAGAGACCTAGGTGTCTGGAAACGGCGAAAATTTTCTTCAGTTGTTTTATAGAAAAGAGAACGAGAAAGAGTTCCTGGAAGTTTCTGAGAAGGAAATGCCACGGAAACCGCAGCGAGAACAGAGGTCAGCACACATCTCATGAAAAGAGCCAGACAGTAAATATTCTCATCTGGTCAGTTCTTCAGGTTCGGGAAAGCAACTATCGACAGTATAGAGACCCAAGGGGGGCAGCGCCCAGGTGCAGATTAGCTCTTGGTCTGTAGTTTGCAACCTGCCGTGGGGAGAGGAAGGGTGGATGCACTTGTGTCTGATTGTCGGCAAGCTCGGGACGCCGGTGTGGACCGTCAGCAAGCTTGAGAGGATTTCTCCAGACACGTGACAATAGACAGTGTAGGAGAGGCCCGCAGGGCCTGGATCATTCTTTCCCCAGCTGCTCTGGACAACGGGGTCTCCCGTTCTTGCTCCAGAAACGAGTGTGCCTCCACCCCCACCCCGACCCGCCATGCTGTCCCACCCTCTAGTTCCAAGGTCAGGAAAAATCATTTCAACAGTCTACAATATAACATATGACGGTCAAATGTTCTCTAGGGAATCTTCCAAGAGAATTTCAGGACAGGGTATTCTGTGCACCTGCGGGAAGCATTGTCACATGCAGGACATACTTGACTTTGAAACAGCCCTTCATGAACCAGACACTTTGTCCAGTTGGTAAAACAATGTGCCAGCTCGGAAGTCGGGAGTAACCAGCTGGATGGGCTCGAACCGGACACTGCCTGTTGAGTTTCAACGAGTCTTTCAATGTATTTCAAAAAATACATGCCTATCAGTTGTGTGCTTTGAGGCTTCACAGTGATGGGGTTTTGGGCAGATAGGGATTGAGAGCTGATGGCCAAGAAAGAATTCTTGAGAGTCTTTGGTGCCAAAAGGTGATTTTATGAAAGCCTGGAGACAGGACCTGTGGGCAGGAAGAGCTGTCCCGGGGTGGTGAGGAATGACTGGTTATATACCGTGGAGTTGGGGGAGGTAAAGTCAAAAGGGAGGCCTCCAGGGGGACTTTGATGTGCTAAAGAGAACTTGAATATTTCTGAGGCCACCTATTCTCCAGCTGGGGGGGGCGGGGGGGGAGTTCCCTGTAGTGAGGCATTAATGCCAGATGGGTGGAGGGGGTCCTGGAGAAATGTTCTGCTCTGGATTTACCTCAAGTATCTGTCAAAGGCTGCAGGCAATGAGGACATTTCGTCTCCCCTGCCCTTTCCTCCTGGCCTGTCTCCCCACATCACGATGGAGGGGAGGCGATATTAGAGGCTCCAAGAAACTGAGTCTGTAGGTTTGTGGAGATGAGGCTGTTGATAAGCTTGCCTTTTTCTTGTAATTTACTAAGGTATTTGTAAACTCCAGGAGACCCCTGTCCGGCATTGACTGATCTCTATCAAGTAACCATTGTTTTCTTTCCTTTCCTTTCCTTTGTTCCCCCAGCAGCCACAGTGCCTGAGGCATGTAACCCCCCCCCCCACCTTCGGGATGGCGGGATGTTTGCGAGGCCTCAGCTTGCTCTTTCTCCCTCATCAATAAGGTCTCTGCATTCCTCCGCTTAGTGAATCCCTGGTTAAGTTAATCACACCACTTCCTATGTAAGGAAATAACTTGGATCTCCTTAAATTCTTTAGTCTAAACTACATTCAAACCCTGTGAATAAAAACTCAGTGATAACTTTGCATCCCTGTTCCGCAGTGTGGGATTCAAGAGGGAAGCATGGGCATACGATCTGGCTTAGAAATGCAGACCCCAGGGTCCTTTGCTGTCCCCACCCACGGCCCGGCCTGAGGTCAAGCTCCACCTGCACACTCCCTGGGACCGGGGTCCATGCCAGCCCCCAGACCCCTCTGCAGACCCCTCTGGGCCTCTGAGATGGAAAAAGACAATTACTATGAAAATGTTGTGACCATCTGGTTTCATTTCATAAATTTTGTAGAAGTCATTACGGTCCCTTGAATTGCTTGGTCATGCTGGCTAATAATTTCAGTTCTGGCCTCTAAATGTCATTCAGAAGATCTGCTAAGAAAATCAAAACGAAGAATATTAAATTATGGGAACTTGTTCCATTCGTTGCTTCTCTCCCAACCCTGAGAGCTTTATTTTTAGATGAATAATTGCATCCTTTGTACTGAGAACAAATTAATAACCGCTTGCATTTAACAATTCCAATTTCACCATCGAAAAGGCTCATGTACCCAGTCAGAATGGAATATTGCAGTGACAATTAGTTAAAATTTAGCTTGCCTTGTGGAAAAAAAAATCTGCATTCCAAGGGCAGCTGCTGTTAAATAGGGACATTTAGGTTACTAGGCAAATATTAAATTAGATGAGTTTGCAGCAGTCATAAACATGTTATTCCAGAACCCTACAAGAAGATAATAGAAGTAATAACAAATAGGCTTTGAAATCACATTTTAATTAGTCAGACAAACTGTTTTACATAGAAACCCTGACACAGCACGGCGATGGGGCCAGGAAGCTAGTTAAACATATAGATATGAGCCGGTCTATCTGGAAGTAAAACTGTACCACTTAATAAGCAGTTTTACTCAAAATAATGACTTCCGTAAATCATTATAACGAGAGTATTATTGAATTGAGAATGTACCCTGTTTGACTTTATTATTATCCCACGTTATCTTTGGATCCCATAACAAAGTTTCATGTATTAGACGTATTTTTTTCAAATTATATGGAATTTTATGAATATTACGAAATTATTAGAATATTTGTTTCATAATATGAGTTAATTCGGTGATAAAGCCATCTAGAGTGCTTCCTTCTGTCCCCACCACCCTGTTCCTGCTGATTTTCTGTCACCTGGGGGATTCCAGGACTAGTCAGTCACAGGCCAACTAGGCAGAGGCCACAGGTCACCTGAGAAAATGGGACGCACCAGTCACCAGTCTCACGTGTCGCCCAGTGACCCAAAGCCCCGGTGTATAGGCTCCACTTCTCCTGGCTTTGGAGGTGACACGTATGTGCACCGAAAAGTGCTCCAAGCTGGCGGAAGGAGGTGCGAGAGCATGGGAAGAGTCCAGAAAAGCTAGCATTACATAAACATAGTTCACAGAATTTCAAGAAGTGTAGACCAACATGCACGGCCCGGCCCAGCACCGGGAAACGCATCAGCTGCAAACAGTGCAGATATTTGTGTGAAAAAGCCCCAACCCAGACGCAGGAGAGTCTCACCGTCACCCAAGTACAGGATGCCGTAGGAACCACGGCTGAAGAAGTTTCTTTGCGGCAAAATTTAAACCTCGTCGCTGGCTTCACTTAATGTGGGAACGGCTGTCCGCAAACACCATCCCATGATTCAAGCTAAGTCTGCTCTCTCTGCATTTCATGTCAGTTGGATTATTCTGTCTCCCTGAGCATCCCATGCTACACAAACTGCCTTGATTTTCAGATTTGAAAAGCTTATGGAAAAAATATGCACATGCAAGAAATGTGCTTGAGAAATATTCCGGGAGACTTCCTGTGGAGTACCAGCAGCTACCATTCTCTCTCATCCAAAGCCATGGTGCCTCTCGTACACAACAGGACACGGCCAAGTGGGCTCATCCCAGGAATATGTGTGTCATTCAACGTTAGAAAAGGCATACTGCGATTTATGAAAACACATTTTTCATCTCAGTATATGCAGAAACACATATTCGATTAAGCTCAGTATCCATTCTAAATTTCGAGCTTCTCACCAAATTGATTTACAAGGCATTTGTATTTTTTTGTATTCCCATGAGTGCTTTATCAAAAGTAGTATTTGTTTTTGTTCTTTTTGAATTTTTTTTTTAATGTTTTTTACTTATTTCTGAGAGAGAGAGAGAGAGAGACAGCGTGAGCAGGGGAGGGTCAGAGAGAGAGGGAGACACAGAATCTGAAGCAGCTCCAGGCTCTGAGCTGTCAGCACAGAGCCTGACACGGGGCTCGAACCCACAAACCGCGAGATCATGACCTGAGCAAAGTCAGGCGCTCAACCGACTGAGCCACCCAGGCGCCCCTGTTCTTTTTGAATTCTTAATTTAAATGTTTAATCCACTCCATTACGGCATTCTTTTATTGATTTGTGTGGTTGACACATCAGGTTTACAACACATCTGACACGTTACAAGTACGTTCATTATTTCTCTTTGGCATTTTATCTCCTGATCCTGTTTTCCGTTGTTTTTCAAATTTTCTGCAGTTATCACCATTATGAAGTCAGGAGGGAATTAATGAATCAATTGATGGCATGTATTATAAAGTCGGGATTTAGAACACACAGATGGAGGAAAGCGAACGGCTGGCACGCGGAAGGCGTGGGGACCTTGGGTCTGCAGCTCACGAACCAAGACCAGTCTCCGCAGGAGCAGAGTCCCGTCTCCAAGAAGCGTGAGCTCAGCCAGGCCAGTGTTTCCAGCCCGAGCAGGTGACGGAGTCATTAACACGCAAACATCACTGCCTTCTCTTCACTTGCACATTTCTCTGCAGTTTGAGTCTCAGATGGAAGAGTGAACGGGCCACGCCGCGCTGGAGGGGGTTTCGTGGGGAGACAGCAGGTGGTGTAGAGAAGTGGCTTCCCCGGATGGTACATGAATGTCCAGTGCATTTTTTAGGCAGAATCTGGGACAGAAACCTTCCCTCTGGTGTCTCTCCTGCAGAACTGAGCGCAGAGTCATTGGTGGGACGAGCCTTTCCCGTCCGGTGTGTCTCCGCTGTCCCCTCTGCCTGGCCATGTCCTCCCACACCGCAGGCTCACCCTGCTGCTAATTCTCTCCTCCCTGACCGGACACCCATGACATGGGCCGGGGGCCACGATTCCTTACCCCAGACGATGCCAGGCCACCGCTAAGTGCTGCCCTGTCCTGCGCATCTCTGAAGCACCTGCACATTTCAGGCTCTTAATTAATTGTTTACCGTTTCTCTTTGCTGCGTGTCTTAAAGCTTCCATGAGCTCAAGGACCTCGCATCTTCACTGCATCCTCGGAAGACCCGGAATTCTAAGAGGCTACACCTGCCCCGCCGGCCAGCTTGCCTGTCCTCCAACATGCAGCCTCGCCCCTGCCTCGGACCTCTGTCCCCACGATCACTCCCGAAGAGCTCTTCCTTCGGGTACCTGCTTTGCCCACGCCCACACTTGCATCAACCCTGTGTGCAAAAGCAACGCGTAGAAGTGCCGCTTCACTATGCTGCGCGCCTAAAACGACTACCACCTTGTGTATCAACTGCAGTTCAGTAAAGAAAACCAGATCACAGATACAGATCACATAGAGAACAGAACAGGCAGGGGTGGGCATGGAGGAAACGAGCAAACTTTTTAAAAAATAAATTGAATAACGTGGAAATATGCAGACGAAAATTGGTGCTCTTTTTCTCTGCTGACAAAGTCTTCATCGGCTCAATACACTCACTTTGTAACCTCATAATAATTTGAATTTCCATTTGTGTTAACTGCCTTACAGCCATGTTGGAATTTTTATTTGGGTTTTATTTGTTTGGGTGAGAAGTTTGATTAACTATTCTTGAATTGATAAAACTGCCATTTTTGCATTTAATGTGCTGAGAATTATTTTTGGAATATTAACTCACAACTTATTTTTAATAAAACTTTATCTTTTTGGTTACACCAAATCATTTCTTTGTTTAGCCTGAGGATTTTCACCTGAAATCCTTGACTACTAGCAAATTAAACAAAAATTCATTAGGTTTGATAAAGCATAGGGTTGTACTTCAATGTCTATGTGAGTTTTATGAAAATCAGCCCTTGGGTGAAGTGAGCCCTTGGCAGATGGGATTGCATATTAATTTACAGAAAAAAACAAAAAAACAAAAAAACAAAGAAGGGCACCTGGGGGGCTCAGTCGGTTAAGTTTCCAACTTCAGCTCAGGTCATGATCTCACAGTTCGAGGGTTCGAGCCCCGCGTCGAGCTCTGTGCTCACAGCACAGAGCCTGGAGCCTTCTTTGAATTCTGTGTCTCCCTCTTTGCCTCCCTCCCCCCACTCATGCTTTCTCTCTCTCTCTCTCAAAAATAAATAACCCTTTAAAAATGAAAAAAAAAGGGGTGCCTGGGTGGCTTAGTCGGTTAAGCGTCCGACTTTCGCTTAGGTCATGATCTCGCGGTTCGTGGGTTCGAGCCCCGCGTCGGGCTCTGTGCTGACTGCCAGCTCAGAGCCTGGCGCCTGTTTCAGTCTGTGACTCCCTCTCTCTCTGACCCTCCCCTGCTCATGCTGTCTCTCTCTCTCTCTCTCTCTCTCTCTCTCTCTCTCTCCTAGAAATAAATAAAACATTTTTTAAAAATGAAAAAAAAGGAAAGAAAAATTTAATTGCTTTCTGTGTACATTTTCATTTTATCCATGAATTTCTCCTTTCATTATTCTTTTAAAAAAATTTTTTAATGTTTATTCATTTTTGAGAGAGAGAGAGACAAAGCACTAATTGGGAAGGGGAAGAGAGAGAGGGAGACACAAAATCCAAAGAATGCTCCAGGCTCTGAGCTGTCAGCACAGAGCTCGGTGTGGGGCTTGAACCCATGAGCCATCATATCATGACCACAGCTGAAGTCAGACACTTAATCAACTAAGCCAACCAGGCGCCTCATCTACCTTCCTTATTCTCAGCCATACATCCATCGTGGCAAAGAGTGATGTTATCCGGAGATATCATCATCCAGCTGTACTAGCGTCAGGTAAGGTCTAAGAGAACATCTAGTCCAACCCTCTTTGCAGGTAAGGGGCCCAAGCTTTAGAGCATGAGACTCGGTCAAGGCCATGCCACTCTCTGAGGCAGACACAGAGGTAGAATCAAGCCTCTGGGCCATGTTTATATTCCACAGATGATGCTCAGGGATGCTGAAAATTACGGGATCAAGACCCACACCTTTGAATAGCGCAAAACACATTGTCCAGGGGCTTGTTTAATATTACAAAAAATAAAAAGTAGATACGTCTACTACAGATACAAATAAATGTTGCTAGCTTATTAACTTAGCATGTAGAAACCTTTATCTGCATAAAATACACAGAAGCTGATGAAATTCAGAGAATGGGACAGGTGAGCCTCAAATACCCACTTGTACCCAAACCATAGGCATCTGTCTCACTTCGCGCTCTGATGATTTTATTTTATTATTTTTTTTAAATATTTTTATTTATTTCTAGGAGAGAGAGAGAGAGAGAGAGACAGTGTGAGCAGGGGAGGGTCAGAGAGAGAGGGAGATACAGACTCTGAAACAGGCTCCAGGCTCTGAGCTGGCAGTCAGCACAGAGCCCGACGCAGGGCTCGAACCCACGAACCGCGAGATCATGACCTAAGCGAAAGTCGGACGCTTAACCGACTGAGCCACACAGGCGCCCCTCGTGCTCTGATGATTTTAAAGGCATAAAGGGAATGACAGAATGAATCAAAGTATCACATGATCAGTAGCTGTGATATTTATCTGATAAGCTTTTATTCATTTATTTATTTATTTATGCAAGTTGGGTGTGAACCAAATGAAATTGTCCCCAGAATACGGACTATGGACCACCTTTCTTACTGTTCCAATAAAACACTAAACCCTGGGCCAAGTAAAAGCCAGGGAGCCATTCCAATCAATACATTGTTTCAATGCCACCCTTAATGAATGTCGTCTCATTAGTGATCTAAAATTTAAGCAATCATGTTAAGATTTCTCTACCATAAGGGAGAATGAGAGATTGGCTGGAAGGCAGTAAATTTGGTAGGGATATAAAGCTACATTCTTTAGAATAAATAAGAACTTGATAAATATTCATTGAGCCTCCTCCTATTCACGATAGCAATTCATAACAATTGGAAAGAATAAAATAAAAAGAGTAATTAGAGATGATTAGAATTCTCAAACTCATACACTCAGATGAAATGAAATATTTCTTCAGAAATCTTCAAATGACAATTTTCTGAATTAATTTTAAGTTTGCATAACCCCGAATGATCTGAACCTATCCTACTGATTACTCATGCTGAGAGAATATAATTATGATGATTCTAATATTGTTCAAAATAATTACTGCGGTTCAGCAAGTTCAACGTAAACTTGCACTAATAGGAGACTATTTGGAGATAATGTAAAGATAATCATGAACAAGATCTGGAAGGAATATTCAAGACTTAGACCTGGTATCCAAGCTGAAATCGTAGGTAATGCTTCTGGAATAAGCTTGGTATTGTCTCTTGATGGTGTGATTTTATCATCTTTCTTTGAAATGGGTGCCTGGTTTAACTTTAAATTATATACGTGTATTTGTAAAGTTTGTTTATTCATTTGGAGAGGAAGAGAGAGACAGCTGGGGAGGGACAGAGAGAGAGGAAAAGAGAGTCCCAAGCAGGTACTGCACTGTCAGCACAGTCTGATGTGGGGCTCAGATTCACAAACCGTGAGATCATGACCTTAGCTGAAATCAAGTGTTGGACGCTTAAGTAACTGAGCCACCCAAGACCAGGACCCTCTAAGTTATATCTTTATGCATTTAATCAAGATAAAAATAGCCACATACCTCACCACTAAATCAATGTCCTCAATGGACTTGAAAGCATGATATGTTTTGAAGGCCAAGGAAATCCATATTTGAATGATCAGACTAACTCTAACTTAAAGTTTGAGACTATTCATATACAGTGAATTCTTCCTTAAGGTTGATTACCAAAAGTTCCAAGTTGAAAATAATGTTAAAAGTAGAGAAAAAAACAAATCAACCAACAATTTAAAATTTATTTATTCATTCATTCATCTTTTACTGAGTCTATCACTTGTTGAGCTCCTATTACATTCCCGTTCCTGGCCGCCATGTTTCCCAGATGTACCTGGTCATAACGTACATCTAGGATCAATGACAGCAATGCCCAGTTTACAACTGTCTTCTCTCCGCCATCTTGACAATGTGGCTTTGGTCCTCATGCACGTTGTCTCAACATTTGAAGCTACCATTCCATCCACAGTATATTCATATTCAAGGCAGGAGAAAGAAAGAAAGAAGGCTGGTGTCTATACCTTTGTAACAAAAGCACCTGCCCATCTGTAGAGTTTTGGGATCACTGTGTCTGGCTGGCCAGCACTGTGGCCCAGGCCACTCTGTGCTGTAATGAATCAGGATAATATGCATTTTATCTAGACGTATTGCTTCCTGAAACAAAATGAAGGTTTGGCTATCTGTAGAAAGGGAAAGAATGAACAAGTGAGTAGGTGCCCTATAGTGTCTGCCGAGTTATTGGTGAGTGAGGCACAGTGCTGTAAGGGCATAAAAGGCTCAAATAAAATCAGCTTGTGAGAACTACTTCTTCTTACCAGATAGGGAGACCAAGTGTGAAACTGCCCCTTCTCCCTTCTGTATACTCTTCAGAATCTACGTTTGCCGAATTCTTTCCTCTTCAACAATGCCCCTCGTTCTTATTTCTAATTGAAATGTGTTTGTTCCTAAAAGCTATGTGAATGTTCGCAATAACATTTCTATAAAGGAATCTCAAAAACATAATTATAATTATCCACAAGGTCTATTCCCAGGAATGGTGACCTAATCTGCATACCCAACAATGTGGGTTGGCTCCGTAGCTTAGAGAAGAGTCATCCAAAGGCACCACCCACAGCCATTAACATGTAGATCTATCTCAGAATAAACTGTGATGACTTAAAAAGATACTCACAGCGGTGTTCGCTGACAATGGCAAATCTTTAATAAGATGCTCAGGGCCATGGGTGCCTGGGTGGTGCAGTTGGTTAAGCATCTGACTCTTGATTTCAGCTCAGGTCATGATCTAACGGTTTGCGAGTTTGAGTCCCACGTCATGGACAGCGTGAAGCCTGCTTGGGCTTCTCTCTCTGTTTCTCTCTCGCGCTATCCTTCCCCCACCCCGAATAAATAAATAAACTTAAAAATCCTGCAACCAGGATTTCTGAGGCAGATGCATGGAGCCAGAGTGAGCTGAGACTTGCCGCCGCGTCTCTGGAGACAGGGAGCAGCCCTGCAGAAGGACACGGGCCCTGACCCTGAGCAATCCAAACCAGCGGTGGACAGCTCTCCCCTCCTGGAGCCTGGGGGATGGCAGGGGACCTCGCTCGGGGGACGAGGCTCCAGGGCAACCTGCACAAGGCGTTCGTTACTCCAGGGGCCGGCGAAGACCAGCACAGCAGCAGGAGAACCCCAACGGCACAGAAAGGACAATCCCCCCCCCCCCCCCCACCATCTCTTCTCCTGACTCAAACACTTTCTGCAAGGGGGACTAGACTGCTGTGCCATTTTCCCCCGCAGGGCGATGTTGGACTCTATTCTGGGAGCCTGCCCCCAGTGCAGGACGGGCGAGGATTCATAAGGAGGAGCAGAATATTTCTTTCTACGGAGGAGTAAACACAGCCCCTTCGTCTGGCCCTTTGGGTGCGTGGCTTTGTCACAAATAGGGAAGAATGAGTCCAGGGTCATGAGTGAGTGAGGGTTGAATGGGGTGGAGACTGTGCAGCCCTATATATCCCAGTAGTTGTTCTAGACCAGTGCCCGTGAAGTTTGATTTCGGCAAAGTGTTTCAGAGAAAAACAATGAAGGTCAGAGAATAATCCAAATTACAAAGAAACAATATTTTCAAATAGTAATTAGTCAAAACAAATACCATGTATACCATCGATTGCTTTCGCTACCACTCGTACATAGTAAAATCCCCAATTTTAAACAACAAAACGTCCTGACTAAAAGCTCAGGGGGCAGAGATAGAAGATTTAAGTAGAGCTAATTACACAGATGCAAACTAGTGGGCGCTGGCCACGAACCTTCTCCGTGCCTGCTGAGTCCTGGACTGGCATCCACGAGGAGGCAAGACACACGTGACGCTGAGGACAAGGGCGATCGGTGTGGACACGGGCCTGAAGGCCTGAGCAGGTGCAGCCCTGGTGAGGGGAGGGGCTCCTGTGGGCAGAGAAATGACACAAAATGTGAGAGTACGTATTCACAGCCTCAGCCGGAGCTGGGACAGTGGAAGCTGTTCCATAAAGAAAGTAAGTTTCCATGTGGGTGATGGAAAATACACATATTTTGAGGTCGGGGGTGATAAAGAAGGCATATCTAGACTATTCTTATAGCTCTTATTAACCTTCCAATTCTTTAGGGAGGTTTCCAAACCACTCAGTATGAATGCAGCCAATTTCTTCTATCGACATGAGCATCTATGAGATGTGTGTGTGTAAATATACACACACGTACACGCTTACAATGTGAGACGAAATGATAGTGATGTTCAGCACTAATTATTCTACTTACTGTCTTTGCTTAAAACTAAACGGTGGCAACCTGATGTTGGTCACCTGCATATATTTTTGTTTCAAATGTTTTTGTTTTTTGTTGACACATATTTTTGTCTAAATGTTACAAAAATACATGGTTTTTTTTTAAATGTTTACTCATCTGTTAATCTGTAAGTGTAGGAATTGCTGATCTAAACAACCAAATGACAGATACTTATTGGTAGCTTTCAATCTCCAGACTAGAGGTTTTTTTGTTTTTCGTTTTTTAAATTTTTTTAAACGTTTATTTATTTTTGAGACAAAGACAGAGAGAGCATGAGCTGGAGAGGGGCAGAGAGAGAGAGAGGGAGACACAGAATCTGAAACAGGCTCCAGGCTCTGAGCTGTCAGAACAAAGCCTGACATGGGGCTCGAAACCACGGACCGTGAGATCATGACCGAGCCGAAGTCCGATGCTTAACCGACTGAGCCACCCAGGAGGCCCTCCAGATTAGAGGTTTTACCACTTCCAATTACATACATAATTTCCTTCTCGTGGATTCTAATCTCATCTCTTGAAGAAAGATACAAACACAAGCCTCCATCATTGATGCATCGCTGTTAGTTTGCTCTTTGTTTCTTCCTGTGCACCTGGGAAAATATGAGAATCCTTCCCTTAAATTTTTCCTGGATTAACACCAAGCAAGCAAATGTGTCTTTGCAGAAACCTAGTACCGTGTCTGATGCTTGGTGCTTTTAATAGCCTTATATGTTGAATGAAAGGGAGACGTATTTTTCAGTGTAAAATAAACACTAATTACATCATTTATATGTAAATTAAACACTAATCTTATCATTATATAAAGAAGAGCCCAGAAAGTTTAGTTAGCTATGTATTGCCTGAAATATTTGTATAATAACTCGACTCATTTCCATGGGGTGATTTCCCAGACTAAGGTGTCAAGGCAGGTATTCCGTCCTTTCTGCTGTTTTTGTTATGTAGAAATTGCTTTTGTGGCACAAATTTGTTACTTTAAAAATCCCCAAATTCATGTTCAGAGTTCACCTAAAGCTCACTGTACGGTTTCCAGCACAGAGAGAGGAAGCTGAGGAGATAAATATGGAAAACGAGCCAGGAATGAATTCAGCACATTTATACGAGATGCCTTTTCAGTGCTGGTGTTTTTCCTTCTGGAAATTCTAAACTGTCATGGAATTTTTGCTCTTAGCTTCTCTCGTTAATCTCAGAAGCAACTTATTTTTCAGTATTTGAATTCTTTTCTATAAGTGGTATAAAATTTGATGTATATTCTTATTTTTAGGCTTTTCTGCACTCAGACATCTATATTTTCAAAAATAGTAAAAAATGCATCTACTTATGACATAAAATTTGACTCTAAAGCACTTAAAGCTGGTGGAAATTAAGCATTTTCTATTCCATACTTAGAGCAAAGCGGACATGTTACTTCTCAGCTCTAGTAGCTGTTATCTGAATTTCCCTGGATTCCCCTGAAATGAAAATAATCATTTTCTTACAGAAAAAAAAAAAAAGAACACAACAAGGTCCTGGATGAATCCTATGAGCCATTCTGGCACATACTCCTCTGTTTGCTTGTTTCTCTGGTCTTCTCCAAGACGCACTGTGCGGACAGAGGTTAAGGATTCACCTCAGGCAGAGGGCCGTGTGGGCAGACACTGGTACATTCTCCCTGTGGCCTCACCATCACTGGTTCTAGGTCTAGAAGACCTGTCAAGGTTACCGTTACTTTACTCCCCATTTCCCTAATGTTGAGCTTCATAGGGAGAATTATATGCCCACAGAGTCTTCATTAAGAGTTGGGAAACTGTAAATGTACCTGTAACAGTCCCGACCATGTGTGGGATTGAACCCTGGTTCTGACATACAACCCCAGATAAGGACTCTGAGTTGTTTGTTTTGTTTTTGTTTGAAGTTTATTTATTTATTTTAAGAGAAAGGGAGAGCATGAGCAGGGGAGGGGCAGAGAGAGAGAGGGAGGGAAAGAATCCGAAGCAGGCTCTGCATTGTCAGCACAGAGCCCAACACGGGACTCAATCCCACAAACCATTAGATCATGGGAAGTCAACAGTCAGGCTCACAGGACTGAGCCACTCAGGTGCCATGGACCCTAAGGTTTTCTTAAACAAAGAAGATCACACGCCACAACATAAAAACTCAGAATTCTTCTTACCAACGTTTGAACCTTCGATTCAGGCCTTTAAAAATGCACTTGACATCTGACCTCTTTTCTTGAGAGCATTGATGAATCCACCTCGGAGATCAAAGGCCTCGGCAGAGCTTGTTCTCTGGGCATCCCTGCTGCTGAGGAAGTGTGGGGAGAAAGCCCAGGCTCCTCAGGGCCCCACCAGGACTCGCCCAGAGCTTCCCAGGGGCATATTCCTTAGACACTCACTCTCCTGCCCCTCACACTCAGGGTGTCCATAAAACCCATTTCCCACCCCAGGACACGTTTCAGAGGGAGAGGGAGAGGTGGTGGTTGAAGCCGATGCCGGCAGAACACAGGAAATCGCCGCACTCAACACAACGTCCAAGGGGGGCCACCTCGCTGAAAGCAGTCGAAAGCAGCAATGTATTTATCCTTAAGCCATAATATCTACATAGTGCTACCCACATCAGTCCCTAAACTTAAAAGAAATATGCGTTCTCTCAGAATAAAATTGGAAATACCAAAAAGCCCTAAAGCTATTTTGGCTGACGGATCAACCCCCATTTTCATTAGAAACGTGAAAACTGTGTATGACACCATGAATAAGGAATAAGGCTTTGTTCGGCGGAGGTAGAACACTGGGGGTTTAGTAATCTGTCCCTTATTGTGTGTCTAAATTGGATGCCTGGATAATAATTTAGCCTAAGCCACCAGGAAGAGATGGTGACTTATATAAATCATACACCACTGAGTATATAGCTCACTAAACAAATACCAACAGAAAGAATAATGTTTGCCTAATGGTGGTGAAATGTCAGACAAAACGTAGACTCAGCAAAGCAATCACCATCAGCCTACACAGAATAACCCCATAAAACATCACAGTCAAGGGCATGGGCGTCTCCACTGTCCTCGGCATCCCAAGGGAAAGGAGGTGTTCTTCCTCCGTTAGAGGGGAAGCAGTTCTGCTGTTTTATGTCTAGATTAGGGTTTGGTGGGGAAGAGTGAAAAAGATGAATTTAGAGAAAGAGGACAAGTAAACAGAAGGAAGGAATAAAAATAAAACAAGAGAAAAGAAGAGCACTAATCTTTGATTAATTTTTGATGAATTGAAATTGATTTCTTTTGGATGGAAATCACCACTTCCCACTAGGATAAAATAAATCGCTTTCCGTCCCGCTCACTACTCTTCATGCCATGTGTGTTTGGATATCAAGGAAAGAAGGAAGAAAAGGAAGACGAGGTCTTCAAAGAAAATGACAATAAATTAGACCACATGTTGTGTCTCAGATACTCACCGGCCATAAAACCATAGTATTTTCTGAGTATATTTTCAGTTCAGCTCCTATGACCACATTTCAAAAATACAAATTAAAAAATGAAAGGTTTACTATCTGTTCTCTAAGTTTTACTCTCAACTACACTTGGATTGGTTGATTTGATACCAGTGTTCTCCTTCGTAAGCGCCATGAAGTTGTGAATGGCGTATCTCGTGACAACACTGCCATGTTGGAACTCAGTAGCTCACACACCAAGAATCTGAACATGGATTAATTAGAAATGCTTGTGGCAATGTTTCTTAGACGACCAGCCATAACTTTTCTTTCCTCCTTTGGGTCACTTAATTTTTGTCTTCCACTTGCAGGTACTGTGGGAGAAATTTTCTGAGCTGTGACCTTTTGATTTAGGCAAGGGTGTGTGACATCTAATTATGACTGACATTTGAATCTGAATTTGAATTTGAATATCTTATGGGTGAATAAAAATATGTTTTAAAGTAAACTGACATATTTATTGAATAGGACATTGTGTATGTTACTATGTAAGAATAAAAGGAAGCAAAGTGTATTTCCATTCCTCAAGGACCTTACAGTCCTATATATGGCAGATGGGAAAAGGTGTTAAACAACATAAAACATTTTAGTAAATGTGCAGAATTACTAAATGCTAAATGATAGCAGGCAGACATGTTCTGAGTCTGAAGCATGGAGTCAGTAAGACGTAGTTAATCTAGAAATTATCTCTGGATACTATGGAACGCCTAATATCTAGCAAAAATATAACGGAGGCAGGAAAACATGTTTGAAGTTTACAAATAGACTTGTAAGTGTCCAAGGAGTCATAGTTTATGATTTGACAGAGGAACTATTTAAATCGGTGGCAGGTCTAATCTCTTCGTCACGTAAAATGGATTATTCTGCTCATTATAATTGGAGCATGAATAGTGAGATGGAGAGGTAATGTGTCAGCAGTGATTATGGGCAAGAGCGGAGGGATAAGCCCTACCCCTGGGAGCAGACATCTTGGGTGGCCCGACTGAATCATGTGACAGCCGCTCAGTCAGGGCGAGGTGGTACCCTGAGCCTGTTGTACATAGCACCCCATGCCTTCCAAGAGTTCTTGGGGGAGGCAATCTAAGACTTCTTGAAACCCAGTGAAAGTAAAGAGAGTGCAAGCAAGGAGAAGCACTGGTTTCCTGTCGCGTATAACTCGGTGTCTTAGTTCCCAGCCTCCTGAGGACGAGGAGACAAAGCGATAAATGTAAACACATTCAGCAACTTTCTTGGGGATAGATATACTTTTGGTGAATCTTTATTTAATAGTCCTTTTTCACCAGCTGGAATGAAACAAACAAATAATTGCTCAAGTTTCTTTTAATGTGTACCAAACCCGGAGGTCAAAGTGCACTGAGTATATCATGGCGCCCGAGGCGGACTCTATTCTGCTGATAATATTCTTGCAAGAGAAACAAGAATTAAAAGTGGAAAGGGAACAGAGGTCCACACCTCGAGCAAACCAGACATTGAGGCATCTAAACTATTTCTCTTATTTTGGAGCAGGAGAAGATCGATCCTGGAGAGATCAGTTAATCCTCCTAAGCATGTCCACTCGGTCAGAAGCCCATGTGCATCTAAAATCCAGAACATTTAACTTTCAGTCCTGTGATGCCTCTTTAGTGGCTCCACGCTGAGCCCAAAATTAATAGCACAGAATATTCGTGCTATATTCATGGATGACAAGGACTGGAATATAAGGCAGGCAACTCGTACAGTCAAGTATGAGTGTGTCTCCAATGAAGGCGTATGGGCAACGACAGGAGAGGTGTCTGGAATAGTGTCCCCAGCTGGGTGGCAAGGCCTGCGTCCTCTCTGAGCTAGGTGGGCTGAGCACACACAACACCCCAAAGTCTCCATGCTCTGATTGCATTTCCCTCCAGAAAACATTTTTTTGCCATTATGACAGCCAATCCAATGTAAGTGGGAGAACTTGTGAGACTCTGCTCTGTGAAGTTGTCAATTCCTGTGAGAATTATATTTTTTATTGAAAGTAAATTTCTCATTCTGGTTTTTAATGGTCTTCTTACTCAGGAGCAGACATGTTTCTGATAAGGAAATTCAGCAAATGGTACCATGTTTACAAGGACATTTGCATTTAACATCATTAGTTAATAGTTTCGCTTCCTGGGCTTACACCTTGGTCTTGTGAGGTTGATGGATGTGAGTCCATAATGAAGAAGTAAAATAATTTCTGATGTGCTCAGAAGATGCATTCTGGGTTCGTCAGGCCAAAGGCTAGATCCTGATGCTGATAAATGAAACATATAGTCAGAATGCGTTTTGTGATACTTAGGAGGCAAGGTCTTAAGTGCGTTAACCAAGCTTCCTAATTTCCGGGGTTACATTGTAGATAACCACACCCATCACCACGTACTTCCCAATGCGTGTCCTGCTCAGACTTCCTGGAAAATGAAACCTAGCACTGCTTCCTCATTACCTTATTTAAGAATTACTGCACTCCCCTAAAAGAACGGCATTCTTCCAGAACTTCCCACCTCTCTCTGAAAATGGAGAATCAGTTAATTGATGGGGATGAGACTCTTCGACAGCAGATACTTTGGAATAAGTAACAAGCTTGTGCCTGGCAGTAAAATCATGAGGAGTCCACCCTTAGGCTCTTGTTTCTCGTCAGTGCTGATTGGAGGGCCTAACTCTTGAAGACTGTGGCTCAAGAGAAGTTTATGTCCTTGGTTCATTTGTTCTGTTTCCCTCAGCAAATCTGTCCAAAGAAAGGCTGCTACACCCTCAAGCTGGAGAAGCAAGTATGGATACTTGCAAACTACCATTCTTTAAATTATATATGTATGTTGCACAGCTTTTGTATGTATTCTACATTTCATTAAAGTATTTTTTTAAAAAGCAGGTGATTTGTTTTTCTTGAGCACACAACTATTTTTCAAGTCTTGAGCATAAACATTACCATAGTCCCAGTGGGAAAGTGCTATTTGTAGAACCTGGGTGCCTGGGGCCTCAGAAGCACTAGATTGATTTATTTATTAGACACGGTAACAGACGTATTTTGATGTAAGATGAAAGAGGTTGGTTTGCATCATGATAAATGTGTAATTCTCAAATATTTATAAACAAGAAAATGTCAGGACTCCTGCATGGCGGTAGAGGTAAAAAGAACCCAAACTGTATTTGGGATAGGCGTTGCAGGTGGTGATCCAATGACTGATCATGCCGCAGGGTCACTAAGTAAAAGGTCCTGGTTGCAGTCAGCGGGATTCACTGCGTGGGGGGCAAGCTCAGGAGCAGTGCGGCTAAGAATGGGATCTCTGGAGCTGGGCCCCAGGCTGCGGAGCCGTCCCCCAGGATCCCATAACCGTTGTGAGTTTCCATTTACTCAACTGTAGAATGGAGACAACGAAATTCCGCTTCTAAAGTCATTAACCTAGCGCCTGGCACAGAATAAGGACTCAATAAATGTTAATTATGCCGTTAGGAATTGTTTGTTGAAACACCACTGTGCTCTCTGTTATGTATTATGGGGAACAGCTGAGTCATATTAAACACAAATGGTGATTTTAGAAACAAACCCTTATGCACAATACCACTCTACTCAACAAGGCTAAAAACGCACGTGTCGTCAGAATATTACCTTGACTATGGGATATGCCGTGGAGGACCTAAGGGCATGGAAGTATAGACAGGAGGCACAGGGACACAAGCATGCATGGAGAAACCTTGGGCTAGACTTCCAAGGACAGGTGGGATTTGGATGAACAGAAGAGAGACTCTCGAGGGAAAAGCAGAATGATTGATGAAAAGTACAGATTTTCTGTCACCGGGTGTGTGGATCTGGATAAGTAAACTAGAAAACTCTGGAGCAAATCACGTTCAGAGAAGTTCATTTCAGTCCTCTTGGCAAGGAGCATGGCGGAACGTCCACATGGCCGTGGGCTTCCTCTCTCAGAGCTTCCAAAGCTTGGAGTATTTCATACATCAGATGGTACTTTATGTCAAGGGTGGGACAACCCCTAATGGCTTTTATCCCCTCAAGATTTAGAGCCTAAATTCATAGTCCTTAGTTTTAGCTTCCAGCGTCATCTCAAAAGTATATTTGTGATAAGATCCTTGTTGTAGTGACATCCCAAGAACTCAGCAAGCTCATTGCCAGAAGCGTGTAAACAGGAAGTTAGACGTAGACACACAAGGAAACCATTGACTAAAATAACCCAGGAACTAGCTGGAACCCCAAATCTCTTATATCGTATCTATACTGAGTTCAAATCACCAGACCTGTAGCTTGTACAATTGACCGGTGGTCAATGTGTGTGTGTGTGTGTGTGTGTGTGTGTGTGTGTATCTGTGTTTTCCTGAATTTCTACAGATTAGCACTCACACGGGCACAGACATGACAGAATATTGGACTCCTGTTGGAATTTCAGTCGCTTGCTTAATCTTTCAGTTGAGTATTGTTTTCCAGTGTCCCTGGTGTGGGTTCTGGCTGGGACAGGAGGCCGGGAAGCTGAAGGCAACTGCAAGTTGTATAAAGACATTTTAGTACCAGAAGGCGTGGTGTAGAAGAGCTCATAAACTCTAGTGCGTCATCATAACTAATTATTCAAATGTCTTTAAAACTGAAAATCAACTGTATATTTGGCATTTTCCAGATGCTACAGGGGGAAAAGAGTCATTTTTAAATTGTGCCTTAGTCTTTGCTTAGAATGCACAGACTCCCACATAACCAAGTTAGGTGAAGACTTACACCGAAATACTTGCTTTCTGACTTTCCCTCAGCAATACTTTCCTTCTTTTATGACTGAAGATTTTTTCCTTGTATTGCTCTGGAAGCTGTGTTGTTTTATTTGTGTCTGTTGCTTTTGTTACTGTCTTAGGTTTAACCACAGAAAGAGATTTTAAGTACTTATACTTTTTCACAATTGACACTGAACAATTTAATGAAGCTAAATCAAAACTGGATTTCACTTTTGCAGAGAAGTGGGGGTAAGTCAACTGAGTCTCCCCTGTGATGTGCAGATGTTCTGTAGGCAATCTCATTTAAGTTCCCTGTCGAACCCTGATCTCGGGCAGAGTCGTCAGGGAGCCCTCGGACTTCTGGGCCACATCCCTTGCCTCGCTGCAGCAGGCTGGGGGGACTTGGGGTGCAGTGGCAGTAAAACAGGTCATCACACAGATCACACCATCATAAAACCCAGGTGCTATGTTACCTTGTGCTTCAGACAAAAAAGAGACATTGTCGTAATACTTACCGTATAGCCGTAAACACAAACATTCAGGAGTACCTGCAGTGAACACCATATAGCAGTTTTCACTGTTTAAAATTTACTCCAATCCAAAAATAAAATAAAATATCTTGAAACCTGCTCGTATCACCCTCCCCCCCCCCAAAGAAACGTGCTTTGTTATTGCTGCTTATCCAACAGAATGTGCTTCACGTTGTCGGCCATATCTAGATGAATATCTCATCTAGAAGCTTTGTCTCTCCAAAGTGATCAAAGCTTGGGAAGGTAAGCACGTCAGGGTCCCAGAAAGTCATTAGGGACTACTAGGGACTGTGAGGTGGCGTGCTGGCGGGTTTGAACAGCACGCTAATGGCACCCTCTTACTTACGATGCTCTTCAATGCCCACCCTGTTACTTGGCTTTCCGGAGGGCAGTGTTTGCAGCCCACCCTTATCTAGTTTATCTCTCGCTCTACCTGGAATGATCAACTTACCCTTCTCTCCTGTGCACGCCCTCTCTCCAATGATTCTCCGTAAGTGAAGTAAATGATTGGCATGTGTGAACCTCTAGAACTTCCCCTCCTCCCAGCTCCCTGTCCTGTTCCTTAGCATTCTTCCCCTGTGCAATTCCTCTCTACATCTCCAGGTCCTTTCTTAGAACCATGCCCGTGGGCCTACAGTGAAAACTCTAGGGCTTTCAAAATCTGTTGGGTGACAATGTGTCCCTCGGGGTCTAGCTAGACTGCAATTCCACTGTGCAACCAGATCTGACATCTCTTCATACATGGTTGGCTCCTCCTCTAAGTGCCTACAGTTTGGGCAGCGTGGATGTGCTAGCGACTTGCACACATTCATTTACTTACATGTCTCTTTTTCTCCCAAGATGGTAATATCCTTAACGTTAGAAACGATAGTGTATTGATTTATTTATTTTTATCCTGAAGTCTAGTGTTGCTTGGAGGATGGTGAGGACACGAATACATTTATTTTTGTAAACTCTGTGTGTCCCAGAAGACTGAAATAACTAGCCCAGAAAACTGTATGTGGGCATGTGGATCCATTCTTTGTGGAATGAAGTATGAAAATTAGGCTGCAGAGCAGAGGGTTGAATCCTGGCTTTTTCTCTAGGGAGTTGGAAGAGGCTATGGGCCTCAAAACTGTTTATTTTTATCATCCAGTAGCTTAAAAATGAGTAGTGCCTCAACCTTTGTTGGGCGATTCTCCAAGGTGTTATACTTTGTACACAAATTATTTGAAGATCCCTGGCATTAAAAATAGACCACAGCCAAAATTTCTTACAGGACTTTCACTACTCTATAACTCTGACCTTTGAAATAAAGAGAGAAAATTGTCATATATGGCCTTGACTATGTTGGGATACATTCCTTGTGAAAGCTTTTCCTCTAAAATCAGGAATAAGAAAAAGATGGCCATCCTCACTTTTTTTTTTTTTTTTTTAATTCAACCTAGTACTAGAAATCCTAGTCAGAGAAATTTGGCAAGGAAAAAAAAAGACACCCAAACTGGAAAGGAAGAAATAACATAGTATCTGCTTGCAGATGACATGATCTTATATATAGAAAACTCTAAAGACTCTACCGAGAAACTGTTGGAAATAATAAACAAATTCAGTTAAGTTGTAGGGCACAAAATCAGCAAACAAAACATGTTGTGTTTCTATATGCTAACAATGAACTATCCAAAAAGAAAATGAAGGAAACAATTCCATTTGCTATAGGATCAATAAGAATAAAGTACTTAGAAATAAGCTTAACAAAGGAGACGAAGGATTTGTACACTGAAAACTACAACAAATTGATGAAAGAAATTAAAGACACAAATTAATGTAAAGACATCCGTGTCCGGGGATTGGAAAACTTAATACTGCTGAAATGTCCATATTATTTAAATCAATCTATGGTTTGCATCAAAATTCCAGTGGAATTTTTATAGAAATAGAAAAAAAGTCCTAAAATTTATATGGAAAAACAAAAAACCCATCACAGCCAAAGTAATCATGAGAGAGAACAAAATTGAAGGCATTATACTTCCTGATTTTAAAATGTATTACAATGTCCAGTAATTAAAATAGTGTGGCACCAGCATAAAGATCAACGAAACAGAATGGAGATCCAAAAATAAACCCCCCCACACAGGCAACAGATCTTTGACAGGGCAGCAAGAATATCCAATGGGAAAAGACAGTCTCTTCAAAACAAACGGTATTGGCAAAACTGGGCACCCAGAAGCCAAAGGATAAAATTGGACCTCCACCGTATGCTATTTGGGGAAATCGGCTCAGAATGGATTAAAGATTGAAAGATAATACCTGAAACCCTAAGCTCCTAGAAGAAAACATAGTGGAGAAACTTTATGTCATTGATCTCAGTAATGATTTCATGGATCTAACACTCCAAGCACACACACACAAAATAAGAAAAAATAGACAAGTGGGACTATATAAAACTAAAAGCTTCTGTACAGCAGAAAACAATCAACAGAGTGAAAAGGCAATCCATATAATGGAAAAACATATTTGCAAACCACATATCTGTGAAGGAATTAATTTCCAAAGTACTTAAGAAATTCTTACAACTCAATACCAAAAAGATAAATCATCCCATTCAAAATGTGCAGAGGATATGAATAGACATTTTTTCAAAGAAGACATACAAATAGCCAACAGGTATATAAAAAGAGTTCGATATCACTCATCATCATAAAAATGCGAAACAAAACCACAATGAGCTATCACCGCACACCTGTCAGAATGGCTAATGTCAACAACACAAGAAACAACAGGTGCTCGTGAGAATATGGAGAAAAAATGGACTGTTGGTGGGATCGCTACCTGGAGCCACAGTGGACAACAGTGTGGAGTTTCCTCAAAATACTGAACCTAGAACTACCGTGTGATATGTCAATCCCACTGCTGGGTAGAGACCTGAAATAACTTAAATCAGGATCGCAAAGAGGTATCTGCTGTCTCGTGTTCATGGCAGCATTAGTCGCCTTGGCCAAAAATGGAAATAACCCTCATGTCCATCAGCAGATGAGTGGCGTCTATAGACAACGGAGCGTGATCCAGCCTGAGGAAGGCAGAAGCCCCACCGTCTGCAAAGACACAGAGAACCAGGACAACTTTGTGCGGAGTGAAATCATGTGTCACAGAGAGATAAAAACTGCACGATTCCGGGCGCCTGGGTGGCTCAGTCGGTTAAGCGTCCGACTTCGGCTCAGGTCATGATCTCACAGTTCGTGGGTTCGAGCCCCGCGTCGGGCTCTGTGCTGACAGCTCAGAGCCTGGAGTCTATTTCAGATTCTGTATCTCCCTCTCTCTGACCCTCCCCTGCTCACACTGTCTCTCTCTCTCTCTCTCTCTCAGCAATCAATAAAAAAACATTAAAAAAATGTTTTAAAAATGCATGATTCCACTTTCTTGAGGAATCTGATGTAGTCAACTTCAGAGCAGAGTGGTGGTTATGAGCAACTGAAGGAGGGGATGAGGGGAACTATTGTACAGTGGAAACAAAATTATACACACACAAGATGAGTAAGTTCTAGAATTCTGCTGCAGAGCCTAGAGTCACCAGCAGGGTGTAGTGCATTTAAAAACTTGTTAAGGGGGCAGATCTCTGGGTGAGCTTAGAGCAGGGAGACTCAGGAAATCTTCAGGTGGTGATGGGTATGTTTATTATCGTGTTTGCGGTGATGGCGTCGTGGGTACGCGGCTGCCCCCCAACTCATCAGCACAGATACATTAAGTATGTACAACTTTAATGACTGTTTAATGACTGACAACTATAATTACTGACTCAATTATAAGGTACACCTAAAAGTAATACAGATGTATGTGTGACTCTTTGTTCTTTCTTTTAGGTTTATTTATTTATTTATTTAGCGAGTGAACAGGGGAGGGACAGAAAGAGAGGGAGACAGAATCCCAAGCAGGCTCCATGCTGTCAGCACTGGGCCCAATGCCGAATGCTGTGGGGCTCAATGTCACAAACTACGACATCATGACCTGAGCTGACATCGAGAGTCTGATGCTTAAAACAGCTGAGCCACCAGGAGCCCCTGTGCAACTCTGTGTATGCGAAGTNGCGAGGGAGGGAAGGAGGGAGGAAGAAAGGAAATTTAACAGCTTCCTGACTAAACCATGACACAAACACAAAAGGGGATTCTACCTACAACAAAAGGGACGGCATGAAGGAAGAGGTGGGGCAGGTCGGGGCAGTGCAGCTGTCAGGTCTACACCTCCCGGAGCCCCGTAGCAGCCGGTGTGTCTACACCAGCAGCAGAGACAGCAGGGCATCCCGGAGATGCCCAAGGAGCCCCCAGGGCCGGGCAGCGTGTGGCGGCTCTGGCACTGGGACTTGGCGGGGGAACTCAGAGGGAAGCCACCGGGCAGCCAGAGCGTCCCCGTGAGCCATGACCTGAAGCCCAATACCAGGTGTGCGCACTCTCACACGTAGTGCGAGTGCGGGCCGAGTTGTGACTTCTGTGGCCGTCCTTGCCGCTGGCCTGAGCGGAGCGGGAGGCCGTGTCCGGGGGCTGCTGCAGAGCACAATTCCTGGTCTCCGGCCGCTTCAGGGGTCAAGGCAGCTTGTCGTTCTCGATCAATACTGGCGCGGCAGCGAGTTAACGGGAGTATCTCAAGGGGAGAGCAGTGACACCCTCTTTCCGCAGAAAGACTTCGGGACTGTAAATACCGTAGCACCGAGAGAGTCTGCAAATGGTCTTACACCGGTATCATGACATTTGCAAAGTCACTCGTCTCTGGCTCTGCTGTGGAGTACATGAGGCGACCTTGATAATGACCTTCTGTCTCCGGGTCCCCAGGTGCTCTGTTTTATAAAGATGGAAACCGTCATGATGGCTTGACCTTTTTAACTCCAGAATATTCGCCTGGTCCCGTGCTTTAGAGGAGGTCTCACTTCAGCACCTGTTAGTATTTCTCATGAGTGTAAGTATCGAGGAGGAAGGAAGCGTTTTGGGTGCCAGCTCTATTTCACGTGGGGAGACGAGGGAACCGCGATGCTGAGGAGGAGCATACCTGTGATTTGTCTCGAGAGGAAAAGCTCCCCGCCCCGACCTGTCACCTGCCTCCGAGAGCCGCTTCTCGGGCCCCTGTCCCTGCAAACCAGCCTGTTAGCGCCTGTCCCGCGGGCAGTGAAATGACCACGGGGCTGAACACCGGTGGCCGAAAGCCCAGCTGCAGAGACACTTGAAAACACGAAAAGCCTAAGAAATTAAGGAAAGGCAGGAAATAGGTTTTGAGACTTTTTGTGGTACCAAGTCAATATTCAAGCCATTTCTTTCTTTCTTTCTTATCACCTTGTCCAATTGCTGAACAGATGGAAGGAGGGGAAATTAATGGAACGGAAATCTGAATGGAATGTTTGCAGAATCTTCCCTGCGGTAGCAACGACGGCTACGTTGACGTGACTTCACTACGGGACCGTGTGACAAATGACCTGCCGGTTTTTGGCGATGGCTCATTTTGGGCTGGGGGGCGGGGCTACCCTTTCACCTCCAGGGAGCAGCCTGGACACCCAGACCTCCTTGGGTCAAGTACTGACAGCCGGGGCCAGCCTTCCTCGGTGCACGACAGGGCGCCTCACTGAGTCACTCACCAAACCTTGCAGACAAGGTCATTCTCGTAGCCAGCCTCCCGGCGCAGACACCAGCAAAACACAGGGCGAAAGCAAGCTAGCAGATCGAAGCCATCCACCCACCGTGTAAACATGGTGGAGCCCAACAGACCCCGTCTGGCTGGTATTTAGAATGAGGGTGGTGACTCTGTCTGAAATTGAGGCTAATTCTCCGAAGATAAAACGTACCATGGAAAGTTGGGATATGAGTGAAATCCGAGGCCTGGAGCACAGAAATCCGTGCTTGCTGACGAGTCAGGTTGGACACTGTTGACTTATTTGGGGACAGTTCCAGGGCGTAGCAGACCTCTGTATAAACCGACAGCTCACCACCAGCCAGCACGCCTGGACTACTTACACAGGAAACAAGAGAGACTCACAAAGTTTTAAATCTCTCTCAGGCTCACCCTGTAGTAGACGATGTAACCTGCATTCAAAGCTTAGCTGTTTCCAGATGTTACTCTTTTAACAATTGGGAAGTATTGCCCTATTAGGAACAGTTTCACCCCTTTTGACAGGTGTCTTTTAATGTTACTAAAGAGTATGATTCCTGCCTGGACAGAGGTTACCTGTCTTTAGGGATGTGTAAATCTCCTGTAACTCTATCTATCTATCTATCTATCTATGTACCTCCATGTCTACCTGTCATCTCTGTCTACATAGATAAAGCTATCTGACTGTATATAAATGTGTATCTATGTCTCTTGACATGGAGACAGTAACTGTGGAGCAACAGAGAGATGGACCTAGGATCAGCTCTGCTTAGAATCCATTCGTGCAAAGCATGCCATCCTCAGAGGGAAGCCTGGAGCCATGCTGCCACGGTCCAGGGTGTAGACTCTGGACTCCCTTTGGGTGGGTAGGGTCCTCCTCTAACCACTGAATGCCTGAGTGATTTGGGACGACTCACTAATCTCTGTGCTGCCTCCTCCTCTCTGGAATGGGGATAATTACATTAACTCATAGGATTCTTGAGAGATCTACGATTTAAGGTACACAGAGCCCTTCCTGGATTTCCTAGCTAATCGTGCTGTGCTCCTGTGACCAGTCACAGAATGACAAGGAGGGTCAGTGAAGGAGGGATTCAGTGTGGACGATTGGGAGAGAAGAGATGGACATTTGGGCAAAGGGGGATAATACAAGAACGTGCCAAGATAGAATTGCACATCAGATGGTGATGGACGGAGACAGTGCCGCCTGACTAGCACTGAGCCATGTTGTGTATAGCTTGGATTACATTTCTCCCTGAATCTGATTCCAGAAATTCTCTTCATTTTAGTTGGAAACCAATATGTCAATCTGTGGAAGCAGACTCCTCCCAGGTAATACGACTTTTCATCATTGCTTTCTGGAAACACAAAGACTCTAGCCACTGCAGTGATTTTGGATAGTGAGTATTCATTTCCTGTTGGAGAACTTCTAACCAGCCTGACACTCCCATGTCTCCATAGATGATGTCATATCGGCGTCTGCCTGCGGTGGGGGTGCATGTGGCTGAGTTGATAGACAGAATGTCAACTCAGAAACCCATTACTTCCTTGGTTTAATTTACCTGCATTCTCTTAAGACAGTGGGGAGGAGGCCATGGTGAAGCTTATCGGTACCCCAGATATGAAGAGGCCAGCCTGACTCGGCCACTTTCCTTATCACTTCAGGAAAAGAACAAAGAGAGCACTTCCTGTTTGATTCCACTCCAGCCCGGTGTGCGGTTACTACCGAGAATTGTTGACTTTGCTCCGGGTGTCGGCTAGAGGAAAAGATAACGATGTACCCTTAAAACCACTCTCTTCTCCCCTGGAGTCGTGTCTTCTTTGTGCCTTTGCAGCTGTGCTACATTGTGAAGGCACAAGACGTTTCCGCTGTGTCTGCCTCCATCCAGCAGGTGATTAGTGCCCTTCAGCACCCCCACCAGGACCATCACAGAAGGGAGGTGCCATGTGACTCTCACTCCCAGGAACGTGGCCATCAGACTACACCCAACATGAAACAGATCTCTGAATGCACAGAAAACATTTTTTCCCAAATCAATGAGTTAGGGACTTGCTCTTCTGTATAATGAACAACTTAATAATATGTGGGATTCTCATAAAAAGCTCTATGTATTACAAAATACCTGAAGTGCTGGGTTGTCAATTTCTTAAGAAAATTATTGTTTTAAATTGTTATTTTCTAATCCTAAAACGGTGCTGAACATGTATGTGGGTGGTGAAAAACATGATGTTATTTGTTACATCGATTATTATTTAAAGTGGAATTCTGTGGGATTTCATTTAAGCAATGAAATGAGAAATATGCTCTACAACATTAATTTAGGAAATATTTACTAATTACCAATGGATTGGATACGCAATTATGTTCTTAGTGTCTTCAGTAGGTGCCTAAACTGGGGTTATTCTCCTAATTCCCTTGAGTGTCAAGAAGTAAACATTTACTTGATTGTTGACTATTTAGCACACATGGGTGCTACATCTCTCCTGCCAGGGTATGGAGGGGGCAAGCATCCATTCTCAGATCATGCTTCTTCTCCGCATGTAAATTTGTCAAGACAAAGAGAAATAAATGAATGCACTGAGGGTTGAATGTAAATTTCCAGTCTGACTGTTGACTTTATGTCTTTGGGTAAGTTTAAAATCTATGTCATTGTGCCCTGAGGTTTGCTATTATGAGTCCCTCTCTGTGTTTTCCTGACAGATCTCTGGGCTGCATCTGTCCCTGGGGCCATTTTTCTCTTCTTCTGTTGGCTCTTTGAGTTCCTGAAGCTTCTATCTTATTGGATAAAGAACAAGATATCCACTAAGAGATTTGACCTAGATCGGACCTGGAAAAAATCTGAATCAAATCTGGTGTGTCAAACCTCAAACCTCCAAGTCTTACAAAATGCAAATCTGCAAAATTTCAGTGGTGCCAGAGAGAGATTCAACTGAACTAATGCAGATGTATTGTGCTTATCACCTTATAAAAATGAAATCAGTTCAATATACTTACAGAAAGTGGTAACATGCTCTATAATCTGTTGGGTGCTATACCTTAAAAAGGTTACTAAAATCATTGCAACATATATGTTATGTAAATATTTGTGTATAAGTGCCTTTCTTTTTTTTCTTTTCTTTTCTTTCTTTCTTTCTTTTTTTTTTTTTACAGATTTATTTTTAAGTAATCCCTGTACCCAACATGAGGCTCAAACTCCCAATCATGAGATCAAGAGTTACATGTTCTCCTGACTAGGCCAGCCGGGCGCCCCATGTGCCTTTCTTAATATTCATTAACTTGTACCCTTGTCTTCCAATATGTTCTGATGAAATGACTTCCTTGTTTCTTTCTCTGTCTCATCCATCCTAAGTGACCTTGCTCTGTAGCTACAAGGTATTCTTACTTTCCTTTCATCTCACCCTTTCTCCCCTGTGCTTTCCTTAACTGTGGCTCAGTCAACTTACAGGCACAAATAAAAACACCGGACACATGTTAGTGCTGCTGGGGATTATTGTAATGAAGATGGCACAAATATTCGCTCTTTCTCTCTCACTCTCCACACAGACACACACATTTCAGCCCAGAGACCACATCTACGCACAATCACAGAGATCTTACACAAAGGGATTTAGCATAAAAGGAGAAGAATGATTTCATCCCTGAGGCTGATCATTAGCAATGCTGTGCTGAGAAATCACGCCCAGAGAGGAGAATCATTTCCCCCCGGATTGAAAAAAATGCACAATAGCTATTCATTCTTGTAGATATCCATCCAAAGCAGAGGATTTAGGTGTATGATGTTAGGAAGTATGATTTAATTTGGTTTTGGTTGCATACTCTATTTCTTTTCAGTAATAATAATACATAATAATTATAATAATAATGATGATGATGAAGATAATTACCTTTATCAGAATCACGGTATTGTAGAGCCACAAGAAAAGTAGATCTCAAATTGAAATACTCCAATATGAGATCAATTGGGTTGAGTGAGAAAATTAAGGAAATATCCCATGGTCATTCGGCTGTGAAAATTAAGAAGATAATTTTAGATTTCCTTCCCCAAATTTGTGTCCTACATTACTGTTTTCTTGCAGCTTGCCCCCAGATTTGGCTGTTCCGTCTTAAGACGTTCCCTGACTTTTGTGACATTATGCACGTGAGTAATAGCACTTAAAAGCACAACTAAGTCGTCAGCGATACGCTTTGAGAAACGCTGAAGAGTGGCGCACGCTGGTTTTGGAATCAATCGTCTTGCACTTTGGGTTCACATCTTGTGCCTTCTACTAGTTCTATATCTAAATATCTCTGCTAAATCTGTAATAGATTAATGTTTACTACAGGGCTTATGTTACAAGAGTTACCTGGATGGAGAGTCTGGATTATTCTTTCTACCATATAGAGTAATTTGTAGATGTTATCTTGTTGCTTTAAAATAAAAGTAGCTCATTTGTCTAATCTTATTCTGCAGGAAATATTCAGTGAGCATGACCCACCCACCTGGAAAAAAGCTTTTGCCCCAAGATTATCAAATTAAAGACAAGGCAGAAGCAATCACAGCAAATGAGCCATCCTACAAGGATTACTATCAGCTTGCTCTGTCAAAGTCTACACAAGAGGAACAAATAGCGTGTCCATGCTATTAGCCTTAACTATGGCTTCTGAGATTTTAATATAGTGATGCTTTGGGTCCAAAACTCTAACCAATAGACTATTAAATTGTCTATTACAATTCAACTAGCTAATAGCTGAACAGACTATTCAAACCTAGCATTAGTTTAATTTCTTTCTTAATTTGATTAAATATTTTATTTTGATATGAAAAATGAGTTGAATAATATGCCAGAGACAATGAGAAAAATATTTGCAGAAAATAGGTTTGTTACCAAAAAATAATGCACACGAGCTGAGGTAGAACAGAAAAGTAAATGGTCCCGTGAAGCAGAGAAAACGGCCACGTGGCTAGTGCACACAGGCTGGAACACGGCTGGGGGATGGTGGTCGTGCTGAAATCGTGATCGTGACAGCACTTGACATGGCATCCCAAGTGCGGTTGGCTTATACTGAAATAGTGACATCTCCAAGGAGAGAAAGGGATTCTAAATTATTCGGATTAAATTATAACATTCATAGGAAAAAAAATCAAAACGTGTGATAAGAGTTCAACCGCACGGTGTTCCCTTTATCCTGATATTCCGCCCGGCGTATGCTTGTGGGTATTTGTCTTGAAGTGTAAGTATGTGTGACACACTTCTGAGCTCTATTTTTTAATTCATTTTTTTCATGTTTACTTATTTTTGAGAGAGAGACAGATGGACTGTGCAAGGGAGAGGCAGAGAGAGAGAGACAGACAGACAGACAGACAGACAGAATCCAAAGCAGGCTCCAGGCTCTGAGCTGTCAGCACAGAGCCTGACACGGGGCTTGAACTCATGAACCGTGGGCTGCAAGATCATGACCTGAGCCAAAGTCAGAAGCTTAACTGACTGAGCCCCCCAGGTGCCCCGCTGATTCTATTTTTATCAGAACAGTGCACCACAGGTCCGTCCACACTTTCACGTGAAAAATACCTCACACTTTAATAGTAGTCGTTGTGTGCATACAGCATGATATGTGTGAAAATCTAGTGTGTTAAGGATATTTTTCTGTCATTTCCTTTTACAATCAATGCTTTTCTGAATAACGTCTACCATGTTTTCTATCACACTTATTAAATGTATCTGGAAAGGGAAATTTCTTAGGTGTTACCGAAGTAACTTCACAGAATTTAAAGGTGATCAGATTTGAATTTAGATCATGGATCTAAAGCCTGCGACACAAACCCGGCATCTGGATTCTATTCGTTTTCTTTTTGTATGACCCACAGCCTAAGAATGGTTTTTACCTTTTTAAATGGTTGTCCAAAAATGTACGTGTGTGTGTGCGTGTGCATGTGTGTGTGTGATTGAAGCCACACTAGTCTGAAAACCCAGATCGGAACCATTGGCTACATGATTTGCAGTGCTCAATACACAGTGAAAATCAAGAATTATTAGGTGTTTCAAGGCAGCAACCGTAGGGCTGTAGACCAAGCACTGCGCCCTGCCAAGTGGAGGGCCCTGTGTGACTGTTCAGGCTCCACACTCACAGAACCAGCACGAAAGTACTTGGCGTCTGGCCCTCGGCCCACACGGGCACATCACCGAGCACTGTCCGTGAGCAGGTGTTCGAACGCGTCGCCTCCCCTCTCGTCGGCATGGTTTGCCAGCCGCAGTGCCACAAGCACTTCCGTGTGTGCCTCCGGTGTGCGCAGGAGGGAGCTTCCGTGTGCGCCCCCGGTGTGCGCAGGAGGGAGGAGGTACTAACCAGCCTTAGGCTCCAAGTTAGTTTTCTTTTTCCTTGAACTGTCTTCCTATCATATCTCTGACGCCTGTAATGAGGGATTGGTGAATCTTCTTCACATCGCACATGGCAGTTAATAATAGTTTTTTAAAAACCTGTATTTTGCCACGTGATGAACAACAAATCCTTCCCAATTTTTCGATTTGTCTTTTGGATTTTATTTTATTTCTTTTTCCCAGGTGAATGTTTCTTGCATGTTCCCTGTGCTCAAATTAATCAATGTTTCTCATCAGGGTTTTCATTCCTGCTTTGAAACTTCAAGGTTCGAGTTGTACATACCCATGTGAATGCATCTGTTTCTTCAAGAGTGTGACGGGCTCCTTTTCATCGATTAAGACTTGGAGTATCTGGTCTTCCTGGAAGTTTTGTTCCGATATGAGTTAAGAAGTATAGTGTTATGGGCTGAAGAATGTTCCCCTGGAACGTGTGGGGTCCCTAGGACTGTATTTGCAGACAGCATCTTGTAAAAGGTGGGTAAGTTAAAATGAGGTCACTAGAGCCCAAATGTCCGCCCACTGAGGAATGGATAAAGAAGGTGTGGTTTATATATATAAGGAGTACTACTTGGCAATGAGAAACAATGAGGTCCTGCCATTTGCAACAACGTGGATGGAACTGGAAGGTATGATGCTGAGTAAAATAAGTCAGCCAGAGAAAGACATTTGTCATATGTTTTCACTCATATGTGGAACTTGAGAAACTTAAGAGAAGGCCATGGGGGAGGGGAAGAGGAAAAATAGTTTCAAACAGAGAGGGAGGGAGGCAAACCATAAGAGACTCTAGGATACAGAGAACAAACTGAGGGTTGATGGGAGGTGCAGAGGAGAGGGGAAAGTGGGTGATGGGCATTGAGGAGGGTGCTTGTTGGGATGAGCACTGGGTGTTGTATGGAAGAGATGAATCCTGGGAATTTACCCCCCAAACCAAGAGCACTTTATACACTATATGTTAGCTAATTAGACAGTAAATTATATTTAAAAAATAAAATAAAATGAGGTCACTGGGTGGGGGGGGGCTAATCCAATCTAACTAGCATTCTTATAGTAAGAGGAGGTTAGGACCCTGCAACATACAGAAAACAGACCGCATGAGGGCATCGGGAGAGGGCAGTCTGTACACCCAGGAAAGAGGCGTCAGGAGAAACCAGGCTGCCCACCCCTGGACCTCGAACTCACAGCCCCAAGCACGAGCAAACTAAAACATGAGATTTTATATCTGCTATTTAGGGGATACTTATTCAGCAAATCCAACAATATATACTGAAAACTCGGTATTGCCATACTCATCGGAAATGGCAATTTACCCAGTCACATCGCAGTGTTATTTGGGTTTGTTAGAGAACATTCTATTCTATTCCGTTGCTCTGTCCATGTAGCTAAAAGGTAAAATCCCTTTTTGCAGCTTACAACTGCATCATATGTTGTAACCGCCTTTGTAACCACCATATGTTGACCACCTTTTCCTAGTTATTCCCTTTTAAAGTTATATTTCTGTTTGTGCTCATTTGGTTTATGTATAAACTTTAGAATTATTTTGTCTAGTTTTAAGTAAATACCCTAAATATTTTAAAAAGTATTTAGGAAGAGGAGGTAACTTCATGAGTATGGATTTTCCTCTTGGAGCACATAGTACCAACTCCATTTGTAAGTCTTCCTTTTGGCTCCCAAAAACATTTTCAATTTTTTTAAGTTTATTTATTTATTTTGGGGACGGAAGAGAGAGAGGGAGACAGAGAGAGAGATCAGGGGAGGGGTAGCGAGAGGGAAAGAGAGACTCCTAAGCAGGCTGCAGGCTCTCAGCCCGGAGCCCAACGCTACTTAACTGGCTGAGACACCCAGGAGAACGCCCAGAGACATTTCTTAAGTAATCTCTACACTCAACGTGGGGCTCGCACTTACAAATGTGAGATCAGGAGTCACACGCTTTACTGACAGAGCCAGCCAGGAGCCCCAGGATGGAGCTGCTTCTGATTGGCATAGGCTGGGAAGGTCTTTAGGGATAGTGCTAGAACTTAAAACACCTTGCTGTTTCTTTTGTATTAATAACTCTGTTGGGGTTTGCCATGCCTTCTGGGATCTGGTTCAGCAATTCACGTTTCCTCACAAAAATACCCAACTCGTTCGCATTAGTAAATTAGTTGCAATCTTATTATTACCTCCAGTTTTCAAATTTGGTTCAATATGTGTCATTTTATACCTTGATATAAATTTAAGTTTATAGGTTTAAGATTGTAAGTTTAGTACTTCTCAAAACACTTAACTAGATTTTGAGGTCATATTGAATTTAAATATATAAATATCTTATAGACATCTTGCATATCATAAAAAAATCACAAGAAAGCTATTAGGAAGAAAATATGGCCCCAATAAAGATAAAACACCAAAAATAAAAACAGACTCAAAATGATAGAAATCATAAAGCTAATAAGCAAAGATTTTAAAGTAAGCATCAAGAGGAAACCATTAAAAAAAACTTAAGTGTATATGATTTTTCTTTAAATGTAAGATGTGGGTGTCCAGATACTATGCAACAGAAGTTAAATAAATTTAGTATACTATTTTTCCTGATTATATGAATTGTATAAAGTCAATTGCAAAAAAAGAATTATAGCTCTTTTATGTATATCTCCCGTGATGTAATTACATCGTGTATAAATTATATGATCTGTTAATACACACAAGCACCTGTGTTCGATAAACGTGCATATCAATCCCCAATATTATGTGGGCATTCTTGGTAAAAGTCTACCGATGTATTTGTATAACTCTTAGGTGACCAGATTTCTTATGGTATTTCAGTAGAAAGAAGACATTTATTTTCATCATAAGTGTAGATAATAGAATCCACACTTAGGAATAAGAGTTTATAATGTCCTTACAATACTTCTTTTGGGTTTCCAAATGCTAGCTCAATCACATAAAGATATTATTTCAGGTCTCTCTTGCCTAAAATGACGAGTGCTCCTCTTATCTAACAGTGATTCCAATTTTGATCCCCACCATTCAAGGACTTCATGGCAGTTAGCAAGCTGGGTAGCAGAGAATGACCTTGAAATGCCCTATTCTTCCTAGGGATACTTACTCTCTGATGACAGTATTTGAATAAATCTAATTAATCTTCCTCATTCTAGAGTAAATTTGTTTGGCAGCAACTAGACATCCTTATGCAATGAGAAACCTTATCTATATTTTTATATCCTAAAGAATCATAATATATGTAAATCAGAACATGCAAAGTACTCACCAAATGAGGAGAGAAACAAGAGTGATTCCCTCAGATTCTGACTTTCACTTCACTCCTGAGTCTTTCAGCAACATGTGCAATGGATGTTCCCAAATAATTTTTCTGGTAATCTTGTTC